>NC_133620.1:409380233-409698358 GCF_048593235.1 Sminthopsis crassicaudata
CGTGGAGGACTAATTCTGTAATTCTAGGCTGCAGAGTCCCATGCCATTTAGGACAATAGGAAATTTCATGATAATCTGGCCAAGGGAATATGCTCTGGCAAATAAACCAGGAATAGAGAGAACAGGTTAAGGATAAGCGAGAATAATTTCAGAGGCCAGGGAATCAAGTTTGAGGATAGACCACTGAATTTGGAATCAGACCAATTCTGCCATATATAGATATCCTTTCCAAAACAAGGTTAGGGATTGCAATGGTGAAATTTATCAGCCCTCCCTTTGTAACAGAGAAGTCTAATTTCTTTTTTTTTTCTTTTATGGGGTAATCACAATATCTTATTGTAAATGTTACATATATATTTGCATATATTGTAAACTTTTCTGCATCATCTATTGTTCTTCATGGAAATTTAGGCAAATTTCCCTAAAAATTCTCATGTAATTTCTTATATGAACCCGTGATATATCAAAACAGCAATGGGAAAAGTCATAATGTGTAGATGATAATTATATTATATGTGGAATCATATTTAGTCTCTCTTGGCCTCAGTTTCTCCATCTGTAAGATGAAGATGTTGAACTAAATGGCCTCTGCCCTTGCAGTTAGAACAGGATGCTATAATTCTATGGTGAAGTAACTGCACCAAGTCTGAAGCCTGAGGAGAGATAGCTCAGAGGCCATTTAGGAAAGATTTGCAGATGGAAGTAAAAAAAAAAGGTGGAACTTCCCCAAGTACCCATTTCCCAATGGGTCTAAATTGAGAAATCCCATGAAAATGAATAAACTTAGATAAATGTAAGAAGGAGCCAATGCAGTATTATGGACAAAGCCTTGAATTTATACTTAGAAGACCTGTTTTCAAAGCTGAATTTTAAATGCTTAATTAATTGTATGATCAGGGACAAGTTACTTCCTTCTCAAAAATCTGTTTCCTCTGTAAATCTCTTTGCACCACTGCCAATCTAAAGGGATGATCCTAACATGCCAGGCTAATGTGAATTATTGATCCTACAAATAAAATTGGTGGTCAGGGATACAAATTCCAGAAGGATAGGACATCAGCCTTGCCAGTCAAACCCCACCAAATAAAAAAAGACATAAAAGAAAATAAATATCAAGGATAAATAAGAAGGGTTGCGAGCAAAAAAAAAAAAAAAAAAAAAAGTAGTTAAATGCCCAAATGATGAATGGTTCTAAGTTCTTTCTTCTAAGCCTAAATCTCTTGTTGTGATATAAATAATTTTCTTTTTTTTTTAATTATAGCTATTTATTTACAAGATAGATGCATGGGTAATGTTTCAGCATTGACAATTGCCAAACCTTTTGTTCCAACTTTTCCCCTCCTTCCCCCCACCCCTTTCCTGAGATGGCAGGTTGACCAATACATGTTAAATATGTTAAAGTATAAGTTAAATACAATATATGTATTCATGTCCAAACAGTTATTTTGCTGTACAAAAAGAAAGAGTGTACAATTAGCCTATGAAGGAAATAAAAAATGCAGAAGTATAAGGGATTGGGAATTCTATGTAGTGGTTCATAGTCATCTCCCAGAGTTCTTTCTCTGGGTGTAGCTGGTTTAGTTCATTACTACTCTATTGGAACTGATTTGGTTCATCTCATTGTTGAAGAGGGCCATGTCCATCAGAATTGATCATCATATAGTATTGTTGCTGAAGTATACAACGATCTCCTGGTCCTGCTCATTTCACTCAGTATCAGTTCATGTCAGTCTCTCCAGGCCTTTCTGAAATCTTCCTACTAATCATTTCTTACAGAACAATAATATTCCATAATATTCATATACCACAATTTATTCAGCCATTCTCCAATTGATGGGCATCCACTCAGTTTCCAGTTTCTGGACACTACAAAAAGGGCTGCCACAAACATTCTTGCACATACAGGTCCCTTTCCCTTCTTTAAGATCTCTTTCGGATATAAACCCAGTGGTAACACTGCTGGATCAAAGGGTATGCACAGTTTGATAACTTTTTGAGCACAGTTCCAAATTGCTCTCCAGAATGGCTGGATGTTTTCACAATTCCATCAGCAATTAAACAAATTTCTTTTAAACATCTGTAAAGATGGAGAATAGTTTGTCCTTAGCCCTAATCTTATTCTTCATTATTGGAATTCAATTAACAATCAGTTAACAGGTATTTATTAGGCACCTATTGTGCTAACCACTGGATATACAAAGAAAGACAAAGTTATATCCTATCCTCAAGAAGCTTACAGTTTTTGTGGGAAAAAGATAATATACAAACAATGACGTACAAAAAAAAAACTATAAATAGGGTCAACTGAAAGTAACCTTAGAGGGAAAGCACTAAAAGTAAGAGTGAATGAGAAAGGCTTCTTGTAGATAGCTTATAGTTGAAGGAAGCCATGAAGGCCAAGGAACACAGATGAGGGAGGAATAGAATACCAGACAAACTGGATTTTTAGATTTGATCCTGGATGTGATAGGGAGTCACTGGAATTTACAGAATTAAGGGCAGAGAAGAAATTATGGTCACAACTGTGTGGTAGAAAGATCAATCTGTCAGCTAAGTAGAGATTTGATAATTGATCCTGCAATACTTTTCTCCAGAATAATCATCTCAATTCTTTTCATTTTTCCTCCTAATCACTCTTTTCCAGCACTTTAATCAAAGCCTAAAATTGCCACTGATTTTAAATTAATAGCCATGTCTGGTGAATAATAAATATAAATTAAAATAATTTAATTAACTTTATTCTATATAGGCTGGAGAAAGATTTATAAGTTTATAAAATTCAGAGATTAGCTCACAGGATGACTTTAATCATTTTCTAAATTCAGTTATGGCTTCTCTCCACTTCTTCCATAATTTCCTCATGATGATAC
Organism: Sminthopsis crassicaudata; assembly: GCF_048593235.1. Taxonomy (NCBI): domain Eukaryota; kingdom Metazoa; phylum Chordata; class Mammalia; order Dasyuromorphia; family Dasyuridae; genus Sminthopsis; species Sminthopsis crassicaudata. The sequence continues at coordinate 409,383,104 of NC_133620.1, forward strand.
AATGGGGACATCAATTTTGCTTTTCTGTTTCTTCTAAATGTAATTTCCTAAATTTTCCCTTATTTGTCTCAGATTAGAACTCTGATTTAAAAAATAATAATAACATAGCCCATATTTTTAACACTGATCATATGAATCATGGACCACTATAGTCTCTCAAGATTTGAGGTTGAGAAACATTCAAAGGGAAGTGGAGTCCACACAGTGGATGTGAACAGAGAACAAAACATCACAAATAAGGGTTATGAAAAGAAGCACTGGAAAGAGTAAGAGGAGAAATACATGGCAGAAAGAGGTGGGAGGGACACTGAAAAATAAGAAATATTTGACTGGCAGCTATGTACTCCATTAGCATAAAGGGAGCACAGGGAAGTCAGAGTAGGAGGACCCTCTTCCTACCAAATTTATGGGAGGACATAGACAAAAGGCACCAAAGCTGAAGTATAAATGGGTTGTAATACACATCACTAGAAGAAGTAACCACACTGGCATATTGATATATCAGGTAAAAGGGAAGGGACGCTATCTATTCCAACCTTCTCATTTAATAGATGAGTAAACTGAATCCCAGGGAAGTTAAATGACTAGCCCAGTGTAACATAGATGATAAGTAATTAAGGTGAAATTTGAACACAGGTCGTCTTGACCCTCCAGGTAGGTTGTTCTATCCATTACTCCATGATGTTTCTCTATGAGGTCATCCTGTATGAGAGATGATGCTGGTGAGCAGCATAAACAGTAGGGAAGATGGAGTGGGAGTGGGACTGTGACATTAGATCCAAGGGGTGGACAGAAGAAAGTCTGTTAGGAGGTAATGTAGAAAAGCCTTTTGTGCCAACCAGGACCTGCCATCTCTTGGATCCAGGCATTTCCTCTTTTTATTCCCCATGCCTGGAATGTTCTCCATTCTCAATTACCCCTTCTAACTTCCCTGGTTTCCTTTAAATCTCAACTAAAATCTTGCTAACCCTTCTTAATTTTAGTGTCTCCCTTCTGTTAATTATTTCTTAATTAACTTGTATTAAGCTTGCTTTGTATATGGGCATGTGTGTGGGTGTGTGGTCTCTCACATTGGATTGTAAGCTCCTTGAGGACAAGAACTATCTTTTGCCTCTTTTTTATTTCCAACACTTAGCCCAGTGCTTGATGCTCGATAAATGTTTACTGTTTAATTGAAACATAGTTTAGGTAAAAGATAAAACAGAAAGAAAATGACATCTAAGTTACAGTCACAGAGAATTAGGCAAGGACAGCGGAATGAGGTAAGCAGGTCCTAGGATAGATGGAGAGAAGAAAATTTGCTGAGACTATTTGCCAAAACTGAGGAATGGATCCTCTTGAGGAGGTACCATAATATGATATGGTGGTTCAACCCATCTTGACCTCTTTAAGAAACCCAGACTCAGCAACCAGGGATTCTGACATTGAACATCCAACAATTCCCTTGAATGAAAGTGTCTGATCCAAAGTTCACCATATTCCCAAGCTCCATGCCCTTACATGCTGATTGTTGCCAAAAACTCCTTTTATACCAGCATCTAATATTTGGTTTGAATCCCCTTTTCTTCAAGGTATCAAAGTAGCCTTGTCCCTTCCATATGGCTGGGGAGACATTGGACCTAGAATAGAGTGCCATTCCAGGAACTGGAAGACCTGTGTTTGAATCTTATCCCAATCATTCAGTATGTGTGTGTGTGTGATCATGAGCAAATCACTTAAACTCTCTGAATCTCCGTTTTCTTATCTGTAAAATGTCAACAATATTTGTGCTACCAACCTCACATTTGCAGTATGTAAATAAGAAGAAAATAATTAGTTGAGGGATCTGAGTGTGCTTTAAAACTGAGTGTATTAAATTGGGTTCCCATACCAGTAAACCAACTCAAATGGATAGTTTCAAGAGGATTGTGGGAAAAAATCCAGAGTGAACAGACTAGAAGGATGGCTAAGAAGATTGCAGGCATTACAGAGCCAAAATGAGCCACTATTAAAGAATGCATAGCTTTGAGGAATTCTAAGGCCCCTTTAAGTTATCAGTCTATGATCCAATGATTACTGTACTCTGAAACTGTCCATTTCATCATTCTTATGGAGCAATAATGTTTTATTACCTCCATAATTTGATTGCTGTTGTCATTTTTTTGTTATATATGATTCTTCATAACCCCACTTGGAGTTTTCTTGGCAAAGATACTGAAGTGGTTTGCCAGTCCCTTCTCCAGTTCATTTTACAAATGAGGAAACTTAGGCAAACAGTGTTAAATGACTTGTCCAGTGTCATACAACTAATAAATGTCTGAGACCAGATTTTAACTCACTAAGATGAGTCTTCTTAACTCCAGGTCCAGATTCTATCCATCCTATATATACCATAGCTTTCCTAATCCTATTATTAACTACTTAAATGAAACTGGGGTACATGAGACCCATAAAATTGGAAAGAACACAATTAGTGGGGGCTTAATAGATTGGATTTCTTCTTTTTTAAAACTGCCCATTCATTTCTTTGCAGATGACATGATGGTATACTTAGAGAACCCCAAAGACTCTGCTAAAAAGCTATTAGAAATAATTCAGAATTTTAGCAAAGTTGCAGGATACAAAATAAATCCACATAAATCCTCAGCATTTTTATATATCACCAACAAAATGCAACAGTAAGAGATACAAAGATAAATTCCATTCCAAACAAATGTTGAGTGTATAAAATATTTGGGAATCCATCTACCAAAGAATAGTCAGGAATTATATGAGAAAAATTACAAAACACTTGCCACAAAAATAAAGTCAGACTTAAATAATTGGAAAGACATTCAGTGCTCTTGGATAGGCCGAGCGAATATAATAAAGATGACAATACTCCCCAAACTAATCTATTTATTTAGTGCTATACCAATCAGACTCCCAAGAAACTATTTTAATGACCTAGAAAAAATAACAACAAAATTCATATGGAAGAATAAAAGGTCGAGAATTGCAAGGGAACTAATGAAAAAAAAAGTCAGATGAAGGTGGTCTAAGTGTACCTGATCTAAAGCTATATTATATAGCAGCAGTCACCAAAACCATTTGGTATTGGCTAAGAAATAGACCGGTCAATCAGTGGAACAGATTAGATACAAAGGACAAAAAAGGGTACATCTATAGCAATGTAGTCTTTGACAAACCCAAAGATACCAACATTAGGGATAAAAATTCATTATTTGGAAAAAACTGTTGGGAAAACTGGAAATTAGTATGGCAGAAATTAGATATGGATCCACACTTAACACCATATACCAAGATAAGATCAAAATGGTTCCATGACTTAGGCATAAAGAATGAGATCATAAATAGATTAGAGGAACAGAGAATAGTCTACCTATCAGACCTGTGGAGGGGGAAGGAATTTATGACCAGAGGAGAACTAGAGATCATTATTGATCACAAAATAGAAGATTTTGATTACTTAAAACTAAAAAGTTTCTGTACAAACGATACTAATGCAAACAAGATTAGAAGGGAAGTAACAAATTGGGAAAATATTTTTACAGTTAAAGGTTCTGACAAAGGTCTCATTTCCAAAATATATAGAGAACTGACCCTAATTTATAAGAAATCAAACCATTCTCCAATTGATAAATGGTCAAAGGATATGAACAGACAATTCTCAGATGATGAAATTGAAACCTTATATGAAAGAGTGTTCCAAATCACTACTGATCAGAGAAATGCAAATTAAGACCACTCTGAGACACCACTACACACCTGTCAGATTGGCTAAGATGACAGGAACAAATAATGATGAGTGTTGGAGGGGATGTGGGAAAACTGGGACACTAATACATTGTTGGTGGAGTTGTGAAAGAATCCAGCCATTCTGGAGAGCAATATGGAACTATGCCCAAAAAGTTATCAAACTGTGTATACCCTTTGATCCAGCATTGCTGCTATTGGGCTTATATCCCAAAGAAATACTAAAGAGCGGAAAGGGACCTGTATGTGCCAAAATGTTTGTGGCAGCTCTTTTTGTAGTGGCTAGAAACTGGAAGATGAATGGATGTCCATCAATTGGAGAATGGTTGGGTAAATTATGGTATATGAATGTTATGGAATATTATTGCTCTGTAAGAAATGACCAGCAGGAGGAATACAGAGAGGCCTGGAGAGACTTACATCAACTGATGCTGAGTGAAATGAGCAGAACCAGAAGATCACTATACACTTCAACAACAATACTGTATGAGGATGTATTCTGATGGAAGTGGATATCTTCAACATAAAGAAGATCCAACTCACTTCCAGTTGATCAATAATGGACAGAAATAACTATACCCAGAGAAGGAACATTGGGAAGTGAATGTAAATTGTTAGCACTACTGTCTATCTACCCAGGTTACTTATACCTTCGGAAGCTAATAATTAATGTGCAACAAGAAAATGGTATTTACACACATATATTGTACCTAGACTATACTGTAACACATGTAAAATGTATGGGATTGCCTGTCATCAAGGGGAGGGAGTAGAGGGAGGGAGTGGATAATTTGGAAAAATGAATCCAAGGGATAATATTATAAAAAAAATTACTCATGCATATATACTGTGAAAAAAATTATAAAAAAACCTGCCCATTCATAAGGATATATAAATATTTGTCAAATGAAGAATAGCTTTTATTTTTGTGAATTTGAATGAATTCCTTACCTATTTTGAATATAATACTTTTATCAGAGAAATGTGCGAGAGATATTTTTTTCCCAATCACCTGTTTCCTCCTCTAACTTCAACTGTCTTGGTTTATTTTTTTTTAAACTTTAATTTTTTACAATCAGAATTGTCTGTTTTATTTCTGTGATGCTCTCTATCCCTACTATCCTTGATTTGTCATAAACTTATTTCTCTATACATAGAAAAGGCAATTTTTCTTTACTCCTCTAATGTGAGTATGTCACCTTTTATGTCAAATAATGTATATAATTTGAGAAACTGTTCTATTCTTAATTCCTGCCAGAGTATTTTCAAGTTTTCCTAACAGCTTTTGTTAAATAGTGAACCCTTACACTACTAATTGATGTCTTCATGTTTGTAAAACATTTAAAGACAAAACTTAAAAGAAAATAGAGACTGTCTCCTCATTGTGTTGTTTTTGGACATCTGTCTAAAGGTGGAAGATTTCTCTGCAACGATTAGGTTATAATATCAAACACAATACCTAAAAATCTAGTCAGTTCAATTCACTCTAGGTTATTATGGTAGTACCCCAAATGTGAAGAATTGGATTTTCCAAATACCTATGATTTATACATATTCAAGAGTTTTTCTCTCCAGTCCTGACTCACCCCAATATTTGTTTTTCTAAAATGGACGAATTATGTGAACATCTGGTCCTCCACAAAAGTGTCAACAACCTTTATTATCCTTTGATTTCATAACTCCAATTTGCTAGAGAAGGAAAAAAATTCACTAGAACTAAGATCTTCTCCAATTCTTGTTCAAAGCAAATAGATCACATACTTTGTGATCCCACTATTTGGGCTATACCTTAAAAATTTATGGTGTGAGAGGAAGGTATAACAGTATAAAAGGTATATATAGTAGCTTTACATGTAATAGAAAAAACAACTGGAAACCTATATGAACAAAAACCAAGGAATTAATTTTATCATTAATATTGCTCTTCAGTCATTTTAGTTATGTATGACTCTTCATGGCTCCATTTGGGATTTCTTGGCAAAGGTATTGCAGTTGTTTGCCCTTTCTTTCTCCAATTCATTTTGTAAATGAGGAAACTGAGGCAAACAGGGTTCAGTGACTTGCCCAGGGTCACCCAGTTGGTAAGTGTCTGAAGTTGTATTTGAATTCAGGTCTTTCTGACTTCAGAATTGGTGTTCTATCCATCCACCTAGTTGCCCTAATTTTATCATGGCGAAATACCATTGCTCTCATAGAGCAGCTAGGTGGCCCAATGGATAGAGTGCTGGGTCTTAAAATCAGGAAAACATCTTTCTGAGTTCAGTTCAGCCACAGGACTTAACTAGCTGTGTGGTCCTAATAACCCTGTTTACATCATTTTCCTTATCTATAAAATGAATTGGAGAAGGAAATGGCAAGCCACTCCAGTATCTTTGCCCAGAAAACTTCAAATGGGTAGACATACAAGCTTGTTGACTAGATTAGTTTTGATTATAAAACGCCAGCCTTCTGAACCCGTCACTGCGACCAGTCCAGAAAAAATGTGCATCCACCTCCTATTTCAGTAACTTAGCTTTCATTTGCCAGACTTTTTTTTTCATTCAGAGCTGGATGATACCTGTTGAGTTCTCTTGCAACAAGAGCTTTTCAGCTTTCAGGACTATACTGACTATATTGAATTTTGTGTTCTTTAAAGGCGTGCATACATTTCATGTACCAATAGTGAATGGAATCATCTTTGCAAAAGTTTTTGTACTTTTTGGTGTGGGATCCTCGTCCAACACAATAAACAGGCTAGGGTGGGAGAAGCAGACAATTTTCTAGTCCCTTCCTCCTACCAGGAAGAGAGCAGTGCAGTCCTTAAAAGGCTGCTCAGAAAACTAACGGGCTGCCAATTCCAATCAGGATGACTGGCGATGGCTCAAGATGCAATAGATAGCCTTGACATCTTCAATGTTCTTTGGTTCTAAGCATTCCATGGCACCTGTTTTATGGCCATTGGAACAAATCATTCTCATCTACCCATTCTGCCAGGGGAAGTCTTCATATGCTTCAGGCAGACTCCCTCCTAACTCCCTGACAGGTTTGAAACTCTAGTTGCCTTCAACCAATTGCCAAAATAGTTTACTGTGCATACTATAGCTCCCTGAATCCACAGGTTAGGGTTGGGTAAATTAGGTGGACACCCAAGGTGGACAAGAGCCCTGAAAGGAACTTCACAGCAAAGGTACTAATCTTCCCTGAACACAATCTACACCCCACTCCCAAGGCAAAGCAAAGGAAGTAGGTAGGAGACAGAGGTAAAAAAAAAAAAAAAGCAAGACCAACAAGCAAAAGGTAAAGGAAGGATTTCTGACTGGTTCTCACCACCCAACCATCCAATCAGTGAAAAGTAGCCACTTGCCAACTTTAACCTTTTTCTAAAAGTACTGCTGCTGAAACAAAAAAAAAAAAATGGGAGAAAGAAATTATGAGGTGAAAATTATGGGCCATGAACTTGGTATTTTTTAAAAATATATATATTTTAATAATTGTCCCAATATAATTATTTTCCTTTGTAATCGTCTGTATTTTACATATTTATATACATTATGCTGAAAATGGGCTTTACCAAATTACCAAATGGGGTCCATGACATAAAAAAAAGTTAAGGAAGATGGCACTGAAAATCAAATGTGTATTTGTCCTAAGTGGTGGCAGCCATAGTGACACAGACTGAATGAATGCCAGGGATCTCCTCAGATTTAGCCAAGGGCTCAGCAACAACTTAAGGAAATCAGGGATCTAGCAAATTCCTAACTAAACCCTATCTCCTCAAAGCAGAATAATTCTAGTGAAACTGAAATTTAGAACTGATTTGTTTGCTATCAGCATGAACAAACACAAATAAACTGTGGTTTGTGTTTCTAACCAGACTTGAGGAGGAAGGATGAAAAGGGCTGACTGGAGAGTTTGAGGCATAGACCAGTGTATCCTCAGTACTGTCTCCTGGGCTATTTCTGTTCTGTGTTGATAGACACTGCTGCCCACTCACACAAAATGAGCTCCGTAACTAAGACAATGTCCTTAGATGGTCTCCTCCTTTCACAGTTGTTGCAAATGTAGGAAGTAGGACTTTTGTGGAAACCAAGTGAGTGGCTAATCCCAGACACTGACCCCAAAAAAAGGAAATACCCTGTTCCTACGCATCCAACTTAAAGCAACGTGACTGGGAACATGGATCTCAGTAGAATATGGGAACATTCAGGCCAAACTTGAATGCTTCTTGGCCCTTCTCATGTTCTGCAACTTCTAATCTTTATCATTCATTTCAATGATTTTTCTTTATTTTGCTTACCCAGAAATGTATAGATACTCAACTCAATTTCCTCCAAATTTATTTCAGATGTAAGGTAGGCTATTGTACTGTGAGGTCACAGACAACACAATGAATTTTTTGATGTGGATCTACCTTAATGTCTCAGAAGAGTCACTTGCATATAATAGAAGATTAATAAATATTTGTTGAATGAAGAATTTATAAAATGACTTTTTTAAGCTCTGGATTTATATTTTGGAAAAGAAGTTTGGTGGTCTAGTGAGTGAACAGAATGCCGATTTTTATTTTTATTTTTCCTGAGCCTGGGGTTAAGTGACTTGCCCAGGGTCACACAGCTAGGAAGTGTTAAATGTCTGAGACCACATTTGAACTCAGGTCCTCCTGAATTTAAGGCTGGTGTTCTATCCACTACGCCACCTAGCTGCCCCCTAGAATGCTGATTTTTAACTTCTTATTCTGTGCTAGCCACTTACCAGGTGCGTGATCCTAGTCATCCAAATTCTCTGAGCCTCAGCTTCCTCATCTGTAAAATGGGAATACTAATAACACTTATCTCAATAGATGTATATGGATAAAATAACATAAGGAAAGTTCTCTATAAATTTGAAAACACTACATAATCATGACCTATTCTCTTAACTAAATCCCTTTCTACCTCAAACTTTAAGAACTGATGATTTTATCAGTGTCCAGAGTTCTTCCATCTATGTCCTCTCATCCTGTATGATTCTCTTCCAGGAGACTTTCCTCTTGTTTTGTGTATATTAACACTGCATTTGTGTTATTTTTCTATTAATCCCTTGTTCTCCTTACATGATCAGACTGTCTCCTTTTATCATTCAATTCAAACTATTTCTATAAACATTTGCTAAGCGCCTATTATGTACTAGAAAACTATATAATAATTATCGTTTATCAGAGCTTTAAAGAGTATATATATTGGTCATAAACATTTATGAGTGCCTATTATGTCCTAGGTACCATACTAAGTGCTAGAGATGCAAAAAGAGGCAAAAGATAGTCCCTTCCCTCAAAGAGTGCATAATCTAATCTGTTATCTCATTTAATCTTGGACAAGCCATTTAATCCTGTTTGCTTCTGTTTCCTCATATGTATAATTAGAGAAGGAAATGGCAAACCACAACAGCATCTTTGCCAAGAAAACCCCAAGGGAGGTCATGAAGTGTAAGGCATGACTGAAAAATGACTGAACAACAACTATGAGGGTGATGCTATTATCATTCCCATTTTATAGAAGAGGAAACTGCCTGAAAAAGTTTGAATGACCTGCCCACAGTCACATAGCTGGCAAGTGGCTGGAGCAAGATGCAAAGTCAGGTCTTCCTGAGTCTAAAACCAGCATTTCTATTCACTTCACTAGTCCACTAAGCTGCCTCTCTAAAATATAAAGCATCAGTTTAAAGAAAAAATAATAGCACTACATGTATAAACTATATTGCATTGCTTGCCCTGTTGAGAAGAGTGGAAAGAAGGAGGTAGAAAAACTTGAAACTGAAAATCTAATTAAAATGAATGTTAAAAACTATATATGTGATTGGAAAAAAGAAAAAAAGTAATAGCTCCTACCTTACAATAAAATAATGTTTAAAAATTACTTATTAGCACAGTGCCTTGCACACAGTAGGTACTTAATAAAAAAACTTTTTCCCTTCTCCCCCTCCCTCTCTGACTTGAGAGGAAATGATATTTCCACTGAACCAAGTTGCCTAACAAGCTATAGTAGCAGCATCTGTCTCCAGGGGTGGTTGTAAAAATCAAATGAAAGAATTTATTTTAAAAGCAATTTGCAAACCTTAAAGCATTCTATGAATGTTAGCTGTTATTGTTATCGTACAATAAACAATGATCTGTCTTTTTTTTTTTTTTACAATAATGCTATTTCCTGTTCTTCCTGAAATTCCAATTTTCCTCAAGCTAACTCCTTGTTGGGAATGTCAAAGAGAGACTCTTGACCAGACACTATTTTTTTTTAATTTTTTATTTTATTTTATAATTATAACATTTTTGACAGTACATATGCATGGGTAATTTTTTACAACATTATCCCTTGCACTTACTTTTATTCAGAATTTTTCCCTTCCTCCCCCAACCCCCTCCCCCAGATGGCAAGCAGTCTTATATATGTTAAATATATTACAGTATAATTTAGAGACAATATATGTATGTAGAACCAAATTTTTTGTTGCACAGGAAGAATTGGATTCAGAAGGTAAAAATAACAGTTTACACTCATTTCCCAGTGTTCCTTTTCTGGATGTAGCTGGTTCTGTCCATCATTAATCAATTGGAATTGGATTAACTCTTCTCTATGTTGAAGAAATCCAAGTCTCTCCAAGCCTCTCTCGTATTTCTCCTGTATGGTCATTTCTTATAGAACAATAATATTCCATAACATTCATATACCATAGTTTACCCAACCATTCTCCAATTGATGGACATCCATTCATCTTCCAGCTTCTAGCCACTATGAAAAGGGCTGCCACAAACATTTTGGCACATACAGGACCCTTTCCCTTCTCTAGTAGTTCCTTGGGGTATAAGCCCAGTAGTAGTATGGCTGGGTCAAAGGGTATGCACATTTTGATAACTTTTTGGGCATAATTCCAGATTGCTCTCCAGAATGGTTGGATTCTTTCACAACTCCACCAACATCAGTGTCCCAGTTTTCCCACAGCCCCTCCAACATTCATCGTTATTTGTTCCTGTCATCTTAGCCAATCTGACAGGTGTGTAATGATACCTCAGAGTTGTCTTAATTTGCATTTCTCTGATCAATAGTGATTTGGAAGACCAGACACTATTTTACTGGAAGGGTTATGAAGTCTCTTCCCATTCTGCAGCAGTGATTCCACGTGATACCTTTAGGATTTTCCATCTGTTTACTCATCCACTCCAAGTGCCATGATGATACTTTAGCAATCCCTAGGGTTCCAGAAGCAGCTAAAAGGCCCAGTGAATAAATGGCTAATCCTGGACTCAGAGAGATTTGAGTGGCTGCTTCCTCCCATCTCCCAACTGTCTTTGACTAGAATACCATATCCTAAATGAAGTCACATGCCCCCAGTTTTCTTTAACACTCATTTCCCCAAAGTCTAATAGCATTTATAAATCTGAGTATCAGCTGTGCAAAAATTAATTTATTGATTATACATTATCATCATCATCAAAAAGCATTTATTAAGTGCCTACTATGTGTCAGGCCCTGGGCTAAGTCCTAGAAATGGTAAGAAAGTCTCCTTCAAGGATTTCACATTCTAATGGGAAAGACAACATGCAAACAACTGTGTATGATCCATACAAAATTTATGTGTGCATTTATGGGCATTAATATTCTACTAACACTATATATACAGATGTATGTATCATAGATTTATAAGTATTAACACTATTTTAGTATATTATATATTTGCATTTATATATACATACTAATATATATATGCAACTTTAGAAAGTATTTTTTTAACCAAAACACTGTGAAACAAATATTGTTAATGTTATTATCCTCATGGCACAGATAAGGAAACTGAGGCTCAAGTTTAAGGAACTTATCGATGGTCATATTGCTAGTAAATAACAGAGGAAACCTGGATTCTTCATTGAGCTAGTTTTGCAATTCTCCAAAGTTTAGGGCTCTCCAAACAGCCCTGTTGGTTTATTGACGGTTGACTTCTCCTTCCACTATACCACATACACACACACACACACACACACACACACACACACACACACAGTGGAAATTAGAACAGGATAATAGAAACTTTGCCCCAGCATACTGAAATTTTTAAGGTTATAGGAATACTTGCTTTTTGTCAATAGCATAGAAATAACAGCTTATCACCTAATTGACGATAATACTGAGTTCAAATACAAAAATGCCATAGGTATTTCCCAGGCCACTTCCCAGTCCAACCCAGGCTCTGCCTCCTGTGATTGGTGCTACCTGTCCAAAGCACAAAATTTAGTAATTACATCTCTGAGTATATACATGTACTTACATACTTCTTGCCTTGGCATGTATTGGGGAAAAAATAATCTTTTGAAAAAATGTATATTTGTCATGACAACTTAAATAGGAATTCATTAACTTTCCAGATTAATGTAATGTGTGTTCTACTTAAAATTGATCTTTTCAAGATGAGTTGAATACTTCAAAGACAGAAGAGCACTGTCCAAGAAACCTTTTTGAGATGGACCATTATCCTAAATTGTTTCATATGATCGCTGCTGTGGGTAATGCATCTTCTCAAAGCAGATCCACCTGCTTCTGAAGAATTTCTCTGGAATTGTTGAGCCATCATAAAGTGATAAAAGCCTATACCCATGGCTCATATTTTTCAGTTGAATTTTGAGCTTGACTCTTCTTATTCCAGCATAGCAATATTAAGAGGATAGCTATTTAGCAAGAGCTCTTAATTTCTATTTGTCCATAAACATCTCCCAAGAGACTCATTCCCAGATCATGGGAAACCTGGATTCTTTATTGAACTAATTTTGCAATTTTCTCCTCAATGTTCCAGACTCTTCAAACAGTCGTGTTGGTCTGTTTCCCATAACATCATCTATGACAAAGCAGTGGTAAGTTTGTCTGCTCGCATGGGTCACCACTCCTAAGAGACTGACCATGTTCAGAGCATATACAGAGTGATAATTAGGAGAGGAGAAATAAACCCAATGACAATATAGGAGCCTGCCTGGAGGAGTGGCAATAATCCAAAGTCTTTGGAACACTGTGGTTAGCCTCAGACGTTTGGCAGGTCCCAAAAATTCCAGCCCCCAGAACGCTTGTATCCACAAGAGCAAATCCCAAGTGAGTCATGAGAGTAAGGAAAAACCAGCTGCTGGACAGACAACCTTCCATGCAGCAAGATCATGGTAAAGAACTGGATGCTACATATGAAAAGCACCTACAAAAACATCAAGAGCTGAATTAATCACGTTGCCATCTTAATAGCAGAACTGTTTTACCATGTGAGGTTTGCTAGCGAGCAGAAAAATGAAAGCTTGGGTCCATAATCAATCTATGGCAACTGGCGGCATTACCTCCTTGGAGACCCTGAACCCCAACTGGAAGCCTCATGTCCTTCTATTTTCTACTGTCTCATAATAATTTTTGCATCTTCTTAGGTTCTAGCACAGCCCTGGAATTGATATCAGACTAGCTAGTTTTGTAGTCAACTACCTAAAATGTGAAACAATCAAAGGCCTTGGAAATTTGCGGTATTTATTCAGATTGGATAAATGAGTCCTATTCATATAAGAATATGGATCATTCGGCGATGATAGATGGATGGATGTTTTAAATAAATAAATAATTAAAATATCTCTGACATATACATATTTTATATAATAATAGCTAGATTTTATATAGGATCTTGAGGTTCACAAATAATCTCATTTTATCCTCCCAAAAGCTCGGGAAGATAGCTATTATTAATATCCTCATGTTATAGATGAAGAAACTGGAAGAGAGGTTAAAAGATTTGCCCAAGTTCGTACAGATGTGTATCTAAATCCAGATTCAAACTCAGGTCATTGGACTCCTTGGCCAACACTCTAGTTGCTGTATTGCTCAGCTGCTTTTATACAAAGTTGTCTGTCTTTATTAAGATGTGAGCTTCTTGAGAGTAGGACTGTCTTTTGCATCATTCTGTATTCTTAGCACTCGATATACTACCTAGAACAAAATAAATGCTTAATGTATACTTATTGACTGACAGACATCTAGCAGACAGGGACAGGTGAGATAGGTCACAAAAATTAGAGGATCAAAAAGTAACTCCTGGTTTTCATGATTTAATTAGCAAGAATAATTAGTCAAAGTAGGAAGCTATCACATACTGAGCACTGTTAATAATATGCAATCTGTGAGCCACAATAGTAATTAATAGCCCATCTGTTCAATTGAAATTGCCTTGATTGTTTCTTGTATTATTTTCCTATAAATAATGTGAAATAATTAGGAAAATTAATTCATGTGAAAGCTAATTTGAGGTACGACTAGTAGTTTTCTCTCTGATTCTGTCTCTTTCTTTGTCTTCTTGTTCTAGTTCTTTATTCTTTTCTCTCTCTATTTCTGTTTCTGTGTCTTTATCTCTGTTTCTTTTACTCTCTCTGACTGTTTCTTCCTGTCTCTCTTTTCTTCTTCTATACTCTCTCTATTTCTCTCTTCTCTCTCTTTTCTTTCCTCCCTCCCTTCCTTCCTTTCTCCCTCTTCCTCCCTCCCCCCTTCTCTCTGTCTTTATCTGTCTTTCTGTCTCTCTCTTTCTCCTCCTTTCTGTCTCTTTTTCTCTCTGTCTTCTCTCTCTTCCTCTCTCTTTTTTCCTTCTATACTTTCTCTTTCTCCTTCTTTCTGTCTTTCTCTCTGTCTCTTTTCCTCTCTGACTCTCTCTCTATGTCTCTGTGTTTCTCTCTCTTCCTCTCTGTCTCTCTTTTCTTTCTCTACACTTCCTCTTTCTCTGCTTTAGTCTCTTGCCCTGCCTGTCTGTCTCTCTCTTCCTCAAATTATCTTGTAATTATATATCCACAGTTCTTGTATTCTCTTATACATTATAAGCTCCCCCAGGACAGGCAATGTTTGTTTTGTTTTTTATCCCCAAGTGTCTAGGACAGTGCCTTGCATATAGCAGTGCTTATTTAACTGAATTGAAATGTTGGATTCACATAAGCATTTTGAGACTGTGTAGACAAAAGCCTTAAACAGGAAATTGTCTGGTCAAACCCTTTTGCTGCCATTCAAGAAATGGCTCAGTGTTCCTCCTTTGTTTGGTCCCTCTCCCCAAACTTCCCCTTTCTAGAAGATAATGGGTTCATAAATTTAGAGGTAGAAGACCCTTAGGTATCGTTGAGTTCAAACCCCTGGTTTTACACATAAAGAAACTCAGAACCTTAGATGACTTGCTCAGGATTAGACAACTATTAAGTATCTTGGCAAGTTTCAAATTTAGGTATTCCTGCCTTGGAATTCCTGCTCTAACCACTATACCATGTTTTCTCTTCAAGTATAGAAATGGTATGTCTCTACCCCTTCCCACATTCTCCATTCAAATCAAATTTACAGCTCAGTTGGGGAGAATTCCATGCAATCCAACCTGTCTACCACCCTGCCACTCGTTATTCTTCAATGTCAAAAAAGAAAAATGTTGGAATGGCGGGAAAAGGGAAAAGACACTCTCTCCCCACCCCCACCTCAACCAGTTCAGGTTATGTCATCCTCAGAGGGGCCTCCGTACCCCAGGGAAGCAGTGAGCTAAGGAAAGAATTATGCAGACCACATTCCATACATACCATTTGAAGCATGGTGGGGTAAGGCGAATGACTGACATCTCCCCCTCATTGCCTTCTGTAAGTAAATATACCACAGAATTCCCTTCACTAATTAAGATAAACTCCCTCTCTTCAGACTACTGCCTAGAGACTTAGACGTATAAATTGTCCCTCTGACAAGATTTCTTACCCATAGACCTCAGATTAGGGAAATCAACTCGATCCAGTTGATGGTTTGAAACATTTTCTATTAAAATGAAGCACAATAAAAATCATGGAAAAACCTTCTATCGAAGGCTGCCAAATCCCAACGAGTTCTATTTTAAGTAAGAATAAGGAATTCCATTAGTCACATGTGGCCAGGCAAGGAGCAGATGAAGGGTTCTGAATGATGCATTATTTAAGTATATATCTCCTATCTTAGTCTGTCCAGGGTCACCTGGGACCAGATTCTATTTATGACAGAGAAATTACTAATAACTAAAAGACTTTGCATTGACAGAAGGAGCCTGAGAATGACTTTTCAACTACTTTTCTTCACTGCCACAGAAGCCTTACAGCATTTCGAGAAGTTGGAGTGGGGATGGCTTGGAAAAGGAAGGCCCCATGGGAGATATGCTTATTTTTCAATTATCAGAGAATTCTCAATCCTTTATGGATGGATTTCTTTTTTTATGAAAGGATTTCTTGCAGACAAGATTTTAACTTAAGCCATCACAACTAGCTATACAAAATTAACTATAGCTTAAAAAAAGAAAGTTTAAAAACAAAAGTCAAAAGGATGGAAGCCTGGATATAGGAAATAAAGATTACATAATAAACTCCTTAAGAGAAAGAACTTTTGTTTTCCCCAAAGCATTTTGTATGGGCTGGTCTCAGATAGGCCCTGACTATATATTTGTTGAATGAATGAATAAATATTGTAGCAGAAACTTCTCCATTGGACCATCTTGGTATCAGGGCATCATCTGACAGACATGACCCTGAGAAATAACCTCAATTAAAACCATTTCTTCTACTAGTTTAATTGATCCAAAAGTCAAAGGATCACAAAGTTAGAATTAGTAGGGATTCTGAGACTATCTAGCCTAGCCCTTCAATTTTGTGGTTTTGCTTAGTTATTTTCATTTTTTTGTTTTTTGTTTTTGTTTTTGTTTTTTTCCCTGAGGCTGGGGTTAAGTGACTTGCCCAGGGTCACACAGCAAGGACACGTTAAGTGTCTGAGATCACATTTGAACTCTGGTCCTCCTGAATTCAGGGCTGGTTCTCTATCCACTGCGCCACCTAGCTGCACCCTAGTTATTTTCAATTGTATCCCATTCTTTGTTACCCCATTTAGGGTTTTCTTGATAAAGATACTGGAGTGGTTTGACATTTCTTTCGTTAGCTCATTTTACAGATGAGAAAACTGAGGCAAATAGAGTTAAGTGATTTGCCCAGAGTCACACAGCTAGTAAATTTCTGAGCTCATATTTGAACTTGTCTTCCTGACTGCAGGCCAAACGCTCTATTCATTATACCAGCTAGCTGCCCCTCATCTTAAAGATGAATTAATTGGGGCACAAAGTTTAAGTAACTTATCAATAGTAGCACTAGCAGAGTCCAGATTCAAACAAAAAATTCCTGAGTCCAAATCCTATGTTGTTTTCTACTGCACCACATTACTTCTAAGGAAAATTAGCAAAAAATAATATGAACATCTGGGATTTATGGGCTTGAGTCCATAAATATTCCTGCTGATTGTTTGACTGAACTGTAGAAGACAAACATTGATAACAATAACTTTCATTTATAGAGATTTATTCAATCAATGAAAGGAAAGGAGAGGAGAGGAGAGGAGAAGAGAGGAGGAAGAGGAGGAGGAAGAGGAGGAGGAGGAGAAGGAAGGCTATTAATGCTTGTTACTTCCTTTCTTCATGTAGAAGATAGAAGAACATGAGCTGTGTGTTACAAAGAAATACTCTCAAAGGTAGAGATAAGGAAAGAATGTATTTTAGGCATACTGAATGGCCATTTCAAGGGGAAAAGATGAGAAATGGAGTATTGTATGTGAGGAATCAAAAGTAGTCCAGTTTGGCTTGATCATAGTATAACAGAAAATGGAGAAATGTACCACAAAACCGGAAAGTTAGATCACAGCAAAGTTATGAAAACTTTAAAAGCTAAATACAGGAGTTTGTATCATCCTATACCTAGAGGCAATAAAAAGTTACTGGAGACGGTGATCAGATCTTCACTTTATTAATTTTTTTTTCCCTGAGGCTGGGGTTAAGTGACTTGCCCAGGCTCACACAGCTAGGAAGTGTTAAGTGTGTGAGAGCAGATTTGAACTCGGGTCCTCCTGACTTCAGAGCTGGTGCTCTATCCACTGCGCCACCTAGCTGCCCCCAGATCTGCACTTTAAAGAAAAAAATCTTTAGCAACAGGATGTAGGATAAATTGGAGAAAAAGGACCAATTAGGAAGCTATTGTGATAATCTAGATAATGAGGGCCTGAACAGATCATGAGTATTTAATTATTTTGATTCTTATTTATTTAATTAGATTGAATATTAAGCATAAATTCTATTGAAAATACATCCAAATACAAATATCTTAGAGAGAAGTCCTCAGGACAAATGACATCTCAACTTAATTTTTTCTTAAAAATGCAGTTTCAATGAAGACTTTTGAAGGACCTAAAACATAGTGAGTGCCCTTGGAGTCACTGTGGTTTCTCAGCATCCTCTAAGGGATGTATCCTACCTCTAAAGAGAAAGCACAAGCTTTGAAGGAGAAAGGCTCTTAACAAGAAAATTACTCAACTATCTATTCTATTAGTTGCTAGAGAGAGGAGAGAAACCTCATTCTATTCTGTGACTATAATTTGACTCTAGCATAGTGATGTCATTTTGGTCCTCTTCAAGAACAAAGTTCAACCAACCATTCAACCAACCAATCATTCTAGGTAATTTTTGGAGGGTAGAAAACAGTAAAATTTGGAATTCAATAGATCAAGAAGACAGTTAAAGACTCATTTTTTCTAAGAAATAGACAGGAAACCTACATTTCTTCAGCCTCTACAGACAGTTGCTCATGTCTCCATGCTATTTTTATGGAGGTTCTCTAGTTGTCCTAAGTCTCTGGTTTATCTCCCCATCTGGATGAAAAAAGAGTCTGGACTTAGATCATACTTCTGTCTCTGCCACTGACTACCTTTGTGACTTTGAACAAGTTATGTCAACTCTCTGGGCCTCAGTTTCCTCATTAGTAAAAAAAAATTTTAAAGGAGCCTTGGTTTGGATGATCTCCAAGATAGATCCCTTTCAGGTTGAATATTCAGTGGTTTAATGGAAAAAAAGCTTTAAACTTTGAGTCAGGAGAACTCTGTATCATAGGATTATAGACTTAGAGATAGAAGGAATCTTGGCCTCCATCTAGTCCATAATCCTAATTCCATAGATGAGAAAACAGGCCCAGAGAGGTCAAATGATATGTCCAAAGCCATGAAGCTAATAAGCAATTGTACCAAGACTTGACTCCAGTTCTCACTCCAAATCCAGAACACTTGTTACATTACCACTTTGTCCATCTCTGACATTTCCTTAAAAGGTAATAGCCTACAATTTAATACCACCTTAAATCTCAATTTCTCATTTATAAAATGAAGATGAAATCTGTAATGCCTACTTAGGGTTGCTGAGAAAGATACTGTAGGTAAAGTGCTTTGTACATCTTCAGCTCTCATTACTATCTTTCTCAGTCATGTCTAAATCAAGTCTGCACCTGTGTTCATTGTCACTAGAAACTCGGACTCTTCTACTAAAATCACATTAGTCCCACAGAAGTAAACTTTGACCTTATTTCACTCACATTCAAGCCTTCATCTCACTCCTCCACCATGTCCAAACTATGTTGTCAGAAGTTGCCCCTTCTAATGTCCATATTCCTTTCATATTATTCTTTGTCTTTACCCACTAGAATGTAAGCTTCTTGAGATCAGGTTCAACTTTGTTCATATATATCCAGCTTTGGTATTAATACACTGACTGATGCTTAAGAAATGCTTAAGACAGATTCTTTTTAATCTATCCTTGATATTAGTCATAGTTACTCCTCTTTTATCTGAAATCCTACCCAAAGGCCTAAGATTCCATTGTTCACATATTAACTGATGAATATTTATTCATCGGATACTTTATTATTTCATTTTTAAAAATTCAAATGTCATTGGCATGTAAATATTCAGAATCTAGATTGATCCCAAACTTTTCTTCCCAGAAATATAATATATTCACACCAGCCCCTCTACCACTTCCCCCGCCCCCTTAGCTGTCAGCACTTCCTTTACTACTTTGACCCTAACCCAGACCAGTTTTCATTCTTAGAGCCAAATTTCCACCACTGATTTGCTGACATAAGAATTTCAAGCTGAAAAGAACCTTGGAGACCTAACCCAAGACTCTCATTTTATAAATTTGTCTACCCACCAGCTTTCTGGCATATTTGCTTAAATCCCTGGCCTTTGGGTGGAAACAAAATAAGTATTACAGGATAGATCACTGAGAAAATCTTTCTTCCATATGCCTAATTCTGAAACTGGAATTCAACCAGTTAGAGTATATTCCTTTGGCTTAAATATTAATCCTAATTAAAATTCAAATACTCTGAGGAGAGGACCTTTTGAGCTGTGATCTTATTGTGCATTGGTCTATAAGATCCTCTTACTTTTTATGTAATTTTTTTTTATATTTTCCCTCAGAACAATTAAAAAAATAAAATCCTCAAATACATATGCAGTTCCACAACACAAATTCCCACAGCAGCCACAGTCAGAGATGTCTTGTGCCTTTTGAGTTCATCACCTTTCTGGCAGGAGTTGGACTGCATGCATCCTCTCTAATCTTCTAGCAGATGCTTTCTAAGGGTATTCTTAACTATTCTTAACATAGGTCTTGATCAAGGAATATGGTACAGGAGTCTATATGGTATATTAAGGAATATTGACCTTGGAGAGAGATGACATGTTGTTATTGTTCAATCATGCCTGACTCTTGGTAACCCATTTGGGGTTTTCTTAGCCAAGATACTGGAATGGTTTGTCATTTCCTTCTCTGGCTTGTTTTACAGATGAGGAAACTGAGGCATACAGGATAAGTGACTTGCCCAAGATCACATAGCTAAGTAAGTATCTGAGGCTGGATTTTAGGTTTTCCTGACACTAGGCCTGGCACTCTAGATACTGAGCCAGATAGATCTGGATTCAGTTCAAATCCCCATTCTTCCCCTTACTGCTTATATGACCTTCAACTAGTCCCTTAAGCTCTTTAGGTCAAAATTTCCTTATCTATAAAATAAGTGGGTTGTAATAGATGACCTCTAACATCTTTTCCAACTTAAAATATGTGATTATATAACATTAAACAAGCCACTTCAACTCCTTGACCTCAGGGGTTGGACTAGTTGATTTTTGACCTTCTCCCACTTTTAGGTCTATGCTCTAAGTGAACTTTCCTACTCTGTAAAGTGAGTGGATTTGAAAGGTTTGAAGATTAGAATAAGGGATTAGACTTTTTCTGTTTGATTCCAGAAGGTGGAACTAGAGAAAACTGATAGAAACTCACGAAACTTCAAACTACTCTGGTTAATTATGCATTTTGCTTTTAGAAGGTCAAGTCAAGGTTGAGATCTCTGTTAGTTCTGTGCCTGGGGAGACCTCACTCAAGGACTTTATTAAATGGACAATGGACATGGGGAAATAGTAGTGTCCTGCTGGTTCAGGGTTTGAATGCCTTAACTTGGCCATGAGGATCTCCTTGGCTTGGATGGAAGCTGGAATACTTATGTTGTATATTCCCTTTTTAGATGCCTATATTTTGTATTTTTCTTCCTAGATTTCATAAGTAAATGTTATGAAATCAGGAGCTTGTGATCTAAAAGAGGATCCCCTTCTAATGGTTTTGGTCAGAAAGAATAACATATTTGATGTACTGGTGGTATGAGATACTTTGACCATGCCTTTAGCTGACTTTTGCCAGTTGAGATAATGAAAATGGTTTTTTCCCCTCATTTATCATCTTGAGTTGTTTCGCCATCCTTTTCTTAAAGCAATTACAAGTGAGTAGGAAATACTAGTGTGTATCACTTCTAGAATTGAAGCCAGAAATCTGACAATTAAAATGTAAAATTCTGACCTTGCCTGCCTTCTCTGAAGTAGGCAGAATAAAGCAGCAAGTATGCTAATAGATTACATGATCATAAGGGCCAAAGGTTCCTTATCCTTGCCACATCCACCTTTTCCCATGTCAAGCATTTCCTTTTTACCATTAGTATTTATATATTGGATTTTTATTTTGTATAATTACAATATTTATTTTGGAGGAAAACTTTCTTAAAATTAGAGCTATGGAGGAATGGAATAGGCTGCCTCAGGAAGATAATGGGTGCCCTTTCATTGGAGTACTTCAAACACAATCTGAATTAAACACATCAAGGTTGCAAAGAATAATGGTACAAAAGTGTGAATTGGACTTCATAGCTCCTGTAGTCTGTTCCAATTCTTACATTGCATGATTTGATTGTCTTTCAAGGTCGACTTCTTTCCTAGCTCCACTCCTAACTTTCTAGCCTTTTCCACCTCTGCTTAAGCTTCCCTTTCACCCTGGAAGGAGGGTATCCTCTCTTCTGCTGTTTCTTCCTCTAATGGCTCAGTTCCTACCTGGGGCTGCCATTTTAGAAAGGCTCTCAGCTCAGTTCCTGACTCTCTGAACTTTTTCACTTCTATCCTACCTTCTCACCTTGGAAATGGCTTCATTCCTTATAATCTTTCTGTCCTGTGAATAGTGAGTTCCTGTCCAGAGCTTCCATTTAAGGAAGTGACCAGTTGATCCATTATTTCTCTCCTGGCATTTTGCTGTCATGTGTGGGAGTCACTTACCAGATGTTTTTGTGTTGTCTTTTCCCATTTGAATATAAGTTCCTTGAGAGTAAGGGATGTCTTCTTTTTTTGCTTGTATTTATATCCATATCACTTGGCATAGTGTCTGCCATTTAGTAAATGTTTATCTATTTATTTGTCCAGAAAGTATAAACAAAGGCATTGGGGGAAGAGAAGGACTGAATGAATGGAATTAGGAGATAGGATAAAAGCACTAAAACTTGAAAGGAAAAGCTGTCCCAGGGAGGCAAAAACACCTAAAAATAGGATCTGCTCAAAGCCAACATTGATGACAACATTTTTGTCTGAAGGCTTCTTTCTTTTTTGAAATCTTTTGTGTCCTACTTTCTGATCTGTAATAACTCACTCACAACATGTAAACTCTTGTTTTACTGCTTTGAAATTTCTAGGATTTAATTCATTTGGACTGATTGTGGATTTTATATAAGATGAGAAAAACTATTCAACTATTTCCTGTGACTTTCAGTAGAATCATATTTATTCTATCCAGGAAAAATTTGAATCTCTCTTCAAAGATCCAAACACAAAAAAGTTTCACAAGCACCTCTAATAAATCACTCCACTACTTCATAAATCTCAGAAATTTCTTTTTTAGGAATCATTTCAATACATAGGAAAAAAAAATCTACAAAATAGCCAAGTGATCATTCAGTGCATACTTGAAGACCTCCAATGAAAAGGACCCATTAATTTCTATGACAGCTTTTCATTCCTCATTTAAACAGTTCTAAATATTTTGTTTTTCCTAATATAAGCCCAAATATTCTTTTCTTACAACTTCTGCTCATTGCTTCTGATCCTTCCTTCCCTCTGGGACTAAAATGAACAAGTGGAATCTATGTCCCACAGGCTATCACTTCCAATACTGGAAGACAACTATCATATTTCCTCAGAATTTTCTCTACTGCATACTAACCTCAGTGGCATAAATTTTCATAAAATAAACTTTTCACCATCCTCTAATTTCTTCTGGGTATTCTTCTGATTATCATTGTCCTTCCTAAAATGTGTTGCACAGCGCTGAACACAAATGCTTCAGACATGGTCTGACCAGGACAAAGACCTTTTCCCCCCTACAAATTGTGCTTCTCTTAGCAATATTCAAGCTGGAATTCTCTTTTTTATCTACTATGTCACCCCAGTAACTCATATTGAACTTATGATCAACAAAAAACCCCATGTCCTTCTCAAATAATAACCACATCTTCTCATGTACTTGTGGAGTCAGTTTTTGGAATCATATTGAAAGATTTTAAATGTCTCCTTACTACATTTCATCTTTTTTCAATTCATTCCAATATTCTAGTCTGTCAGGATGTTTTTGGCTCCTGTCTGTGTTATTTAGAGAGTTAGCTATCCTTCATAAATGTAAATCATCTTAAATTGAATAAAGATGCTGGATTAATGTTAAGGAGCCTTAGATTCAGTATTCAGCATGAATGAAACTTTGAGTGTTAATTATACCTTCACAAAGATTATATAAGAACATCAGTGATCAAGGATATATTACAAAGTCAAAGGAAATAACTTGGACTTGGTTCTCTGTGTTTTTCCTAATTGCTCATGGTGACTTTTTCTTGGTCCTACAGCCCACATAAAGGTCTTGTCAGATTAAAAGAGCAATGACTCCTCCTCTCCACACAGACTGCTTTTATCCCCCAAATACCAGATGCCAAGCCAATAGGTTTATGTGGCTGGAAGTATGTGGCTTTGGACTTTTCCTCTATTTTTAATGCTTTTTTCCCCTCTAAATATTTAAATTTCCATCACACTCACTAACTCAGGGGTATTTCTTCATCTTGATTCTATGTAAATAATTGAACACAGAAGGAAAGGGGTCACAAGAAAACTGGCCAAAGTGCATTCAAGATGCCATCTATGTAAAGTCATTGATAAAAATGTTAACTAGAACAAGACCAAGTATATGGAAGGCCTCCCTCAAAGTCAACTCTGAACAATAATGATTACTCTTTGAGTTCAGCTATCCATCCACTGCACCAGGTTTCATAACAGAAGTAATAATCACTCTCTACTCTCTATTTAAAGGTAATTTATCTCTCCATGCCAAAGTCTTTTTGAAGATAATCTTTGTGGCTCTATCTTGCATATAAGTTTTTCTGATCCTTTGATATATTATAGCGACAATCAAATATAACAGAATGGCTAAAGCACCCAACCTGAAATGAGGAGTTGTTGTTCAGCAGTCCAGTCATGTCCAATTCTTCGTGACCCCTTGGACCATAGCACATCAGGCCTTTCTATCCTCCACTCTCTCTTGAAGTCTATCCAATTTCATTTTCATTGTTTCCATGACATTATCTATCCATCTTTTCCTCTGCCATCCCCTTTTCCTTTGCCTTCAATATTTCCCAGCATCAGTTTTTTCCAGTAAGTCCAGTCTTCTCATTATGTGTTAAAAGTATTTAAGTTTTACTGTCAATATTTGACCTTCCAATGTACAGCCTGAATTAATTTAAGTATTGACTGATTTGATCTCCTTACTGTCCAAGGGACTCTGAAAAGTATTTTTCAGCACATAATTCAAAAGTGTCGATTCTACAGTGCTCAGAAATGAGGAGACTTGAGTTCAAAACATATTTCAGATAGTTGCTGGAAAAACTCAGAGACTCAGTTTCTTTGCCTGTAAAATGTGTATTATCCATCTCATCATCATGTGAAAATCATCACATCTGAAACCAGTTTCAGCTATTTGAAAAACCAGCCCTGAATTCAGGAGGACCTGAGTTCAAATGTGGTCTCAGACACTTAACACTTCCTAGCTGTATGACCCTGGGCAAGTCACACTTAACCCCAGCCGAAAGAAAGGAAGGAAGGAAGGAAGGAAGGAAGGAAGGAAGGAAGGAAGGAAGGAAGGAAGGAAGGAAGGAAGAAAGAAAGAAAGAAAGAAAGAAAGAAAGAAAGAAAGAAAGAAAGAAAGAAAGAAAGAAAGAAAGAAAGAAAGAAAGAAAGAAAGAAAGAAGAAAGAAAGAAAGAAAGAAAGAAAGAAAGAAAGAAAGAAGGAAGGAAGAAGGAAGGAAGGAAGGAAGGAAGGAAGGAAAGGAAGGAAGGAAGGAAGGAAGGAAGGAAGGAAGGAAGGAAGGAAGGAAGGAGGAAGGAAGGAGAAGGAAGGAAGGAAGGGAAAGAGAAAAACAGTATATGACTTCAATTTTGGTTCTCACCAAAAAAAAAATTAATGTATTAAGGCAATGATTTGGAAGCATTTAGACAGAGAAATGATCACTAAGAGAAAACCAAGCTTAATTTAAAAAAAAAAAATCTAGACAAAAACATCCTTTTTTTTTTGACAGAATTACTAATCCAACTGAAAGTCTCAGCCAAACATTTGACATGAGTATTCATGCTATTTTTTTTATGGATCAAAAAGAGGTATGTGGGCCAAGTGACTTAACAGGGGGTGAATCTGGAATTAATTGAATAATCAGACTCTATTAGTAATTAGTAATTGGGCAGTTAAGTGTTGCAGTGGATAGAGAACTAGGGTCAAGTGTCAGGAACAATCATCTTTCTGAGTTCAAATCCATACTCAGACACTAGCTTTATGACCTTGGGCAAATCACTTAAGCCCATTTGTCTCAGTTTCCTCTTCTGTAAAATGAGCTGGAGAAGGAAATGGCAAATATCTTTACCAAAAAAATCCCAAATAAGGTCATGAGGAGTCAAATATAATTGAAAGAACTGAACAAAAACTTGGAAATGGTTCATCAGAACTGCTTGGAAAATATGGTTATACTCCAAATGGCAAAATATATAATATAGTGTCAAGGATATCTGAGTAAAAAAAAGGAAAAATCTTTATATGTTTCCGTTATTTCTCAATGCAGAATATTTTTTACTTATCCAACTTTCATGTAAAAACAAGGGAGCTGAAAAGTTAATGTGAGAGCTAATTCTTTTTATGCAGTTTCTCTTGGCTTAAAGAATCATTTTATTTCTGCTTAAGAAGCAGCATGCTGCTGAGTGACTCTGCAAAATGTCTCAGGCTAGACGACAGGAAATAAGAACTCCAACAGGGGTTATTAGCATTAACCCAAAACATATGTTTGTACTTACATAAATGTAATCTAGCATTTCTAGTTCCACAGAAACATGCTGAAGGGCCCTTCAAGTCTGACAATAATGATAACAACTCAAATGTAGAACTTTAAGATTTACAAAGCATTTTCCCCACAACAGCTCAGAGAGAGAGAGACACAGAGACAGAGAGACAGAGAGACACAGAGAGGAGACAGAGACAGAGACAGAGAGAAAGACAGAGAGACAGAGAGAGAGAGAGAAAGAGAGAGAGAGAGAGAGAGAGAGAGAGAGAGAGAGAGAGAGAGAGAGAGAGAGAGAGAGAGAGAGAGAGAGAGAGAGAGAGAGAGAGAGAGAGAATAAGGATGTAGCTCATGGCCCAGAATTCTGGTCATCTATGGATTTATAGACCTAGTTTAGTGTTAGGTACTCCACACATGGAAAACCATCCCTAAAAATATGCACAATAATGTGAAAAGCAATTCATATAAAATGTGGCATTTTTCAAGGAGACAATTTAATTCCCATCTGGTTATGCCTCCCCTTAAACCAATTAGCATCTCTCCTAAATAAAATTAGACATACTCTCCAAATTAAAAGGTACAACAAACAAAACATCTTATTAGTCATTTTCTATATATAGATGACATCAAATTATATTATTTCAGTGAAAACCATCTACTTCATTCCATGGAATCTTTCTCTGGTGACATAAAAAACACCTTGGACTCAATAAGTACAAAACTTTAAAAATTTGCCAAGGATAGCTAGAAACAAAAGGCCACAAACTTGAATCTGGAAATCACATTGAACTAGGTGATACCTACAATTATTATCCTAAAAAATCAGAACTAAATGACTAACACCAGAATTATAAAATAGGACAAAAACAAATTTGGAAAAGCCCATGTGATAATAAGGAAAGGCAGGGCCCCTCATTCCAAAGCAATTATAGAAATAATTCTACATTTCTATAAAATAGAAATAATGATCACTCTCTACCCTCTATTTAAATATCTTTATCTCTCCATGAAAAGTCTTTTTGAATATTATTTCTGTGTCTCTACCTTGCATACAAGTCTTTCTGACCTCTTGATATATTGAAGAGACAATCAGATCAATTCTGTGATGCAATATGACAGAATAGCTAAAACACCAAACCTGAAATGAGGAGTTGTTGTTCAGAAGTCCAGTTATGTCCAATTCTTCATGACCCCTTGGACCATAGCACATCAGGCCTTTCTATCCTCCACTATCTCTTGGAGCCTATCCAAGTT
Organism: Sminthopsis crassicaudata; assembly: GCF_048593235.1. Classification (NCBI taxonomy): domain Eukaryota; kingdom Metazoa; phylum Chordata; class Mammalia; order Dasyuromorphia; family Dasyuridae; genus Sminthopsis; species Sminthopsis crassicaudata. The sequence goes on from NC_133620.1 coordinate 409,410,627, forward strand.
CATGTTCATTTTTTTCCATGACATTATTTATCCATCCTGTCCTCTGTTGTCCCCTTCTTCTTTGCCCTCAATCACAATAATGTGAAATTTTTACAAAATGTGAAATATTACTTCCTCACCAAAAAGGAGGAAGAATTATTGAAGGACATTCACAGAGCACACAATAAACAGATAATACTTTTAGAAACAAGTAGACATCACTTCACAAAAAAAAAAAAAGGATAAATCAGGCACATAACATTGGATGTATTTAATACAAATGAACATAATTTATCTGTGGATGCAGCTTGTGAAACTAAAACTAAGATTTTTTAAAATGAAATCAAAAGTTCCTCCAGGGACTACCATACTACAAAGTCAAATTTGAATACATCCTATCGAACTAAATCTACACCATTATTAAAGATAACTGTTGTGCACAGTCACCTGGACATAACATCAATCCATAAAAATTTGTGAACACTCCACAATATCAAATACTCACACTCTTTAAGCTATGTGGAATGAGATGCTTTCAAAACATAGAGACCTAGCAAAGGAGGTCAAATTCACTGAGAAGGGGATGAAGTGCATATATCATCCTGTACTCTATCTGCTACTGGAATTATACTTCTTATGGTAACCCTGTAGAGGATAAGCTTATATTCTAATACTATTAATAAAATCCAGAAAGCAATTATTTTATCTGAACAATAGTCTCTAGGATATTAAATAGAAAATCTTTCCTGCTACTAAGCAGAAAAACAACTTGTCCCAGAACAGATCCTATCAACTCTCCAGAAAAGATGAGAATAACATAGTAATGGTAATAATAACAATAACAATAATAAAAATAAATAACTCATGTTTACATAGCACTTTCAAATTTGCCAAGTCCATATTATCTTATTCACATTCACAACAATCCTCCAAAGTAGGTGTTATTACTAATCACTCTGTCAATCAATAAGTATTTATTAAGTATTGGTCATGATCTAGATACTGCCTTAGGTCCTTAGAAATACAAAGGCAGTCCTGGATCTCAAGGAATCTACTTTCTATCTGGACAGAAAAATAAATATTAACCCTTGGTTTATTTTGGTGGTCACCATTACTCCTCTTTATCACACAAATGAAAATTATGTAGAAAAGTATAGTTAGGAATAAAAGACAAAAAGTCAAAACATCATTGCTCTTTTGTGAGGCAAGAAATCTGCTTGATTGCCATAAGTACTTCTGGAATTTTAACTCCTCTGGCAATCCTCTTCAACTGGAAAATCAGCCAGAGATACAGATATATAGATATAGATATATATAGATATGTCATGTATATATGTAAATGTATATAGATATAGATATATAGCTGATTTAGATCTTTACGCTATGATTGAATTGTAAGAGAATTGCTTATTCTTGCCTGTAGGAAAGAGAGAAGGGGAAAAAAAGTTGGGAAAGTTTTTTTTTTTTAAAGCAAAAGTTGAATTAATTGAAGTCAGCATAATAAATACAAAGCTGCTTTTTGTTTCCATTTTGCCAGATATGAATAAAAATTCAGAAAATTGGCTGTGCTAAATATAAAAGAAAAAGAATTTTTTTATAATACACAACCTGATAATAATAAGAGGTAGAATGGAGTAATGGATGGAGAATCAACTTTGGAGTGAAGAGGATTTATATCTATGTGACTATGGGTAAATCTCTTAACCTCTCGATGCCTCAAATTATAAATTGCAGAGCAGGTATTAATCTGCATTGGTAGAGAGAATTAACTCAATTGCTCACTCCTTACACCACTGAAATCACAACTTTAGTCCAAAAAATATTATTCTATGTCTCCAAGAGTTGACCAAGTGGGTCCAGTCCAATCTGCTTCAATTGTGAGGATGAAATTTTCAATGAACTCTGAGCAGGAAAAACTAAAAACATTTGAGTCAGTCACCATGGGTTATTTATTTAGCCTTTATTTATTCTTGTCAGTCCGGTGGCTATTTTGTTTAATAAACAGATAAAGATACTGAAAAAGCATTTAATAAGTACTTACCTGTTTAGGCACTATGCTAATACAAGCAAACAAAACAATCCCCCCCTAACCTCAAGTAACTTAACAAGTAACAGTGAGAGTGGAGGTGAGAAGAGAAAGGTGAAGGAGAGGGGAAGGAAAGCAATACATAAAAGCAAGCCAGGAAGTTGGTATGCTGGTTCAGTTCTGTGAAAGAGGAAGGAAAAGCTTAACTTATTACCGTCAGCATCCCAAGGATGGGACCCAAGCTTCTACGGAGTTGGAAGGAGAAATAGGTATAATGATGGAAATGTCCAAAGAATATCAGGGAAGCCTGATTATGAGCAAAAAAAAAAAAAAATGTCATTGTGGGGGGAACAAGGAAGAGGAGGAGGAGGAGTAAGCAGTAGTAGTAATAATAGTAGTAGCAGTAACAATAGTAAGTAGTAATAGTAGCAACAGATAGTAATAACAGTAATCAAAAAGTAGCAGTTGTAAGTAGTAGCAGTAGCAGCAGCAGTAGTAGGTAGTAGTAGTTATAAATAATATAGACTTTTAAACAGTAATTTTAAATTTTTAAAGTGAAAACATCAGTAACATTTTTGCTTAATTTTCTGTCCAAGTAAGTGCATGTGATAAATGCCATGGAATTGAGTATGGGGTTCAGGTATATAGGAAAAAGAGAAACAGACTACATCAGAAGATCCAAATTCTAATCCTGATTCTCCTGCCACCTCACCACATGATCTTGGAGAAGTCATCTCATTTCTGTAGATTGCTGTTTCCTCATCCATGAAATAAAGAGCCATAGATAGATCAGATGATTACTAAAAATCTCTAGTTGTTCTAATATTCTATGATGTATGAACTCAATTAGCTCATTTCCTAAAAAATAAAAGGATGCAAAACTCACAGTCTTCACGCTTCACAATATTGGAAATTATTCTGGTGCTCATTACATATATCTCAAAGCTGATATTGCTTCATCTTTTCATTAGAAAGGAAAAAAGACATTTCCTGATTTCAACCCTTGCCTCTTCAACTCATTTCCTTTTTCGTACCCAATGACATCTCTTGAAGTAGCCTGCAGAATTCCTCCCTCCCCCAAGTTCCTGTTCTCACCATTTGGGGTATTCCCTTCACTAACACATAATGTAATACTGCAATCCCTTAACTGACTACTTCTCTCAGTTATAATAACCCAAAAAAGTGGACAACTTCTTTGAACCTTTACTAAGTCAATTTTTGGATGATGTACATCCTGTTGCCAGCATCCTATTCTAGCTGTCATCTCCCATCTCTGTAGCCATGTCTGCCAGGTCTCTATCTCCATCTCTGCCTCTTAGAATCCCTGTCTTCCTCCAAGATTCAGCAGCAAATTCCAACTTCAGTAAGAGATCTTTCTCCATTCCCCAGTTGCTGGTGTCTTCTCAAAACTATGTTACATCTATTTTATATGTGTTCTCTATGTTCCTATTTACAAAAATATTGTCTCTGTCCTTAGATGGCAAACTCCTTAAGGCAGCAATTATTTGGAGGTTTAACTTTTTCTTTATATATTTCAGAACTTTGTATAGTGCTTAATAACCAATTAATAATTGTAGATTAAATGATTGATTGATTGAAATTTGAAACTTTTCCAACATAATAAGACTTAGAACTGATTTTGTACTCCACTAGCCATCAGTGATTAATGAAATGGTTCACCTCCACTCAAAAAAGGACTCAATGGAAGAGGAATTAAATGGACGATAAATTTGCTTCTTGGTTCAAGAAAACTTTACATCTATATGGTGCTTTACAAAATGTAAATTGGGTCACAAAGAGTTGAACATGATTTAAAAAAAAATGATTGAACAACACCTTTAATGTGTCTTCTAAAGAAAAAAGAGGAATTCAATAGCAGCAGTGACTTGTAGTATAAAAAGCCCTAGATTTAGAACCATGTTTGAATAGGAGATCTAATCAACTACTCAAAAGAATGAATTAAAAAGCACTTGTTGAACATTTATTATATTGTACTAAATTCTGTAGGGGGGGATATAAATGTGCAAGTAAGTCCAATAGCCCCTTCATCCAAGAAGATCATATTCCAATGTGTAAGACAACACATACAAAGAAGTGGAAGATAGGGAATGAGTATGTTAGGACAGGGAAAGTTGATTTAGGAAATGCTTATTAGAATCATAGGATAGTTTATTGGCATATGTTTGCCAGAAGTAGAGTTTATTTAATTTAATTTATTTAATTTCAAAAATAGATTGGAAAAGAAAGGGAGCAAACTTTTCCCTCATTTTATACTCAGAACAATCTTGATCCCCATTTTACAATTTAGAAAGTTGAATTAGAGTGGGATTAGGTGGCTTCTTCAGGATCACTTAGTTAATAAATGACCAAGGTCACATTCAAAACCTAGCCTTCCTAACTACAAGCCCATCATTCTATCCTTTGTGCTACTAACTGCTTCAAGGCCAGGGAAAAAGAATTGGGTATCCTGTATCAGATGAATTAAGGGAATTCTGGGGTTCCTTCTTATTCTTGATGGTTTATGAGTTCATGATATCCAAATCTCCATCTTCTAATCTTCTACAGGGGGTCAGAAACTAAGTGTTAAATTTTTGCTGCAGAAAATTTTATGGGCAAATAATGTTCTCCCTCTGAGACAATTCCTCAATTGAAAAATGAGCTAAGTGAGCTGTATCATCCGTTTTAGCTCTTAATCATATAATCATGGGGATAATAAATGTTATTTGTGAGGAAAAAAACTTTGTAATCTTTAAAATACTATTCATAGTAAATAACTATTATTTATTTATATTTATACTATGTTATTTTATTTATTTATTTATGTTATTATAGTGAATTAATTTATATTAACTATGAACCATTATTGGGGAAATCAGCGTGGCTCACTGGGAAGAATGCTGATCAAAGGAGTCAAAACAGCTAAATTAGAATTATGAATCTGCCACCTACTAGCTCATGACCTTGGAAAAGAGCTCACGGGACTTCCGGCCAAGATGGCGGCGTGGAGGCAGACAGCTGCTTGAGCTCCACGTTTTCTCTCAGAACTTACTTCATGACAAGGCTCAGAGTTAATGCTTGACCAGAAAAGAAACCCACAAATAATCACCAAGAGAAGACATCCTTGAAATTCACCAGGAAAGGTCTGTGTTTGCTCAGGGGAGGATTGAACAGACTGGGCACAGACTGAGGGCAGGCAGCCAGAGCGAGACAGACAGCTCACACAGCTCAGACCGCAGGGGAGAGGGGTAAAATCTCTGCCGTTTCTGCAAAAAGACTTTTACCCCAGTGTGGATATTTCATCTTGGCAGCAAGCCAGGAGCAGGGAGAGGGTGTAAACACCAGAGGTGAAGATTAAAACCCCGGAAAGCTAGCATCTCTCAGAACCTGGCTACCCCCAACCCCCACCTGGAGTGACTCAGTGTGTTCTCAGAGCCTCAGAGCGCAGATGCAGAGCAGCCATTGCTGTTTTGTTAGTGGCTCTCTGCTGCCCTACCCCCAGTCTGTACAGGAAGCCCATTAACACCATCCAGCCCCATCCCCCCCAAAACAGACCAATTGTTTCTTTTGTCAATTTGTTTTCTTCCATTCCGCTCTTGACAAAATGAACAAAAAATTCAAAAGGGCTCTAACCATTGACAGCTTCTGTATGGAGAGAGAGCAGACTTCAAATACTGAGGAGACTAAAAACAGACTGTTCCCAGAGGAATCCCCTAAGGGGGATATGTTCTGCTCCTCAATACAAAAGAACCTCATAGAGGAAATCAAAAAGGCTCTCACAAGAGAGCTAGAATGGGAAAAGGAAAGGGAAGCTTGGAAAAAGAACCTGGAGAAGTCATCCAGAGTAGATAAAGAGATCAAATCATTGAGAAACAAAATTAGTGAATTAGAAAAGGCAAACAACTCCAAGGAAAACAGGATTAGTGATCTGGATAAAGAAATCAGCTCTCTAAAAAATAAAATGGATAAAATGGAAAAAAATTCCATAGAAGATAAAAACACAATTGGACAATTACAAAAAGATATAAAAAAAAGTGAGTGAAGAAAATACATCATTGAAAATTAGACTCGAACAAGTAGAAATGAATGACTCAAGGAGAAATCAAGAGGTAGTCAAGCAAAACCAGAGAAATGAAACAATTGAAAAAAAAGTCAAGTACCTTATTAGAAAGACAACAGACCTGGAAAACAGATCCAGGAGAGACAATTTGAGAATAATCAGACTCCCTGAAAAATGTGAGGAAAAAAAGAGCTTGGACACTATTTTCGAGGAAATTATCAAAGAGAACTGCCTAGACATTTTGGAAACAGAGGGTAAAATAGACATTGAAAAAATTCATCGATCACCTACTGAAAGGGACCCTAAAATCAAAACGCCAAGAAATATAGTGGCCAAGTTCAAGAACCATCAGACAAAGGAAAAGATATTGGAAGCTGCTAGGAAAAAGCAATTCAGATATGGAGGATCCACATAAGGATAACCCAGGATCTAGCAGCGTCCACATTAAAAGAACGAAGGGCCTGGAACATGATATTCCGAAAGGCTAAGGAACTTGGTATGCAGCCAAGAATAACTTACCCAGCAAAAATGAGCATCATTTTCCAGGAAGAAGATGGACATTTAACGAAATAAATGAATTCCATCTATTTTTGATGAAAAAACCAGACCTACATAAAAGGTTTGATCTTCAAATACAGAACTCAAGAGATTTCTAAAAAGGTAAAAAGAAATCTTGAGAACTATACTTCTGCCATAAAAATATGTAAAGAACATATGTATAATTTGTCCTAGAAACTAGAGGTGGAAAGGAAATTATATCATAAAAAAGTGTAAAGTGGTGGTACTACATCTCATAAAGAGGCAAAGGTAACCTGTTATATCTGAGAGAAAGAAAGGAGGGAGATGAACTTAGTGTGTATCAATAGACATATTCGATTTATGGTGAAACTTCTTCCACTTCATTGAAAAGTGAGAGGGAAGGAGTAAGCTAAGGGGAAGGGAATACAGAAATTGTGAGGAAAGGGGGTAAAATAAGGGGAGGAACTTTAAGGTGGGGGAGGGATACTAAAAAGGGAGGGCTGTGAAAAGCAAGTGGTGTTCACCAGTTTAATACTGGGTAGGGGGTTAAGAGGGAAGGAAAAGGGAAAAGCATAAGCAGGGGTTAATAGGATAAGCAATATAGAATTAGTCATTCTAACCATAAATGTGAATGGGGTAAACTCCCCCATAAAGAGGAAGCAGTTAGCAGACTGGATTAAAAGTCAGAATCCTACTATATGTTGTTTACAGGAAACACACCTGAAACAGGGGGATACATTCAAACTAAAAGTAAAAGGGTGGAGCAGAATCTACTATGCTTCAGGCAAAGACAAAAAAGCAGGAGTAGCCATCCTCATCTCAGATCAAGCAAAAACAAAAATTGATCTAATTAAAAGAGATAAGGAATGGCATTATATCCTGCTAAAGGGTAGCATCAATAATGAAGCAGTATCAATATTAAACATATATGCACCAAGTGGTGCAGCATCTAAATTCTACAAAGAGAAATTAAGAGAGCTGCAAGAAGAAATAGACAGCAAAACTATAATAATGGGAAAAGAGTTCACTCCTCTTGACCTTAGTTTCCTCATCTGTAACATGATGAAGTTGGATTAAATGACTTCTTAAAGCCCTAGAGCTATGATCCTAGGAGGATTCCATGAACATTTCTTCTTCCTGGGAAAAGGAAGGAGAACCCTAGGAGTAGGACCAATGCCTTTCCCAATGCCTTGCATAGAATGAAGATGCAAGGAATCCAGAAAACTCCTCCTACACTTATCTTACTATTAAGGTAGGTGCTTCAAGGTACCAGAAACTTGCTAAGTCTCTTCATTATATCACCACCATTACTATAGCAATTTACAATTTTTAAAGCAAGGTTCATATGTTATTACATTTCATTTTCCCAACAGTCCTGTAAAGTAAGTATAATAACTCTCACAACACCCATTTTACAGGTGAGGAAACAGAACTGAAATAAATTGCCCATAGTAACATAACTAGTAAACATCTGAGTTGGTAAGAGCATGAATTTCCCTCTACATGAGATTGTATCTATCTGGGTTAGTCATGACCTAAATGCTTTAAATTGGAATAAATTTTACTTGCCCCTTTAGGAAGATATATGAGGAATCAGGCAACAGGAAACAGGAAATGAGAACTCTTTGTATGTACAGAATATTCCGAGTTGACTCTAAATCTTTAAAGATTTGAAATGGGGCTACTGATCATGAAACAGACCTCAAATTTGAACTAAATGTCACCTGGGAGTTCCTTCATGCTCTACTAAAGGTTCTACAATTCTGAGAAATGCAGAATATCAGAAGAAGAGTGAGTTGAGAGAATCCAAATTCCAAAAACAATTTTTTCAAAAAAAAAAAAAAAAAAAAAATCTCCCGGGGCTGAAAACCTACTTCCAACTAAGTCCATCTCTTCCAATTTTGGATTCTTAGGAATTCTTAAGATTCTTAGGAAGTTTTTGTTCCACTAAGCTTCAACCTGCCTCTCTGCAACCCTTCTTTATTATCTCCCTTTAGTCATCATAGACCGCTTTCATATCAAAAGTCTTCAGATAACTAAAAGAAATATCATGTTTCCCCTAAGTATTTTCTTTCCTAGAGACACATCCCCAGTTCCTTCAAAATAATTCTAATATGCATGATCTCCATTCCCCAAACCAATGATACCTTTATTTGGATGCACTCCAGGTCTTTTTTAAAAAGTGGCACCTAGAACTGATATTCTAGCTGTAAATCAAGATGTAGACTAAAGAAGGCAGGGGACAACAGAATTACTACTTTCTTTTTTCTGGACACTAGTCCTCTGTAACCTGTAAGTCAGCATTAGATTTATGATAACTAGCCATAACATACTCTTGACACATTTTGATTTTGTACTTACAATTACATCTTTTTTATGTTTAACCTTGAGAAACATGGGTCTACATGGAGATGGAATACCATCTGTGCCCCTTTCTTGTTCTCTATTTAGATGTAGGAGCTGAACCAGGTTCAGCCTGGGGAGCTTGTCTCTAATGATAATTTAGATTCTCTTTTCTTACAATCTTCAGTTCATTAAATCCTCATTCCTCAAGTTCAAATTTACCTATAACTTGAATCATGGCTTACTTCTGGGATTTCTATAAAAGAGCAAAGTAAAAAGCTGCTCAGTTATAATATGAATGTGATGTGATACGGGACTGGACATTTATTCTTTCTTATTTATTTGTTTGTTTATTTGTTTATGTTAGTGAGGCAGTTAAGGTGAAGTGACTTGCCCAGAGTCACAGAGCAAATAAGTGTGCTGTGTCTGAGACCTGATTTGAACTCAGGTACTCCAGGGCTGATGCTCTACCCACTCTGCCATTTAGCTGCTTCTGGAAATATATTCTTAAATGAAGATAAAGGAAAAAACTCACAGTGCATATTAACAGTGACTAAAAAAACAGAATTCAATAACTTAGCTTGATATGGTAATCTTCATGAAGGCTCACACTTAAGTCTCCTCAAGCAGTTTATTTATGTTTATTTTATAATAAAAGCTTTTTATTTTGAAAATATACAAAAGGGGGGCAGCTAGGTGGCGCAGTGAATAGAATATCAACCTTAAAGTCAGGAGGACCTGAGTTCAAATTTGGTCTCAGAAACTTAATATTTCCTAGCTATGTGACCCTAGGTAAGTCACTTAACCCTAATTGCCTTCTCAGCAACATATATATATACATGGATAATTTTCAACATTCACCCTTATAAAATCTTATGTTCCAAATTGTTCCCTCCCTTTCCCCCAGCCCCTCCGCTAAATAACAATCTCATATACATATATATATATATATATATTTATATGTTAAATATGTGCAATTATTCTATAATTATTTCCACAAATATTATTATGCTGGACAAGAAAAATCTAATCAAAAAGGAAAAAATTGAGAAAAAACAAAATGCAAGTAAACAGCAACAAAAAGAGTGAGAATATTATGTTGTGATCCACACTCAGTTCCCATAGTTCTCTCTCTGGGTGTAGATGGCTTTCTTCATCACAAGAGCATTAAAAATGGCATCAATCATTTCATTGTTGAAGAGAGCCTCCTCCATCAGAATTGATCATCATATAATCTGCTTGCTGCCGAGTACAATGATCTCCTGGTTCTGCTCATTTCACTTAGCATCAGTTCATGTAAGTCTCTCCAGGACTCTCTGTATTCATCCTGCTGGTCATTTCTCAGAACAATAATATTCCATAACATTCATACACCATAACTCATTCAACCATTCTCCAACTGATTGGCATCCATTAGGTTTCCAGTTTCTAGTCATTACAAAAAGGGCTGCCACATGTAGCACATGTGGTCCCTTTCCCTCCTTTAAGATCTCTTTGGGATATAAGCCCAGTAGTAACTCTGCTGGGTCAAAGGGTATGCACTGTTAGATAACTTTTTGAGCATAGTTCCAAGTTGCTCTCCAAAATGGTTGGATCAGTTCACAACTGCACCAACAATGTCCCAGTTTTCTCACATCCCCTCCAGCATTATTCATTCTTTTCCTGTCATCTTAGCCAATCTGAGAGGTGTATAGTGGAATTTCAGAGCTGTCTTAATTTGCATTTCTCTAATCAATAGCAATTTAGAGCACCTTTTCATATGATTAAAAATGGTTTTAATTTCTTCATCTGAAAATTGTCTTTGGCCATTTATTTATCAATTGGAGAATGACTTGGATTCTTATAATTTTGATTCAATTCTCTATGTATTTTAGAAATTAGGCCTTTATCAGAATGCTTAAATGTAAAAAAAAAAAAATCTCCCAGTTTATTGCTTCCCTTCTAATCTTATCTGCATTTTTGTGTGTACAAAACTTAATATAATCACAATTATCCATTTTGTGTTCAATAATGTATTCCAATTGTTCTTTGGTCACAAATTCCTTCCTTCTCCACAGATCTGAGGTAAACTATAATTTGCTCATAATATCACATAATATTTATGTCTAAATCATGAACCCCATTTTGACCTTATCTTGGTATCCAGTCTTAGGTGTGGGTCACTGCTTACTTTCTACCATACTAATTTCCAATCTTCCGCCTTTTTGTCAAATAGTCAATTCTTATCCCAAAAGCTAAAATCTTTAGGTTTGTCAAATACTAGATTAGTATAGTCAATGACTATTCTGTGTCCTGTAAACCTAACCTATTGTACTGATTGACTACTCTAGCAGAGCAATTTGAAGGATTCCTGATTAGTATTTTGCATTTCACCTCAGCTTTGTACTTTCTAAAATATTCCCTGTTCACTTGTGCTGATAAAATAGCCAAACTTGAGTTAATCTTCTGAATCACAGCTAATTTGAATCTAAACAGTGCATAGTGCCTCTGAACTTCCAGAACTCAGTGTCACCTCCAACTAAGCATATTCATCCTGAGAATGATGTCCCATCACCTCTTCTGCAAAGAAAACACAAAACAGAAAAGCCAGCCAGAGGCCCAAGGACAAGCTTACCTAGTTGAATTGAGCAAAATTGGGATGGAGATTAAAGAGTATTTTTTATCACAGAAGCCCCCCTCTCCTTCATGGGGGTAGAAATTTTGGAAGCAGAACACCCTGTATAGGATAGTCCAGGCAAGACACTGAGTTAGAAGCTATGAGGAAGGACCAAGGATTTACAAAGTCTCCAAAGAACTCCAAAGTTCCAATATGGTCACTTGAAACAGGAATGGGCAACTCTGAGCAGATTCCCAAGGGATAGACTTTGAAATATACATAAACTTTGTTTAGCAATACTTCCCCCATACTGATGAATAAGATTTTTTAAAATATGCAAGTTTATATTTATTTTTATTAGCATATTAAATTTTATTAAATGAAATTATGCCCATCTCAAATAGTGTGCATGAAATATTTTTTTTTATTTTGACTGTCATATTGTATGTTTGTTTACTAGTCCCTCTCCCCTACTTTTGTCTACTGACTTAACAAAGACTTCTATGATGTCATGCAAATCATTGATTGAAAATGTATACAGTATACCTCCAAAAACCAGCCCCTGGGAAAGAACAGTAAGAATCTCATTGAAGTCCATCTATTAATCTACTCATTGCATTTTCCACTATTTCCAAATCCACCTAGCTGGACTATTACCTAGCCCACATATTTCCTTCTTGTGTACAAAAATAGAGATACTTACTTAAGTGCTTTATAATAAAATCTATGTAAGCAGAGACTGATTTATTCCCCAGATCTACCAGTCAGATAGCCCTGTTAGACACACAAGATTCTTTTTATTTGTGCTTTCTTCTTGCAGAGAAAGCTGTTTAAAATAGGATGGAAATTTCAGAATTTCAAATCTTTTCACTTAATACCTATCAAATTGGCAATGATAACAACAACAAAGCCAGAAATTAATTTGGATAGAACTGTGGAAAGATGAGCACATTAAAATACTGTAAGCAGAGCTCTGAACTAATCCAACTATTCTGGAAAACAACGTGAAATGATGGGGAAAAAATGACTAAATTGCTCATAACCTTTGACTTAATGGTCTGTTTGCTAGACACCTGCTTGAAAGTCAAAGACTTTGCAAGGTCCAACATATGAAAAAATAATTATAGCTACAGAAAAAACTAAAATCAAAGTAGGTTCCCTGTCATTGGGGAGTGAGTCATGGAGCAAAGTCCATCGTAATTGTAACACCAATTGAAGAGGGCCAGGCTCTAAAAAATATTGGGGGGGGAAGCAGGAGCAAAAGACAAATTTATAGGAAAAAGACAGAGAGATCACATTCAGTGCCTTATGTCACCAATATGCTAACTTTATTGCCTCTCAATATTGGATTTTATGGTCTAGAGGTGGAAATAGAAGAGTACCGCACCATTTATCTTAGGAACCCCACTATCACAGACCAATAGATTGGTACCTAACAGCCAGCATTATCTGTGGAACTACAGCACTATCAGGGCCCAGAGGCCACATCTCTCCTAGAAGCAAATTCCACCTTAGGCAGTCAAGACCCAAATTCACTTGGGACCAAGGGATGAAGATCTCATCTCCTAGAGTTGCTTCACGTTAATAAGGGGTGTAGAGCTGGCCCTGCCTAGTGGGATCCAGACTGAGGAGGAGAGATACATGACTTGAAGATGATGGCAGCAGCATCCAGGGGGTGCTGGGTGTCAGAATCAGGTATCAGGTATTATTCAGGTTGACTAAGTAATTGAAAGTTCATGACCTGGAGTCTGGAAGAAACAACTCTCCCAAATTGATTAAAAATGCAGGACTACTGTCTTTCTACCCAGGTTACTTATACCTTAGGAATCCAATTCTTACCGTGCAACAAGAAATTTGGTTTTACACACATATATTGTATCTAGGATATACTGGAACACATTTAACATGTATGGGATTGCCTGCCATTTAGGGGAGGGAGTGGAGGGAGGGAGGGGAAATTTTGGAAAAGTGAATACAAGGGATAATGTTGTAAAAAGAAAATTGCCCATGCATATGTACAGTCAAAAAAAATTATAATTATAAAATTAATTTAAAAAACAACTTAGAAAAACATAAAAAAATATGCAAGAGCCAAATATGAGTGAAAAAAAAAAGAATAAATTAAAGGAGAGTTAGTACTGGGGACATTAACCGGGAACTCCAATCAAAGGAAAGCTTGGGGGAAGGTAGATGAGGTTGTTGTGAATGTCTCAGACAACTTTTCCTAGGATAAATACCAAAAAACATTTTCTCAAAATCCTTGCTTTTGTCTCCTCAACCAAGTAGGGGAAATGGATAGACTGCTGGCATTATATGCAATGAAAGAAAGGAGTGCTTGGTGACCAGGGATGCAAGCATCATAATATTTAAAAGGCATTAAGCATTTGATAGAGAGGATGATAGGAGGAGTGGAGATAATAAATGGGTATGATCTCCTTTAGCAAAAACTCTGAGATTTTTCAACCCTGCAAGGCAAGGCTTTTACCCAATTAGTAAAGTTGTCAACAAAAACCCAAAACAGTTTGAATCCCCTTGAGGGGGCATATTGTGAAATCTATCTGCCAGTTCTTCCCTAACGATGTACCCCTCCTCCAGATGGGATTCAGGTTGGGGGGGGGGATTTAAAAGCCCTTTCAACATTTATTTGGGCACAAACTCAGTAGACCTGACAAACCTGTTTTAGTGTGGTAAAGGCCAAAGAGAAGTGTCTACTGGCTGGCCTCTGGAATTAGAAGTTGGTCTGGAAGTGTTTGAAACCTCCCAGAAGGAGAAAGGATAAAGCCTCTTTCTTTAGTAAGAGCTTGTTTCTGGGAGTTGTATGAAAGAGTATAGGAGACAGGGAATTGGAGAATTAAAGGTACCATGGTCAGGGGCAAAGAGGTAGCAGCTTGGACAGCTGAATCTGCAAGCTTGTTTCCCTTGGCCTGAAATGAATCCCTCTTCTGGCGTCCTTTACAAAATACAACAGAAACTTCTCTAGATCCAGGGACAGCGTGCAATAATTGTAGAATTTTCTCTGCATGTTTAATGGGGGTATTATTTATTTACTGATGGATTTTTGCTATCAAAAGCCCCTTTCTTTCAATATAGCTCCAATTGTATATAAAACATGAAAGGCATATTTTGAATTAGTATATGTGTTCACTCTCATTCCTTTCCCCAGTTTTAAAGCTCTGGTGAGGGTAAAAGATGCTCTGAAACTGGTGTGGAGTTAGAATCTTCAATGGTTGGCTAGGGTGAGTTTAAGAGGTTTCCTCAATTAGAAGAGCTATGGCAGTCACTGCTCTAAGGCAGGAGGTTCACCCCAAAGACTTATCAAGTTTCTTTGAGAAGCCTCCAAAATCCCAGCCAGGCCTAGGAAAGTACACAGTTATTTCTTTGAAGCAGTCAGCGAATGATAAGATTGTCTGCAGGAAGTGGGAGTTAATTCATGGTCTAAACATTTAACAGACTGTTCAGCCATGTGGGCCTTTAGACAAAGAAACTATCAGCCCAGGAGACCAGAAAGTTAAGTGATTTTATGGCTGCAATCAGAGAAGCCTCTCCAGGAGGGTTGCAAATCAAGATATCATCTACATACTGACTAGACAGTTTATGTCCAAATATATGGGGGCTGTCATGGAAGCCCCGAGCTACCTCCATGTTACAGACATGACTGTCCGTGTTAATTGTTGGTGGTTATATTTCCCTGGATTTGTCCCTTCAAAGTTATGACTCTTTATGCAATGGTATGCAGAAGAAAGCATCTTTAAGATCTAAAGTAGAAAACCATTGTGTCCCCTGGGATATTTGTACTGGGCTCATGGCTTCTACTGATCATTTGCTCTGATTATAGAAATTTGCTGTAAGAGGAAAAAACAGGGACATGATGGCAGTGTCTAAATAGGTTCTTCAGACTTCAGCCTGAGAACACACACATGACAGGATAAAGCTTTGTTTGACAACCAATCATGCAATAACAATTCAACCTCATAATCAGACTCAGGAATAATCAGGTGGGAAACAAAGAAAGAGAACTGAGAAACTGAGTCAGAAGATCCCACCTTAGCAGAGGCTAAGGTTGTCCTCCCAACTCTTGCCCATATAAGACATCTACCTATGATAGTTCAGGAAAGCATCCCTCTCGGTAACTTATGGTATTTCTCTTGAATGGTGAGTTATTGATTTAATGATCAGACAATTAAATTCAAACTCAAAAGAATATCAATTACAGGCCCAAGAGATTTTTATCTCTAATAGTAACTTCTACTATTCACAGATTAGGGCTAGATACATTATTTTTAAAAGTTTACCAGGATTCACACATAGGAGATCATATTTAACATGTTTTATATGTTCAAACTCATCCTGTTGCAAAGGATCAATCATTAAACAAGCTTATAGATTCTTAGTAAACACATTTCTTTTTTAGGAACTATACATCCTAAATAGGCTCATTTCTCAGGGCTGATGACCTTCTTACCCTGATGGTTTCAAGAAAACTGGCAAACTTAAAAATTAAGGGGTGTTGATAGAGACCCAAGGGAAGGAGCTGAGCTTGCTGTTGGCCACTCCAACTCTTCTCTCTCTCTCTCTCTCTCTCTCTCTCTCTTTTTTTTGGCTGGGGCAATTGTGGTCTTGCCCAGGGTCATACAGCTAGTAAGTGTTAAATGTCTGAAGCCAGATTTGAACTCAGGTCTTTTTTACTTCAGGGCTAGAGCTCTATCCACTTCACCATCTAGCTGCCTCACTCCAACTATTCTTAGTATTTTCCTGGTCTGGGCTGTCTGATACCTCTCTTCATTGTGTGAAGGGGATTAAAAAGGTACTGCACATCCTCATACTTGAAGGAGAACTGATAAGACTTTCACCTCATCCCTCTTGTTCCATGCACAGTAATTACTAATTTTAGGTTTAACATGATGACAACAACTCCAAATAATTTAGTTAACAATTTTAGAATTTTCCTAAGTAATACCAAATCTAAGTAATGCCAGCCTTGGCTGTAGTTTTCCTCTTAATTTTATAGCAAAGGTAAAAAACACCTAATTCCCTAAACTACACATATAAAATATATTAAATGAGATTATGAAAGCTAAATAAACTTTCTATCTTCTTTTAGTTGTTTAGTTTATTCTGTTCCCAAGCTGTTGCAGCTTTGGAAGTTCTCAAGGAAGATTTCTATTCCCTTAAATAAGTTTACCTTTTATTTAATGGAGAAAATAAGACAATTCTTAAAAAGTGAGACATAACAGATTTTAAAACTGGCTTAACTTTAGTTCATAAGATTCCCTAAATTCTAATTAAATGTCTCAGACAAACTGAATTGTCATTTTGTTATTTTCCAACTCACACAAAACATTTCTCTTTTATGAGGCAGGAAAGAATAAAGGTGTCACTTTTTTATTGACAGGGTCAGAGAAGTCTGACTCTAGATAACTCTAAAGCAGGCTGCTTGGTATCAAAGTTTTTAAAGTATCAGTGAACAGCTTATCTGTTTTCCTAAAGTTCCCAAATTCTTAAATCTTCTGTCATTGCAAATAGATTACAATTTACATATCTCTTTAGTGGACTTTGATTAGAGCTCCTTTAAAACTGCTTTTGCCATCATATATCAAATAACAAATTTCACTGAATTGAATATATTTTCTTTCTCTCCCTCTCATTCCTTCATCCATGAATCCCTTCTGTAGTCAGAGGAGAGAAGAGGGAAAAGTAAAAAGAGAAAGATACTTTTTTCCTCTATGTATTATTCTCTTAGTCCTGGGGAGGCTTTAGTCCCCTGCAAAAAACAACAATATCTTATCCTTTATATCTTGGTAATTCATTCCAACTGTGTAGCTGGCTGTCTAATGAATTATCTGATGGTATGTTATATTTTTGCTCCAAACATTTGGGCTTAGACTGCTCCTTCCCCATTTTCCTGAAGGCTTCCCTTCTGAAGAGAGCAGCTTGAATTTAATGACTTGTGATCCTATAAAAAACAGAGAGTCAACTTCTAAACTTGAATCAACAAATCTAGTGGAGTCCCCCCCACCAATCAGTCACCTAGAACTCCTCTTCCTAGGACCTCCTCCTATATTACTAGGCACCACCCCCTTTGTTGGATCACTAAGCCTTAGTAGGACTCCAGCGATCCTAAATTCTCCATTCATCTTAAAGATAATCCAAGGGCACAGGCAATACTCATACAGTGCTTACCTCTGACTTTCCTCTTGTGAACCATTAGGGCTTCTTTGGAGACTTCACTTTTGATTTCTGTTTTTATCAAGTTTCTCTGCCTCAGGCTGATACTTCATGAAAAGGGAGGCTGAAAATCTGAAGGGGCAATTCTTCTTGTATTAGAAGTCACGTGATCCCAGACGAGCCCCCATAAACTGTATGTGATGGGTGCTATACCCCCTTACCTAAATTCATTGGTTGGACTGAATTCTTCAGGAACATGGAAGGGAATATTGACCAATGTACTACAAACCATCCTTATTTGGCATGGGCAATGTTGATGTGGCAGAACAGATGCAATTAATAAGTATATAAGTACCATCCTCTTGTGCCAACCATACCCTCATCTTGAAGACAACTCCAGTCAAGGAATGGGACTTCTAGGAACTAAAACTTTAGGCCTGGGGTCTGATCTCCTTTACCCTACAGTCTCTGTAGGGAAATCATTACTTGTCCCATTCAATAAGATACAGAATTACTGAAAAAGAAGAAATTACAAATATGAGGACTTATGAAAAATTTGTAAAGATTTGTACAAATTGAAAAAGGATGAAATTATCACTACAAGAATTATAAAGTACACAATAACTAAAATAATATAAATGAAAAAGATTAAAAGGAAGCTGATTTGCATCCAGGAAAAGAACTATAGAGACCAAACATAAATCAACACATGATGTGCACTTCTTTTTTCTGTTTTTTAATCTCTTCCATGATTTTTCCTTTTTTCTCTTGATTTTTTCTCTCCCAATATGATTCAAAAAACAATGTGTAATAAAAACAAATAAATTTAATTTAAAAAACAAACAAAAAAGTTGAATTCTAAGTAATGCTCAGACCTAGTCCCAGACAACAGAAAATGAAACATAACATACATAGCTCCTTCCCAGCAGAGGAAGAGGGGAACTACAGAGACAGAATATTGTATTTGTTATCAGATGAGTTCTCTGAATTGGTTATTTTTGCTTAAATATTTCTCTTTATTAGAGTTCAATTAGTGGTGTAGAGTGTATAAGAAGGCTTTATTCTGAAATGGCTTCTTTTTTTAAAAAAATCACTAATAATTTTTTTTAAAGGAATTTTAATTTTCTTTGTAGACTAAAGAAATTTTGAGACAGCAGTTTCTAAAATATTCTGATCACTAGAATTTTAATCATGTTGGGCTTTGGAAGGAAGGATTTTATTTAGTTCTTGAAAGATAACTTTACCTTTGCCTTCAGGACAGCCTGGGAGGGTCTGCCATTTAAATTACCCTTTATACTATTTGGCTTAGTGTCATTAACTTGTATCTCTAGATAAAGGAATAATTGCTCTGGGACTTCTGTGGAAAAGGACAGACCTCCCTGCTTTCTCTTGTAAGTATCATGCTCTTGGGCCAACCATTCCCTCATCTTGGAGACAACTCCAGTCAAGGAAATGCAATCAGCACTTGTCATTTATCTTCTGTAGGACTTAACTTTTTCTGTTATGTATCCCCAATGGCAATCTGATGAAGTTTATGAGACCCTTAAACGTACAAAATACAATACAAAGGATTAAAAAGGAAATTAATAATATTGAAATGGTGCCATTTTCTCCCATTTAAGTTCATAGATCTCTTGTAATATATCCATGCACTCCAGGTTAAGAATCCCTTGCAGTGGGAGAAGAGATATGTTCAAACTCATCAGGGGATCAATATCCAACCTCAAACACACACCTCACAATTTCCTGTCTTCCTTATCTTCCTTCCTTTCTCTGTTTCTTTTGATTATCCAAGAGATTTCTAAGTCCTAAAATGTATTTACAAATTTTCATGCTCAAGTTAACTGAGTTTGTTCCTAATATTTAAGAAATCTTAAATAAATACCTGCTACAATCTAGAAAGATGCCATAACTTTATTTCTTCGCTAATGAAAATAATTTTTCTTTATAATCATGACATCCTTCCCTAGGTGGGGGGAAATGACAAACAGTTCTAAATCTAAAACATTTTAGAACTCTTTCTTACTTCTTGCCAGTAAATTCATAAGCATTTTATAAAGCACTATGTGCCAGAGAGGCAGTTAGGTGGCATAATGGAAACTGCTAGGCTTGGAGTCAGAAAGACTCATCTTCCTGAGTGCAAATTCAGAGTCAGACATCCACTAACTAAGTGCCTGGACAAGTCACTTATTTTCTCATCTGTAATGGAGAAGGAAATGGCAAATTAATATCTTTGCAAGAAAACTCCAAATGGAATCATAAAGAATTGAATGTGACTGAAATGACTGAATAACAACTATGCATTAAACACTGTGCTAAATCCTAGGGGCACAAAGATAAGCAAGAAATAGTCCCTGTTCTCAAGGAATTCACAATCCAGTGGGGAAGATAACATGCAAACAGCTACAAACAATCACAATATATACAGTATAAATTTGAACTCTCATTCATCCTGTGTAAAACCTGTGTAAATCTTATATCTATTTTTTTCCCTCAATAAAGGAAGATATTAGTATTGACAATTTTGTTATTTCTTTTGCCTAAAGACTTTTAAAAATTTTTTTTCCATTTGTCCTTTTAGTTGTTATTATTGGGGGAGGTTGGAAGATAAGGACAAAAGGTATGATGAATGCTCAAAGCACAAGCTTTCCAAAGGCAGCTTTCAATTTCCTGAAAGTGGGAACCATTTCTCTTCCAAGGAACCCAGCTTACTATATTACTTCTATACAAGATTAATTGTTAATCAGTTGTTAATCAAATTGTTAAACAAATAATGATTTGTACATGACAAGCATTCACTTTTTTAAAAATTAAGTTAATTTTTAAAAAATTAATTCATGCATATTTTACTCATTGTGTGGGAGGAGGAGCTTACTCCATCCCTTTGTAGTATTTGAAAAGTTTCCCAGTGAATGTGGACCAGGAGATAATGAAACCTTATAAAGACAATGAAAAAAATTTCTGGAGCACAGATGTTGAGCTCATGGGAGGAATTTGACCAAGACATGTGTTGAAGGAGAAAAAAAAGATCATTTCTTCTAAATTTTATTCCCAAAGAAAACCACTTCCCAAAATTCATTTAAATAAATACAGAGTTTTGGTAGAGGTAAACACAATCTATCTTTAATCCCAGGGGAATTAGCACAGCTGCATGGTTTTTTTTTTTTTTTTTCATTTGTTTTTTTTAATAAGAAAGGTCATAAGAGTCAAAAGTTTGGTACTGTCATCATGGTCCACCTCCACTCTTATTCACTGTTGCTGTTTCTTGACAACCAAATTGGCTGCCGCTTGAAATGGCTTGGACTCCTCTCTTTCCCATTTGCTTATTCTGGAAGAGCTGAGGAAGTGGGTGGAGAAGAGGAAAGAAGCCAGGATGCTTTAGGAAACAGAGCTGAGAGAATAGGAAATTGAAACATTTGGTCAACCAGCCTCTCTATTCTGAGGGAAAAAATCAAATAGTTGGAAAAAATGGTTGTACTTTTTCCCAAAAATGACTAATAAAAATGTGGGTTTTATTTAAGAGAAGAGACTTTTATGCAAATCAGTTAAAAGGCACAGTGGATAGAGTGCCAAGCCTAGAGTCAGGAAAGCCTAAGTTCAAGTACAGCCTCAGATATAGTAGGCTGTGTGACCCTGGGCAAGTCATTTAATCCTGTTTGCCTCAGTTTCCCCACCTATAAAATGAGCTGGATAAAGAAATGACAAACCACTCTAGTATCTTTGCCAAGAGAATCCCAAATGGGATTACCATGAAACAACTGAACAAAAACAAGGTTTTATCATCTATACCAGCTTTTATTACTATTGTGTTGTTGCTATTGTTATTGCTATTACTATTAGTAATATTATTAGACCTCCTTCCCAGGTTTGTTGTACCAAATTAGATTTTATGTGTGTGTGTGTGTGTGTGTTTCACACACACATATATCTGTACTTCATATGTGTTATATACCTATATACCCATATATGTCATGTATTTATACATAAACATGCATGCATGTATATATACACATAAATAAATGAGATTAATAAGATAAATACAAAAATAAAAAATCTAGATGATATATTAGATAGACTGCAGGGCCTGAAGTCAAAAAAACTCTTCTTGAATTCAAATCTGACCTTAGACATTTCTTAGCTGTCTGATCCTGGGCAAGTCACTTAAGTCTCTTTGCCTCAGTTTCCTCATCTGTAAAATGTGTTAGAGAAGGAAATAGCAAATTACTGCAGTGTCTTTGCCAAGAAAGCACCATATGGGATCATGAAGTGAGACATGACTGAAACGACAGAACAACAACATATATTCTATGTGCAGGTTTGTATGTGCATATGTGCATATACATGTGTGTGCATTATACCTATGCTTATATGTGTATATATTGTGTGTTGTGTACATGTACACACACACATATATATATACGTATGTATGTATATATACATATTTATAATTCTCTAATGCCAAATTCCCTTCTAGCTCTTTATCATTGGATCCCAATTCCTGTCTCCTACTGAAGAATTTTCCTTTAAATACAAAAGATTCTAAGGGATAATAATTCAAGTGTCACACCCCCACAATAAGTGTTATTGGAACAAGAAGCTGTTAAGCTTCAGGGAAGGGTGGCTCATGGTCTAGTAAACATACACAGTCCTTTTTTCAATGGGATAGATGACATCACCAGGTCAGACTTTAAAATAAAGGTGGGGGAGCCACGGGGAAATCTCACTGGGTTATCTTGGATCAGCTTTACAAACAAGTCATTTGCACTTCCTTTTAAGAGGAGAATTCAATTAAAAGAATACAAGTTAACAAGATACCATTAAGCATCTGTGTAAAGAGCACTTCTCTTAACTATAGTAAATTCCTGGCTTTATCTACTATCTCATAAACATTAGCTCAAATGCACTTATCTTTTTTTTTCCCCCAATAGGATGCATGATATCAGTGTTCCATTTCAAAGGCCACTCACATCACAAGATCATATATGTAGCCAAGCTAGAAAGTGTCTCAAAAACCATCATGTTCCATCCCCCTGTTCTTCAGACAGGGAAACTGAGACCTTTGGAGGTAAATAATTTGCTGCAAATCCCACAGGTAACAAATGTACTGGGGTCCGGTACATGTGTAGACCCTATCAGTTTGCTCAAATGATACAAATACTCAGAATGGTGAGCAGTGGGATTATGGCTGCAGGAAAAGCCTCCATGAGCTCTGTGCAAGGGAAGTCCCTAGAGAAATAGTAGTAGCTATAACTAGTTCCACTCTGCTGTTGCTGTTTGCCCTTAGTTTTTTAAGAGGACCAATGCCATCCCAGGGTGATGTCTTGACTTGTTCCTAATTGGATCGAAGTAAAGTAGAGTCATCAGTCTCACTCTCTCTTCCAGAGTCATCAGTCCAGTGGCAAGACAAAAGTCAAGACAACTAGTGCTGGTCCAGGATGCAGTGCATGACCTTGGAGTCTTCAATGTCTAATCAAGCTCTAAGTGCCCCATAGCACCTGCTTCGGTTGCTTTCATGGACATTGGAATAAATTGTTCTCACCTACCCATTCCATCAAAGTAGGTTTATCTCAACCTGGTTTAGCCCATCTGCCAAGATTATTTTACTAGAAAGTTTCTGCACAAATAACCTTGTAGTGAAAAAGAGGCTTTAGAGACTGTCCCAAAAAGATTATAAGTTCATCTTTTCCTGAGCTTCGGATCATTTTTTTTAAACAAACATTTTCATTGTCAAATGAGAACTCATTGGTAGAAAATGCCATCCTTATTCAGAGAGAGAACTATAAATACTGAATGTAGTTTGAAGCATAGTATTTTTTAAATAGCATTTTATTTTAAATAACACTTACTTAAATATGTACAATTCTAAATATTTCCAATTGAAGCATAGTATTTTCCTTATTTTTCTCTTTTTAAATAGCATTTTATTTTAAGTAGCATTTATTTAAATGTGCAATTCTAAATATTTCCAACAGAAGCATCATATTTTCACCTTTTTTTGTTTGCTTTTTCTTCCTCATATTTTTTTTTTCCTTTTTGGTCTAACTTTTCTTGCACAACATGGCAACTATGGAAATATGTTTAGAAGTATGCATATATATGCCCTATATCAAATTGTTGCTGCCTTGAGGAATAGAAAGATAAGAAAAGGAGGGAGAAAAAAATTAAAACACAAAATCTTATAAAAATGAATGTTGAGAATTGTCTTTACCTGTATTTGGAAAAATAAAATACTATTGAGCAAAAAAAAAGAAAAAGAAAAGAAAGAAAGAAAGAATCCTTTTAAAGAATAAATTAACAACAAAAAAAGAAATAAATTAACAAGGCTTTGTTAAGTATCTATGATATAAAAAGAACACTGTATAGTAACTGTAAAAATGATAATAACTGGCATTCATAGAATATAGTTGTAACCTCATACAATTATATTTATTACTACTCCTACTTTTACAGAAGAGGAAACTGTGTTTGAGAGAATGTAAGTGACTTACCCATAGTCATTTAGATATATATTATGGAAGCTGGGTTTAAGCCCAGGACTACATGTAGCCCTCACTCCACTCTGCCATGCTGCTTCTCCAAAAAGTAAAGACAAGTTGTAGAGTAATAAGGGCAGGGGATTATAGAGGAAAGAAAATTGGCCCAAGAAGACAGTAAACCTAGGTTCTATTCCCTACATGTGTGACCATGGAGATTTGATCTTGCTGAGTACCTCAGTTTCCTCAGCTATAAAATATAGAGGCTAGAGTAGGCAACTGCTAGGATTCCATTCTTTTTTAAAATTTTATTTTATTTCAATTTATGGAATAAAGCAAATTTTCTATAATGTAGCATAATTTTTAAAAATATCTCAAATATATAAAGAACTTTGTAAAATCTATAAGAATATGTTATTCTTCAATTGAGAAATGGTCAAAGAATATAAACCTTATTTAAATAAAGAAATCAAAATGATTTATATTCATATGAAAAAATACTCTAGAGGCAGCTAGGTGGCACAGTGGATAGAGTACCAACCCTGAAGTCTGGGGGACCTGAATGCAAATTTGACCTCATACACTTCACACTTCCTAGCTGAGTGACCCTGGGCAAGTCACTTAACCCCAATTGCTTCAGAAAAAAAAAAATACTCTAAATCATTATTGATTAGAAAAATGCAAAGTAAAATAACCTATCAGATTGGTTAACATGATTGAAGGGAAAGTGATAAATGTTGGAGAAGGTATGGAAAAACTGAGATACTAATTCATCGTTAGTGGAATTGTGATTTGGATTCCATTCTTTTATTTTTTGATAATTTTCATTACTAATGTACTCAATTATGCTTATAGTTTTCCTAATATTAAATCAGTCCTGCATTCCTGATATAAGTCCCACTTGGTCATAGTGCATGATCTTTGTGATATATTGCTTTAATGTCTTAATTTTTTCCATCAATATTCAGATGAGAAATTAGTTTATAGTTTTCTTTGGGGGTATACAGTTGGAATTATTAATTTGCAATCAATTATTATTATTATTTTGGTGAGGCAATTGGGATTAAGTAACTGATTACATTCTTTTAATCATTCATCTGGCATATATTGAATATCCACTCTGTTCAAGACTTATATAGAATTTAACCTTGCTTGGTGCCTCAGTTTCCTCAGCTATAAAATGAAGGAACTGGACAGTTCTTGAGGTTTCCTTTTTTAAATTGCTCAGCTGGCATACTAAATAGCTAGTCTATCTCAGGCTCTGCGTAGTACTTAACAAAACAAGACATCATTTCTGCCCCCATGGATCTTACAGTCTAGTCAGGGGAATAAGGCACACACATAAGTTATTATAACAGAGGATAAAGAATGAATATGTAATGAAGGAGGCGCTAAGTACACTGAACAACAGTTCAGAAGAAGAAGAGTTTACTTCTGGATGGGAAATTTTGCAAGGTTTCTGGAAAAAAGTGTTCTAAAATTCTTTAATCAGAGAAAGAGATTCTATTGAATCCTGAAACAAAAGTTGGAAGAGATATCCAATCTAACTCCCAGCTTCTTAAAATGTGGTTTGTGATACTATATGTAGTCTTATGACTCAATGTGGAGATCACAAAATTATGATTTATTATCAGTAAATAAGTTATCAGATTTATTATCTTTTATATATCTAAATAACCAGAGGCATATAAAAATTTCTCAAGCAAAAAGGGGTCAGGAGTGGAAAAAGTTTAAAAAATCCTGATCTAGCCAATGTTTGAACAAGAATCCCATCTCCACAAAAGGTCATCCAGCCTTTGTTTGAAGACCTTCACTGAAGGGGAAGCCTTTCCTCCCAGAACAGGTCATTCTGCCTTTTTAGTAAGGTTTTATTACAATCAGTCTCTACAGCTTCAATCCATTGTTCCTGGTTCTTGCCTTAATAAATGGTGATTGATTGGACTGATTGATTGCTCTTTGGGACTAAGCAGGAAAAAAAAATCCTTCTTCTGTTTGGTAGCTCAATACTTGAAGATTCCCCAAATTCCCAAATTCTCTTCCTCTCATTCTCAAGTTTTTAATTCTTCAGGCTGAATATAAATAATTATGTTTAGAGTACAGAATAGTTTCTAATTGCCTCAAGAAAATAATCACAATTAATAATAACAATAGTAATATAAGCTAACATTTATATAGTATTTTATGCTTGCAAAGCTTCATATATATAAAATTTGATCCTCATACAATCCTATGCAAATATTATCCCCATGTCATAAAAGAGGAAACTGAGAGATTTAGTGATTTGTCCAGAATCATACAATTTATAAGTGTCTGAAGTAAGGTTTGACCTTCTCTTTCTAAATTATAACCTAGCACTCTATCCATACACAACATCCTGGTTGTATTTCACTGTGTCCTGTAGATTGTCAATGTTCTCCCTAAAATGTGACCTCTAGAACTCAACAGAATTCTCCAAATGTGCTGGTCTGACCACCAATGACCAGGAGAGTACCTTTTATTTAATTTCTTCTTGTTATTTTAAAGAAAAACACAACAAAATAAAAATTTCCTCCATGTCAGCTCAATATGGATTAAACAGTGGCTTGGAAATAAGTCACCCAATGAAGATCTGGGACCTTGGTATTTAGAAGATGTTCTCTGGCTTAACAAGGAAATAGGTCACTGGTGAGTGTGGGAACAAAACCTTGAGCTCACCTGTGTCTGGAATGAGCCCTGATAGGATTTCAAGTTTCATTGTTTAAAAAAAAAAATCAATCACACCTATCATTATTGAGATGCATCTAATATAAACAGTAGAATAGGAGAATTATGGGGGAGGCTGCTCTGCCCAGGGATGTGTTGAATGGAGGTAAGGGAACACCTTCTAGTGGTATTTGGTGATTTGTCAAAATGTGTCTACCCCCCCAAGCCGAAACAATCTTGCTCAAGTGGTTGAGATCATCTCTATGAGACTCAGGCTAGAAACCCACAAGATCCCTGTGTGCTGTGTGATATTACTCAGTCTAGATGTGGGAACAGCAAGAGTAATAGGACCTGAGTGACACTCCCAAATACACTCCTTGCTCAAGCATACATCTCTTAGATCCTGGATATCCATTTCTGTGAATGACTAGTCCCACTCCCAAGGATTAGATTCCCTGATTGAGCACCAATTCTTTCTATTTTTTTTTTGAAAGACACAAAAATAAATCACATATGAGACTCCAACCTCTCTTTTTTTTATTTCCAAAAAATCATGATAGCTTTAGTGAATTAAAGAAAGCCTTCCAGAAACCTGACTGAGGAAACTGTCCAAGTTCCTTAGTGGCGTCACAAAACTGAATGGAAGAGCTCTCTTTTAGACTCACTAAGGTGTGAAAGTTTTACGAAAGGCAGAGGGGATATACTTTCCCCTGGGAAAGGAAGCAGTGAAAGCACTGGGTCCTATGTGACAAATAAATAATAATGAGATGTAACATGGACAGCTACAGAGTTAGGAAGACATGAATTCAATTCCATATCTCCTCATCTCTGACCCATTCTATGAGACACTGGACTTGACTCAGGCATAGAAATACCACAAGGTACAAACTCTGGAAACTCCTGCCAAGATCAAAGCTCTAACCACAGACCGGTGAGTGGCTACAAATCTATTTGTGGTCTGAGAACCTATCTCAGTTCAGAGAAGTTTCTCAGCAGAGGCTTGGCTCCTACATGATACATAATGTCCAGCCCCAGCAACGGACAAAAATCTCCTACTAAGGCACAGGTAGAGTTTCAGTCTGCAGTGGCACAGGAGGTGCTTTATCAATCAAATCATGGACCCTTGAAGTAGATGATTAATGTAATGGCTATGGCAGCAGTAGAAAATGATGATGTTTCCCAGAATTCTGCAAGCCAAAAGGGTTGCTTGAAAGAAAAAAGAGAGAACTACAAGGAAGCAGAAAAGAGGGTTTCCAGGAAATGGCAGATATAGGTAGCAGGTGTTTCTAAGACAAACAGCAAAGGATTCTCAACCCATTGTCACTGACCTGGAAAAATATGTCAGTGGCCATTATGAGCAGAAACACTTGAAGGAAGCAGAAACTACAGGAACTGGGCTTCAAAAATAGGAAACAGAGTTTGAGGGCAGACAGAGACACAATCCTGTATCTACAGTATCCCCTGGTGAGTGGAACTTCATTAGGACTTTGTCATCTGGTATTGGGAACCTTCCACAGTGACAAAGATGGAACTATTTTGGGTAAGAAAAGAAGGGATGGAAATAGCATTCACCAGGAAAGTGACTTAACAGTCTTCCTTAAAGGGACTAGAATAATACCCTCATAGTTTCTCACCTACAGTTAGATGGCACAAAGAGTAAAAATCCAGACCTGAAGTCATGATGTGGCCTCAGATACTTACTACCTGTGTGACTCTGGGCAAGTCATTTTGCCTCAGTTTCCTTATCTGTAAAATAAGCAGTACACCTCCAATCAAGCTATCTTTCTTTTGTTGTTGTTGTTGTTGTTGTTGTTGTTGTTGTTGTTGTTGTTGTTTTTGAAAGACACAAAAACAAATCACAATTGAGACTCCAACAACTCTTGTTGGAAGAAAGAAATGGCAAACCACTCCTGTATCTTTGTCAGGAAAACCCCAATGGAATCATAGAGAGTCAGTCACAACTAAAATGACTGAACAACAAAAACCCTGAATTAATAGCCTCTAGTTAAATACGAATCAGCAATATTTCTTGTTTGCTTGTAGACTTGCTTCCTTCACTGACAGATGCTGCAAAAATAAAGAAAATTTAAATATGTGGGCAAGGGAAAAACACAAAGTCCAGGGATATTATTATTGATATCTTCAAGATGGGCCTAGTCTATCTGTCCTCAATAGACAGAGGTTACAGAATGATTTGGAAGGATCAAGAAGCAAGGGGACTAAGATTCTTTCTTCACAAATACATCTGTACTGGATTGGTAGCAAACTTGATTCCTTTCTTGCCTAAAGACTAGAAGATTCATTCTCCAAGACCAGATCACATATGCCATTGATTCTGAATTCTATTTATTTGCTTTCCTTCTTCTACTTTCCTCCCTCCATCCAACTGATAGATAAAAGAGGAATTCTTTTATTTATTTCTCTTATAAATAAGAGAAGGATTTATCTTATTAAATAAAACAAGAATTCAGAGGGAGTACAGGAAAGGAAGCTGCCAGAAACACATCTGTTCCTTTCTGTCATATTTATTCAGATATTCTTCCCACTGAGCAGTTCCTGTCTGTTAGGGTGACCTTGGGCCCAAACTAGTGACACACTCAATCTCCAGCTAAGTAAGTAGGAAAAGGAACATTCAGAGTCTTGAAGACTAAATTAATCTCAAGTTCTTATCATAATATACACCGCTAAGAATTTGATCAATCTGGGCAAGGCAGGACAAAGCCAAACAAGTTTCTTCAAGGTCACCTTCATTGAGCCGTCAGCGTGTGTTCTATGACAGAACTGGTCTGTCTGGAACACAGAAACATGGCTTCTATTGGATATCTCTGACTGACAGGTCAATCCAGATTTTGTTGTTCAGACATTTCTGACTCTTTGTGATCCCAATTAGGGTTTTCTCAGCAAAGATACTGGATTTCCTTCTCTTCATTTTACATTTGGAGAAACTAAGGCAAACAGAACTAAGTGATGTGCCCTGAGTCACACAGCTAGGAAGTGTCTGAGGGAAGATTTGAACTCAGGAGGAGGAATCTTCTTGACTCCAGGCCAAGCACTATCCACTGTACCACCTAGTTGTCCAGATTACCTGTGAGTTTAAAAAAAAAAAAAAAAAAAAAAAAAAGGATAGAATATAGAGATCTATTCCAAACTGAAAAACAAGAAATTGGGGATAGAGTAAATGTTTATTATATACATATATATATACACATATGTATTTACATATATAATATTGTATCTTATAACATTAAATTAATAATATATAATATTATTTTATAATTATTATATAATATAATCATGTTGTATGATTAATAATGCAATATATTATATTATATATTAGTTTTGTTTTTACTAGCATGACAGAATGTTGGTTCTGGAGTCAGAAAGACCTGAGTTCAAATCCAGATTTAGAAACTTATCAGCTGTGTGATTTTGGGCAAATCACTTACCACTCCTTGCCTCAATTTCTTCATCTATAAAGCAGAAGTGATAATAGGTCTTACCTCTCTGGCTTGTTGTGAGCATAAAATGGCATAATATTTGCAAAGCACTTGACAAATCTTAAAGTATCATATAAATGCTAGCTATAATTATTATAATTATTATTATTTCATTGGTATAGGGACCTCTTGATGAAAAGCGTTTTCTGCCCCCATTCAGATAGACATCTGCCTTGCAACTTATTGTCTTAAAAAAGAGTTGATTGGATCACTGAGAGATTAAAAGACTTTTCCCAGACCACCCAGTCTGGGGATGTCAGAGATGGGATTTGAATATAGATCTTCCTCTATTTACTAACCCACACTGACCTTCATCATAATTATAAAATTTATTATTATTTTTATTATCTTGTTTTCACCTGTGTTGATAGAGTTCAGATAGAAATGGTCCTGGACTAAGTTGCTGTGCTGCTAATAATAGTTTATATTTAATGTTCAAGGCAATTTTTGACTTTTTTTCGTATCCCTTGCATTTAACCCAGTGCCTGACCTAAGAGGCATTTAATAAATGTTTATTGATTGGTTTTTGTAGGTGATACAAAGGATAGAATGTCAAAGAAAACTCATCTTCATGACTGTGACTCTGGGTTAGTCAATTAGAGATAAATATCTCAGTTTATTCATCTGTAAAATAGGCTAAAGAAGGAAATGGCAAACCACTCCAGTATTTTTACCAATAAAACTATAAAAAGGGTCACAAAGAGTCACATATGACTGACAACAACAAAACAAAATACTTATTTTTGTAAATCACAGATCATCCTCACCAAAAACATCCTTAGTCCAACTCCAGCAGCAGACAGAATACACATAATATTTAACTCATTCTGGTTTCATGTACCTTTTATTTCTTTTGCTCTATATGTTTTGAAAAACATTTTGTTTCATGTAGCTTGGAGAATATTTGGTACTGGTAACATCTATTAAGGACATTATTTTTAAATTTTTATAGACATCATGTCTAGCTGATTATCAGCAATAATTCCAACTACAATAATATTCTGGTTGCAGGACAGTTTATTGATAGATTTTTTGAGTATATATTGAGGTAATAATATGGGGCTTTGTCACCTGTCAGTTGATAACTGTGAGTTCTGAATATAATTCTAGACATGAGATTATTCTAGGTATTCAATTCTAAACTTTTACATGCATTAGTCATATGTTACATAGTTTCTATTATTTTCTTTTGTAGAAAGAATTCAGGTTCCTTAAGGATAACTCTTTTTTAATGTCTAGAAGCAATGCTTTGATCCTGAACTACCATTTTAAACCTTTGTCAATAAATAAATCCACATGGTTCAGCCATTTGTCACATACTTTTTTGGCAATGTAGTGTTTACTGAATTCATTCAGGTTTCACCATTGAGGGTATTTTGATTCTAATTTTATTATTAATATAACAGATGGGGACAGATAATTGGAGCAGTGGATAGAGCATCATCCTTGAAGTCAGAAGGACCTGAGTTCAAGTCTGGCATCAGACACTTATTACTTCCTGGCTGTGTGACCCTGAACAAGTCACTTAATTCCAATTGCCTCAGCAAGAGAGAGAGAGAGAGAGATAAAAAAGAAAGAAAGAAAGAAAGAAAGAAAGAAAGAAAGAAAGAAAGAAAGAAAGAAAGAAAGAAAGAAAGAAAGAAGAAAGAAAGAGAGAGAGAGAAAGAAAAAAGAAAGAAAGAAAGAGAGAGAGAGAGAGAGAAAGAAAAAAGAGAGAAAGAGAGAAAGAAAGAAAGAAAGAGAGAGAGAGAGAAGAAAGAAAGAAAGAAAGAGAGAGAGAGAGAGAGAAAGAAAGAAAGAGAAGAGAGAGAGAGAGAGAAAGAAAGAAAGAAAGAGAGAGAGAGAGAGAGAGAAAGAAAGAAAGAAAGAAAGAAAGAAAGAAAGAAAGAAAGAAAGAAGAAAGAAAGAAAGAAAGAAAGAAAGAAGAAAGAAAGAAAGAAAGAAAGAAAGAAAGAAAGAAAGAAAGAAAGAAAGAAAGAAAGAAAGAAAGAAAGAAAGAAAGAAAGAAAGAAAAGAAGAAAGAGAATGGAGGGAAGAAAATAATTGAGAAAGAAAACAAATGCAAGCAAACAACATCATAAAGAGTGAAAATCTGGACTGTGGCCCACACTCAGTTCCTACAGTCCCCTCTCTGGTGCAGATGGCTCTCTCCGTCACAAGACCACTGGAACTGATCTGAATCATTCCATTGCCAGAAAGATCCATGAGTGACTTTTATTTTGTGCAAAATATATAGGGCTTGATCAGTCTCCTCAACCAACACAAATACACTTTCTCTGTGGTATTATTTCACTCCATTCAATGACTTTTGAATACTTAAATCCTATACTTCTTATCACTTCTCCGTGTAAACAGCTATTTGGATCATGGCAAGACATTTGTTTTTCATTTGTAATTTTATCTCTTTGGAAACTCTCATTGAACTCTGGCAGTAGTGACTCAGAGTTTTAGAAAAACTGATCTAAATAAATAGAAACATAGAACCTCAAAATTTATTAAAGTTGAAAGGTACATTAGAGCTCATCCAATTCTGCTACTTTTTACCTATGAGACCACTCTAGGTCTCAGTTTCTTCTTCTGCCAAGTCAGAGGATTATATTACTTCTAAAGTTTCTTCCCATTCTAGCTCTAAATCTATACAATCTAATTCAAACTCCCATTAAGTGAAGAAGTTTCTTCCAGAAAAATCCATGACAAATCTTCATTTAGCATTTCTTTGGATACTTGTAGTGATGCTAATAAAATGACCCATTCTATTTTACAACAGCTGTGATTGTTCAATATTTCAGTCATGTCTGACTCTTGGTGACCCCATTTGGGATTTTCTTGGCAAAGATACCGGAGTAGTTTGCTATTTGCTTCTTCAGCTCATTTTATAGATGAAGAAATTGAGGCAAATAAGGTTAAATGACTTGCCCACAGTCACACAGCTAATAAATGTCTGAGGCCACATTTGAACTCATGAAAATGAGTCTTTCCAACTTCAGACCTGGCGAGCCACCTAGCAGCCCATGAATAAGGATGAGAATAGTATTCCAGTCCCCTTAGGGAAGATGTAAACTAACAAGTATCTAAGGCCAGATTTCTAGTAAATGCAAATAAGAGCTGTTAGCCATTTAAGCCAAAAGATGAGATAGGTAAAGAGAAAATGTCCAAATATTTGCTTGAGATCCTCAAAGCTATAGTTTGTCTTCAATGAATATTTGTATTTCCATTTCCATTTTGCCAATTCTGCCTCTTAAGGCCTTCTTATCTGCATTGGTTTTTTGAACCTCCTTTATCATTTGGCCTAGTCTGGTTTTTAAGGTATTATTTTCTTTAGAATTTTTTTTGTGTGTGTGTGTCTTTGTTACCAAGATATTGACTCATTTTTCATGATTTTCTTGCATTTCTCTCATTTCTCTTAGAAATTTTTCCTTTACCTCTCTTACCTAATTTTCAAAATCATTTTCAAGCTCTTCCATGGCCTGAAACTAATTCCTATTTTTCTTGAAGACTATGGAAGTAGCAGCTTTCATTTTATTATCTTCTGAGTGTGTGTTTTGATCTTCCTTGACACTAAAATAATTTTTTATAGTCAGAATTTTTTTCTGTTGTTTGCTCATTTTCCCAGACTATTTCTTGACTTTTAACTCTTTATTAAAGTAGAGCTCTGCTTACAGGGCAGAGGGTGTACTGTCCCAAGGCTCAGGAATTTTATGCAGCTGTTTTCAGAGATCCTTCTAGCGACCTATAAGTTTTTAGTTCTTCCAAGCTATTATGACTTAAGGAGAGGTGTTTACTTCTCTCTTGGCCTGTGCTATGAATGAACACAAGCATTCTTTTCTTCCCAGAACTCTGAGAAGGGTCTGCTCCACTGTGGTTGCAAATTCTAGTGTTGCTAATGCTCCTCCTTGCCCTGGGACTGCCATCTAGTACTGTAACAGAAATCCAGTATGTGCAAATCAACAAAGTCCTGCTGCAGTGGTAGCAAAGAGACTTCTATAATCTCCTTCTGAGCTGTTGGTCAACCCCCATCTCCTTATCATGTGTGAACTGAAAGCTCTGGAAGCTGCCACCACTGCTACTGATTCAGTGCCTCCCACTATCTGCTCTAGATTTGCTGGGTTTGGGACTATGCTGGTGCAGTCTGGGCTGGACTGTGTTCCACTCTCACTTTGCTACAACAGACTTTTCCTGCTGACCTTCTGAGTTGCCTTGGGTTGGAAAACTTTCACTCCATCTTTTTGTGGGTTCTGCTATTCCAGAATTTGTTTATAGTCCTTATTTAAAGATATAAAAAGCCAGGGGAAAATAGACCAAAAAATAATTGGAAACTAAATAATCTTATACTAAAGAATGATTGGGTAAAACAGCAAATCATAGACATAATTAATAACTTCACCCAAGAAAATGACAAAAATAAGACATCATACCAAAATGTGTGGGATACAGGCAAAGCAGTAATAAGGGGAAGTTTTATATCTCTAGAGGCCTACTTGCATAAAATAGAGAAAGAGAGGGTCAACAAATTGGGCTTACAACTAAAATTTCTAGGAAAGGAACAAATTAAAGCCCCCAGACAAACACGAAACTTGAAATTCTAAAAATAAAAGGTGAGATTAATAAAATTGAAAGTTAAAAAACTATTGAATTAATTAACAAAACTAAGAGTTGGTTCTATGAAAAAAACCAACAAAATAGACAAATCCTTAATAAATCTGATTTAAAAAAGGAAAGAGAAAAAGCAAATTGTTAGTCTTGAAAATGAAAAGGGAGAACTCGCCACTAATGAAGAGGAAATTAGAACAATAGGAGCTACTTTGCTCTACTT
Organism: Sminthopsis crassicaudata; assembly: GCF_048593235.1. Taxonomy (NCBI): domain Eukaryota; kingdom Metazoa; phylum Chordata; class Mammalia; order Dasyuromorphia; family Dasyuridae; genus Sminthopsis; species Sminthopsis crassicaudata. Next base: position 409,445,777 of record NC_133620.1, read on the forward strand.
TATGTCAATAAATTCAATAACTTAAATGAAATGGAAGAATACCTTCAAAAATATAGCTTGCCCAGATTAACAGAGGAAGAAGTAAGTAGTCTAAATAGTCCCATCTCAGAAAAAGAAATAGAACAAGCTATTAACCAACTTCCTAAGAAAAAATCCCCAGGACCAGATGGATTTACATGTGAATTCTACCAAACATTTAAAGAACAATTAACTCCAATGCTATCTAAGCTATTTGAAAAAATAGGGATTGAAGGAGTCCTACCAAATTCCTTTTATGACACAGACATGGTAATGATACCGAAACCAGGTAGATTGAAAACTGAGAAAGAAAACTATAGACCAATCTCCTTAATGAATATTGATGCTAAAATCTTAAATAAGATATTAGCAAAAAGACTTCAGAAAATCATCTCCAGGATAATACACTATGATCAAGTAGAATTTATACCAGGAATGCAGGGCTGGTTTAATATTAGGAAAACTATTAGTATAATTGACCATATTAATAATCAAATTAATAAAAAACAATATGATCATCTCAATAGATACAGAAAAAGCATTTGATAAAATCCAACATCCATTCCTACTAAAAATGCTTGAGAGTATAGGAATAAATGGACTATTCCTTAGAATAATCAGGAGCATATATTTAAAACCATCAGTAAACATCACATGTAATGGCAATAAACTGGAACCTTTCCCTGTAAGATCAGGAGTGAAACAAGGTTGCCCACTATCACCATTACTATTTAATATAGTACTAGAAATGCTAGCCTCGGAAATAAGAGCCTAGAAAGAGATTCAAGGAATTAGAGTAGGAAATGAGGAAATCAAACTATCACTCTTTGCAGATGACATGATGGTATACTTAGAGAACCCCAAAGACTCTGCTAAAAAGCTATTAGAAATAATTCAGAACTTTAGCAAAGTTGCAGGATACAAAATAAATCCACATAAATCCTCAGCATTTTTATACATTACCAACACAATCCAAGAGTAAGAGATAGAAAGAGAAATTCCATTCAAAATAACTGTCGATAGTATAAAATATTTGGGAATATATCTACCAAAGGAAAGTCAGGAATTATATGAGCAAAATTATGAAACGCCACAAAAATAAAGTCAGATTTAAATAATTGGAAAAACATTGAGTGCTCTTGGATAGGCCGAGCAAATATAATTAAGATGACAATACTCCCTAAACTAATCTATTTATTTAGTGCTATACCAATCAGACTCCCAAGAAACTATTTTAATGACCTAGAAAAAATAACAACAGAATTCATATGGAACAACCAAAGATGGAGAATTTCAAGAGAAGTAATGGAAAAAAAATTTAAATGAAGGTGGTCCAGCTATACCTGATCTAAAACTATATTATAAAGCAACAGTCACCAAAACAATTTGGTATTGGCTAGGTTCTAGAATTATTTCTAATAGCTTTTTAGCAGAGTCTTTGGGGTTCTCTAAATATACCATCATGTCATCTGCAAAAAGTGATAGTTTGATTTCCTCATTTCTTACTCTAATTCCTTGAATCTCTTTCTTGGCTCTTATTTCTGAGGCTAGCATTTCTAGTACTATATTGAATAGTAATGGTGATTAGGTTCACAGGGTAAGATAGTGAATAAAAATAGCAATCTAGTGTTTGACAAACCCAAAGATCCCAACTTTGGGGATAAGAATTCATTATTTGACAAAAACTGCTGGGAAAACTGGAAATTAGTATGGCAGAAACTAGGCATGGACCCACATTTAACACCACATACTAAGATAAGATCAAAATGGGTCCAAGATTTAGGCATAAAGAATGAGATCATAAATAAATTAGAGAAACATGGGATGGTTTACCTCTCAGACTTGTGTAGGAGGAAGAAGTTTGTGTCCAAAGGAGAACTAGAGACCATTATTGATCACAAAATAGAAAATTTTGATTACATCAAATTAAAAAGTTTCTGCACAAACAAAACTAATGCAAACAAGATTAGAAGGAAAGTAACAAATTGGGAAAACATTTTTACAGTTAAAGGTTCTGATAAAGGCCTCATCTCCAAAATATACAGAGAATTGACTTTAATTTATAAGAAATCAAGCCATTCTCCAATTGATAAATGGTCAAAGGATATGAACAGACAATTTTCAGATGATGACATTAAAACTATTTCCACTCATATGAAAGAGTGTTCCAAATCACTATTGATCAGAGAAATGCAAGTTAAGACAACTCTGAGATACCACTACACACCTGTCAGATTGGTTAAGATGACAGGAACAAATATTGATGAATGTTGGAGGGACTGTGGGAAAACTGGGACACTGATGCATTGTTGGTGGAGTTGTGAAAAAATCCAACCATTCTGGAGAGCAATCTGGAATTATGCCCAAAAAGTTATCAAAATGTTCATACCCTTTGACCCAGCAGTGCTTCTACTGGGCTTATATCCCAAGGAAATACTAAAAAAGAGAAAGGGACCTGTATGTGCCAAAATGTTTGTGGCAGCCCTTTTTGCAGTGGCTAGAAACTGGAAAATGAATGGATGTCCATCAATTGGAGAATGGTTGAGTAAATTATGGTATATGAATGCTGTGGAATATTATTGTTCTGTAAGAAATGACCAACAGGAGGAATACAGAGAGGCTTGGAGAGACATATCAACTGATGCTGAGTGAAACGAGCAGAACTAGGGGTTCATTATACACTTCAACAATGATACTGTATGAGGATGTATTCTAATGGAAGTGGATATCTTCAACATAGAGAAGAGCTAATCCAATTCCAATTGATCAATGACGGACAGAATCAGCTACATCCAGAAAAGGAACACTGGGAAATGAGTGTAAACTGTGAGCATTGTTTTTTGTTGTTGTTGTTTGTTTGTTTTGTTTTGTTTTTCTTCCCAGATTATTTTTACCTTCTGAATAAAATCCTTCCTTTGCAACAACAACAACAACAAAATTTGGTTCTGCACATATATATTGTACCTAGGACATACTATAAGATATTTAATATGTATGAGAATGCCTGCCATCTAGGGGAGGGGGTGGAGGGAAGGAGGGGAAAATTTCAGAACAGAAGGGAGTACAAGGGATAATGTTGTAAAAAAAAAAAAAAAATATATATATATATATATATATACATATATATATATATATATATACCTATGCATATGTACTGTCAAAGAAAATGTTATAATTATAAAAATTAATAAAAATAAAATAAAATAAAAAGTAAGAAGGAAAGAAAAAAATAACTTTCTTTTAAAATTTAAAAATAAAAAAAGAATGCAAGTTCCTTGAAAGTATGGATCATATTTTTGTCTTTATATTTCCAGCACTTGGTATAATGCCTGGCACATAGTAAGTGCTTTATAAATGTTTGTTGCTAAATGACTTTGAGATCCCAGAAAACTATAAAATTGTCTCCCAGAAACTCTTTGACTAGTCTATAGTAGTGAAAATAAAAGTGAAATGAAAATACCCCCAAAATATTCATTTGATTATTTATCTAACTATTCATTCTTTCACTCAAGGTAAGATCCTATGTAAAAGAACAAAATGAATATGTAAAAAGATGTATGGATGAAAAATCATTCATTAAACACTTCCTATGTGCCAAGCATTAGGCTTAACTTCTGGGGATAGAAATATAAAAATGAGAAGACAGTCTCTGTCCTCACATTTATATTCCAATGGAAAGGTCAATGTATAATGGGGAGGGGGTGGCCAGGGAAAGGAGTCTCGAGTCATAGAGAAGACCGATTGATCCATGGGATAGTCAACTGACATGCCCTTTCTAGAAACATTAGTGATATGATAATATTGATTTGGCTACAATTATCTTAAACTCCAGCATCTGGACTTCTATAGTATAAATTAAATAACTGGCTTGAAAAATACATCTAAGGTAGAACTTCTTAAGCTTTTTTCCACTTGTTATGGGTCAGAACTTGAAACAAGGTGCTTAGTTCACACCTTTAAAGAAGTTCATACCTTTGAAGAAGTTTACACCTTTAAAGGAGTTCACACCTTTAGAGAGCATATATAAGGAAGAGATTCACAATTCAAGGAGATTCACAAGTCGGGCAGAAATATAAGCAAGAAGCTCTCAGGGTCAAGCACACAGAAGCCCATAATCCTACTCTCTTGGAGGTGGAGTCAGATTCATTCCAACTTCCACCTTTGTGCTGGCTGGAGACATTGGGAGGACAAGAGGCTGAAGCTGGCTGGAGGCTGAAGGACAAACCTTTGGATTCGGAGACATTTGGAGGGAGCTCTTGAAACCAAGGAAACAGATAAGCTTCTAAGAAAGCTAACCGGGCCCAGGAAAAGAAACAAGACTTTGAAGGAGAAAATAAAGGATCTGGACTTTAAGTCCTGGCTACATTTGGGATTATTGAACTGAACTGAAACTAAGGCTGCCTCCAGAAGCTCCCCAAGAAACCTGCTCCCAGAGAACGATTACATTTTAGAGAAGAGAACATTACATCCACTCAAGACCACTTTTCACCCAAGAAATTTTTACCTGTTTCCCAGGTACATAGCCATATATAATAGGCATATAAATTGAACATTTGTTGATAATAAATCATAATTTCATGACCCCCAGATTGTTACAAGACCCCATATGGGATCACAACCCACAGTTTAAGAAGCTAGGATCTAGGGAAAGTACCCTATACAATTGCTTTGTGCATCCCCCTCTACAGTCAATATTCCCACATACAATGGTTCTATAGCTTTACAATTTGGATGTCCTCTGCAACAATATAGACTACAAATCATCCATGCTTGCCCATCATCCCAAATGACCTTTCTCGCATAAGTTCATTACAAGGGATCCTCCTGAGTTCTTTTGCCCCTGTAAGTAATCAATAGAATTCAAGTTCTATGCATTGCTATCTTCTAATCTCTATGTGACTGCCTATATAGATTTCATATATTACATATAAAATCCTAATTCCATTCAATGAAAGAAAGAAACAAAAGCAATAGCAGCTTAGTATTGCAATCCCTAATTTGCATGCTTTTAATATTGAGAGACAGCAACCATATTTGGACACCACTATAAATTTGTGACCCATTCTTTCCATTATAGCAAAACATGGTTTTAAACCTTCAAACAGGAAACAGGGAATTCCCAAAGCCCTGCGTATACATCCTTTTTATTTTTTTTTATGCTCTCTCACGTAACAGCAAAGCAGTTCTTAAGAATTGTGTAAAAAACACACACACACACAAAAAAAAAATGTGTGAGGCTTCCAAAAAGGGGATACGGAACTCTCAGTCATTGTGAGCATTAGCTTGCAAAAGTCTGATTACTCATGAAGTGGTGGGTGCCTTAAATTGTTTCTAAATATGACTCCATTGTGAGGAAGCCACAATATATAGCAGCAACTGTGGTCAACATGTACAAATAGGTCCAAAATCTTTAAAAAAAAAAAAGTTATTTTTAGCTTTTAGATGATGAGCTTTGTATATTGTCAAAAACAAAAATAAATGAAGCTTTAGGAAATTACCCACTGATTTCTTTTCTGCCAGTATACGTTTCTAACATAAAACCATCTTTAACAGCCAATAATTACCTCACTTAAGATGGCAGTATATTTAAGTCTCAGAGGAGTGAATATGTTGATACTCAGTATACCCAAAATGAATAAATTATATTTCAAAAATTAAGACCACATCTTCTTTATTCACCAGCTCATTCTCAATCTCTATGTTCCCATTTCTATCTCTCGACCTCTCTGTCTCTGTGTCTCTATATCTCCCTCCCTCTTCCCTTATCTCATTTTCTAAGTTTGCCTTTATCCCTCCCTCCTCAGCCTTTCTCTTACCCACACACATACACACATTTGAGGAAGAAGAAGTGGAGTACAGAGAGAAGTATAGTTTTGCTCCATGCTAAAAGCCAAATGAATTATTTTACATAGGAGAAAAATAAGTAGTGGGAGACAGAAGAAAGCTGATGAAAAGGATATTCCCCGAGGGACAAAGGCTTGGTAGTCTAGAAACAACTAGTCTAAATCAAGAAAGTACAGTCCTTGGTCTCACAGGTATTGAAGGGAAGGCTACCTGAGAAAAGGCACAATGATGTGAGGATATTGGGATTGAGGATTGGTAGGATGTCCTATTATTGAGGTTCAGAAAGAGACCCCAAAAGGTTAGGGTTGCAGACTGGTGTTGTAAGATATCTCAAAAAAATTTGCAAGCTTGAACACATCTCCAAGTCAAGAGATGAAGTTTATTGAAATTGTAAAGTCAATTGAAGGGGACTAAGTAACAAAAAGATTTAATAAAGAACCAGGAGCAAGAAGATAAATTTATAGAGAGATCTGGTTCTTCATGTCACTGGTATGCTAATTTTATGGTGCAGAGGTAGAACTGTGAAGTCTATTCACTATTATCTCAGAAATTTGGTTATCACTGACCAGCAAATTATTTATCTGACAACCAGCAATATTTGCAGGACTATCCTAAGTTCAGAAGACTTTAGAATCATAGACAAACCAACTGTTAGAACAATAGCTTACTAACGTCAAGGGACCTTAGCATGACTGCTATATTTCCCTTAGAAGCTATATACCACCTTCACTATTTTTTTAGCCCATTCCAAACATGGAAAGAATATGTGCTCTAGAAACAAAAGATCTGGGTTTAAATCTCATCTCTGATTATTATTACTTGTGTAACCTTGGGCAAATCAAAGAATCTCCTTGGGTCTCGGTTTCCCTCTCTGTAAAATGAAGGCAGTTAAACTAGACCACCTCTAAGGTCCTTTTCAGTTGTAAATCTAGGAATCTACAATTCTAGGATAATAAAAATCTATTACAGTAGCAAGCAGACCACAGATTGAAAAAAAAAAGTTTCCTATATGCCTGCTTCTATTTTAGCTAAGTCACTATTTCCCAACCAACATTTTATGACCTTAATTTTTTATGAATATGAGCTTGATACATCACAACATTCTATATTTCCCCTTTTACCAATTTTTTTAACAAGGATGTAGAAGTGTTAAAAAAAATATTATGAAAATGGAGAAAGAAAGAACAATAATTACAATATGGGCATAAATTTCTTGAGTGTGAATGAATGAGCATTGATTAGGTTAGACTTCAACTGTGTGATAGGCATTATTTTAGGTGCTTGGAATACAAATAGGGGGAAACAAAATAAATATACCCTACAGAAATCACCAAAAGGTAAGTGGGAGCTTAAGACAGTTGACTGGCATGCTTTCTTCAGAAGCAAAAGATTTGATTTCTATTAGCAAGAGAAAGAAATTGGAAGAAGTGGTAGTACCAGGGCAGATAGCAAGATATCCAGAGGAGATTTGTGGATGAGACTTGAAGACTAGATAATAGTGGGTTATACCCATCCTCTAGCTAATCTAACTCAGTCTCACTTCGAGTGCCAGAGTTTAGAAGATTAACTCTTCTAGATGTTAGATGCTAGATATGGTTTCTGGAGGATCCAGTAAGAAGGGTGTTATTCAAATTGGGGAGAAATTCACAGAAGCCTATATCATGCTTTTATCAAGATTTGAGCATCATGTTGGAGGCCAGGGATGGTATAGATATCTGAAATAAGACAGGAAGCCAGGATCAGGAGAGCTAAAAGATGTGCAGAAGAAGAGTTCTAGGCAAGGCTGTGAATTAGAACAAATGAAGTAGAGCAATAGGGATAATGTACTGATAACAAGAACTTTAAAAAAAACTTTCATTTTGAAATGAGCAGAACCAGATCATTGTACATGGCAACAACATTATAGGAAGATCAATTCTGATGGACATGACTCTTTTCAAAAATGAGATGATTCAGACCAATTCCAATGATTTTGTGATGTAAAAAGCCATCTGCACTCAGAGATCGGACTGTGGGAATTGAGTGTGGATCATAACATAGCATCTTTTTCTCGTATTGGCTTGAATTTTATTTTCTTTCTCATTTTTCCTTTTTATCTGATTTTTCTTTTGCAGAATGATAATTGTAATAAATATGTATACTTATAATAGATTAATATATGTGTATGTATGTATATGTGTATATATATGTGTATATATATATTTAACATGTTTAACATATATATTGGTTTATTTGCCATCTAGGAGAGGGGCTGGGGGAAGGGAGGAAAAATTTGAAAAACAGGTTTTGCAAGGGTCAATGTTGAAAATTTTTCCATGCATATATAAAAAGAAAGAAAGAAAGAAATCTGGTCAGAAAAAATGTTTAAGAGAACTTTTACTTCTCTATATTTCTTACTGGCATAGGAGTAGATTCTAGAATGTGAACAGTCCAGACCCAATGGGATGCAATGAGGAAATTCTAAATTTATCATTCTGAATGGAATGGATAGTGGAAGAGAGCTTGACAAACCAGAATATTGAACTGAATCTCATAAGATAAAATTCAAAAAGGTTGCAAAACCTTTTCCAAGAGTTAAAAAAAATCAACTTCACAAGTACAGATTACAGAAAGCATGATTAGACAAGTTTGAGAAAGATCTTGGATTTTTAGTAAACTGCAAGCTCAAAATCAGTCAATAGCATCATGTGACAGCTCTGAAAGTAACATGATAGTCCATTGGATTAAAAGAAGTAAAACAATGTCTTTCTTAAACTGTGATTTCACTCTGAACAAGGTGATTATAACCTATGGCCTATGATACCAGTTATCAGGATACAGAATCTGGTTAATCTCCTGAGCTAGGAAGTTCTACTTTTCAGTGGACTTAGCCACTTTGGTATCTGTATTGCATTTAGCATTAATATGACAAGCTTCTCAGAAGAAGAGGCAACCAGGGTGGCCTAAGAAGGAACAAACTTGTCCTGGTCTGAAACAGAGCAAGTCAAAGCTCCAATATCAATCATAGTGAGATCAGGCCCATGAGGAGCCCTTGCCTTTCCACACTGGCTGAAATAGGAAAACCTAGTATTAAAAATAAATTTAAAAAAAAACAAGTTATGCTTTGTCCAGTGGGAAGCTATGCTTCCAGGAATAAATAGATAATAGTCCCACTGGACTCTATCCTAGAATCATAGTTTAAGAAGAACATTGCTAAATTGGAATCATCCAGAGAAGAAGTGGGATAATGAAGGGCCTTGAGTCCATGTCACATAAAGATTAGTTAAAGGAAATGGTCATGTTTAATCTAGAAAAGAGAAGACTCATAATAGCTAAAAGAGAGTTTAGACTTATTCTTTTTGGCCTCAGAGGACAAAACCAGAAGCAATAAATAGAAACTGAAAAGTTGTAGATTTTGATTTGATGTCAGATGAACCAATTCTCTGAACTCTCTTAGAATGAGGCTTGAGCCCCCATTCAGGCATGTTCTCTCCACTATTAGGGCCGATGATTAGCACCCTGTTCTAATACACATTAATTTGCTTTTGTATAGAAACATTTTTTAGAAAGCTATGGCAAGATCAGACATACAAGCATTTCTCCCCAACATTTGAAATAATACTTTCCTCTATACCAGGATTTTTTAAACTTTTTCTGTTTGCAATTCTTTTTCACCCAAGAAATTTTATGTGACCCCAAGTATACAGATATATAAAATAGATACACATAGACCCCATATGGGATCACAAATTATAGTTAAAGAAGCTAAGCTCTACACTATCTTTTTTGGAGAACAAGAACAGAGAGGGCTCAAATTAAACACTTCCAAAAGCTGCATGGCTGATAGGTAATGAGTCCACATCTCAGTTACTGCTGCACTTGGTCAACCAACTGGCTTAGGACTTTTCTTCCTTACTATCTGGCTTCTGGCAAATCCTGGAAGATTTCAGTTCATGGATTATCCCGGAAAATCTCTCAAAGGAACATTCCCATCTTTCAACATTCCCATAATCATAATGATCTCCAATCTCTTTTGCCCAAATAAGAAAGAACAAATCTAGAGAGGCAAAGAACAGAAAATAGTATTTATGGCTCATATTTGTCTCAATTGGGCAGTACCTGAGGGCTCTCCCCTGGCATCCTTATCACTCTCACCTGAATAGCAGCAAAGTAGGGAAGAGATGGAACAAAAAATGGTCAAGGTCATGGCTGACTAATACCTTTTGAATGTACCCTAGTTTAGGTTATGCAATCAACTGCCCAGCCCCTTATCACATGGATAGTAGACTGGAAATAGCAACAGAATGTCTGTGAATGTTCCAAATGGAGGCTCAGAGTATAACAACAATGTCATCATGCCTTTCTGGAAGCAGGTTTCTCAGCCTCTTTAACATGGGAGATTGCATCAGTCCTCCTTCCCTCTGTTATTACATTAGAGAAAACTTCCTCTCAGGTTCAAAAATAGAATGAGTTGTCCTCAAAAGGTGGCAGATTAACTTCCCCTCACTAGAGGGACCCCTGGGGCAGTTAGATGGTATAGTGGATAAAGCAGATAGAAGTCAGAAGGACCTGAGCTTAAGTCCAGCCTTAGACACTCAACACTTACTAGCTGTGTTATCCTAGGCAAGTCACTTAACCCCAAGAGCCTCAAAAAAAGTCCCCACAAAACAAAACAAAAAACTAGAGGGATCCAAACAAGGACTGGATGACCACTTGTTGACTGTGCTGTAGCAGAGATACTGTTCATGTATGAGTTTAGCTAAGTGGCTTTTGAAGTCCTTTCCAACTCTTAAGTTTCTGTGAAGGAAAGAATGAAAGATCACCTGGGGTTTTGGTTTCCCCTTATCATTGTCTCCAAATCACAAAGGTGAGGGGTGATTTCCTCTGATATTGGTACTGCTGCATTAATACCCAGCATTCACTTCACTCACAGAAAATACCATAGTAGCTACAGAACCATTTGTTATCTCTATTGAACTCCTCTCCAGGCTTATTCATTTATAGGGTAGGAGAAGAGATTCCAGAAAAACATTAGAAATGGGATGATAATGCCTTAATTTAAAAAAACTTGAAAAAAAATGTCCTGAGTTCCCTTTCCTCAGAAAAGAGAAACATTACGCAGAGAGAAGCATAAGTGAAGGCTTGGCTTGGAGAGGTTAAGACAATCTGTGTTCAAATCTTGGCTCTTCCACACACTACTCATGTGAGTTAAGGGAAGATATTTAAGCTCTTTGTGATTCAATTATTTCATTTGTAAAAAATAAAATAAAATAAAATAAAGAGGAAAATTGGTCTAAATGACCACTAAGATCCTTTCAGCTCAATCTATGAACACTATTAACACTACTTCTGAGATAGCCATACCCTCGGATACCTAATACAGTCTATTCCCTTTCAGTGTACCTAAAACAAGGAAGAACAAACCCTAGGAGGCAAAGAACAGAAAATAGCATTTGTGGCTCATGTTCATCTCAGTTGGGAGGTACCTGAGGTCTCTCTCTTTGCATCCATATTACTCTCACTTGAATAGCAGCAAGGTAGGGAAGAATAGTAAGTACATAGTAAATATTTATTGACTGACATTAATGAGGCAGACTATTCCCCCTTTGTAAATGGACTTATAAAAATTACTTCATCAAGATCCTAAACTTCCCAATGTCATCATTCAGTAATTCCCACAATTGCATCTCTTGTTCTCAGGGGAATATGGGTTTTTATCCAGCCAACAGGAGTTTTCTTTACCAGTTGTAATGACAAAAACATATAAAGGGACTTCATTGCAAGTAATGTTTTTGCTATGAATGTGCTGAAGATTCTGGTGTGAGTCAAGGCAAGGGTTTGGTAAACAATCCATGACTTGGCTCTTGGCCATTATTCTCTCACCAATCTGCTTAAGGATTTTGCGCAAAGTGTGTGCTTTGACTCCCCAGTGTCTTTTAAAGACTATATATTTATAATGCAAATGCCTCATCCTGGCAAGATTTCATTCTACTTAAAGCCACGTTTCCTCCTGTTATTGACCGGATGATGACCCAGCAGGATGTAATGGTTCCTTGTTTTCAGTGTTTCAGACTGGACTTGGTGATTTGCAATGACCAATGTAATAACGGGAAGAAGGCACAAATCTTGACAGACTGAACTTACTAAAAGTGATCAAAAATTTCCCTTAAGTAGGTTTCATTTTTGGGTTGATTAGGGATACAAATTTGAATAACTCTCACAATATTTGCTCCATGCAAGTTGGAATGCCCCAGATGGAAATGAGACATTTTCCTGGTAGCATGTTCAATAGGTTCTTTTCTGAGGAGCACCAGGTCTGCGTTCAAATATGACCTCAGATATTTACTAGTTATGTGATTCTGGGTAAATCACTTAACCTTGTTTGCCTCAATTTCCTCAACTGTAAAACGAGCTGGAGAAGGAAATGGCTAACCACTCCAGTATCTTTGCCAAGAAAACTCCAAATGGGATCATGAAGACTCAGACACAATTGAAAAATGACTCAATAACAAATACCTTTGGAAACCTTTCTTAGTGGCATGGCATGGGAGCTTTTTCTGTCCACTATATGGAGATCTTCTGATCTTAGCCATTATTGGCAAATCCTTCTAAAGGAAGAGCATATAGGTACACAGGCATTGACACAGCAGGCAGGTCTGGGATCTATCCAATACCAGAATGTGTAGATTTAAAACTGGAAGAGATTAGAGTCCATAAATATTATTGTTCTATAAGAAATAATTAGGAGGATGATTTTAGAAAGGCCTGGAGAGACTTACATGAACTGATGCAAAGTGACATGAGCAGAACCAGGTGATCATTGCACACGACAACAAGATCATATGATGATCAATTCTGATGACGGTGTCTCTTTCCAACAATGAGATGATTGATGCCAGTTCCAATTATCTTGTGATGAAGAGAGCCATCTACACCCAGAGAGAGGAATGTGGAAACTGAGTATGGATCACAATATAGCATTTTCACTTTTTTGATGTTGTTCACTTGTACTTTGTTTTCTTACTCATTTTCTTTTCTTTTTTGATCTGATTTTTCCTGTGCAACAGGATAATTATATAAATATATTTATACATATTGGATTTAATATATATTTTAACATGCATAATATATATTGGATTGTTTGCCATCTAGGGGAGGGGGTAGGGGGAAGGAGGGGAAAATCTGAAACACAAAGGCTATGCACAGGTCAAAGCTGAAAAATTATCTGTGAATGTTTGGAAAGTAAAAAGCTTTAAATTAAAACAGAGAGAAAGATTGGAGTCCATAGAGTCCAGCCCTTTCATATTTTTATGAAAATTAAACTTTACTTTTTTCAGTTAACAAGCATTTATTTTTTCTCTCCCATTTCCATCCATTTGGGGGGGGTAAGCAGAAGAGAGGACAAGGAAGGAGAGGAGATGACAAGAAAAGAGAAGGGAGGAGAAAGGAAGGTGAAGAAGAAGAGAGGAAGTTAAGAAAAGGAAGGATTGGGGAAGAGTGGAAAGCAGAATAAAATAGAAGAGAGGATGGGAAGAAAAGGAAGAAGAAAAAAAGAGAGGAGAGGAGAACAAAGGAAAGGAGAGGGAAGAGGAAGGGAGAAGAAAGGAGGGTAAAGGAAGAAGAGAAAAAAAGAAAGAAAAAACACTTTAAACAGGTGTGCTTAGTCAAGAATATAAAAAAATCCACATTGGCCATGACTAAAAATGTATGTCTCCTCTCCCAAAAGAGATGGGTGACATTCTTCATCATCAATAGTTTGAAATCTCTGTATAGAATAGTTTCATTCTTTCAGAGTTGTTTCTTTTTACAATATTGCAGTTATATAAATTGTTCTCATTCTGCTCACTTTACTTTGTATCAATCATACTTATGATAAAAGCCCAGTCTCCACATAAGGATCTGATTCAAATTTATATGCATAAAAGTCATTTCTCAGTTGATAAATGGTCAAAGAATATAAACAGGCAATTCCCAAGACAATAAGTCCAAACTATCAACTGTTACATGAAAAAATGCTTTGTATCAAGCAAACTTTAAAAAAAAGAATAGCATTCTATTATATTGATATGCCATAATTTATTTTGTCATTCCCCAATTAATGGTCACCCCCTAAATTTCCATTTCTTTGCTGCCACAAAAAGATGCTTTAAGTTTTTCTGATTATAAGTGTTCCAGTGGTATTGCTGAGTCAAAGAGTATCTACAGTAAAGTAACTTCTTAGAAATAGTTCCAAATTACTTTTCAGGACGGTTATATCAGTTCACAGCAATAATATCACTGTTTTCCAGAATTCCCTCCAATATTTATCATTTTCCTTTTTTATCAGTTCTATCATGCTGATGGATATGAAGTGAACTTTTAGAGATGCAACAATTTGGGTTTCTCTAGCTATTATTTTCACACAGTATTTTTTCACACAACAATTGATAGTTTGTGGCAACTGAGTGGATGCCCATCAATTGGAGAATGGCTGAATAAATTGTGGTATATGAATATTATGGAATATTATTGTCCTGTAAGAAATGACCAACAGGATGATTTCAGAAAGGCCTGGAGAGACTTACATGAACTGATGCTGAGTGAAATGAGCAGGATCAGGAAATCATTATATACCTCAACAACAATACTATATGATGATCAATTCTTATGGATGTGGCCATTTTCAACAATGAGATGAACCAAATCAGTTCCAATAGAGCAGTAATGAATTGAACCAGCTACACCCAGTGAAAGAACTCTGGGAGATGACTATGAACCACTACATAGAATTCCCAATCCCTCTATTTTTGTCCACCTGCATTTTTTATTTCCTTCACAGGCTAATTGTACACTATTTCAAAGTCCAATTCTTTTTGTACAGCAAAATAACTGTTTGGACATGTGCACATATATTGTATTTAACTTTAACATATGTAACATGTATTGGTCAACCTGCCATCTGGGGGAGGTGGGTGGGGGAAAGGAGGGGAAAAATTGGAAAAAAGTCTTGGCAATTGTCAGTGCTGTAAAATTACATGCATATATGTGGTAAATAAAAAGCTATTTTAAAAAATTGATAATTTGGACTTATTCCCTTGGGAATTGCCTGTTTATATTCTTTGACCATTTATCAACTGAGAAATTACTTCTATGCATATAAATTTGAATCCGATTCTTATGTGGAGACTGGGATTTTATCAGGAAAACTTGTTTCAAAGTCTGTTTTTTCCTATTTCACTGTTTTCATCCTAATCTCAGTTTCATCTGTTTTGCTTGTGAAAAAACATTTTTAATTTTAGGTAATCAAAATTGTCCATCAGTATGCTTCTCTCTATCCTTTATTTGGTTATAAATTCTTTCTTAACTATAAATGTGGAAGTCAATTTCTTCCTTGCTCCTTTAATGTGCTTATGATGTCATCTTTTACAGTTAAGTCATGTATCCATTTGGAATTTATCTTATATATGACATGAGGTCCAGTCATGACATTTTACAATTATGGAAACTGAGATCCAGAGAATTTCAAATGACTTGCCTAGGACCACACAACAAATTCTGTTGTCAATAGAGGTCCCATTGGATATGTTATGGGAAGTTGTTAATCTCTCTGACTCAAATATTTCATTGGATATGGGATTTTATCAAAGTAGATATAGTCTTCAGTGATACATATTATAACCCATCCTTTCCACAAAGAACCCATCCAGCACATCATAGACCTTCCTCATTTTCTATTTATATTGAAAATATACCAGTGCAGCATACAAATATTCCATTGTTTACCTATCAATCTTGCCTTATGATCAGCACATTCTTTTTTTTTTTCAATCATACATTTCTTTGAAAACATTCTTTACTGTGTTTCACTTTTAAAATTCCTTATTTCTAATGTGTTACAACCTAACCACACTCATAAGTTACCCTTTGGTTGCCCTTTGAGTAATACTCCATTAAAAATTAATTATGTTTCATATCTTGATAACAACTGTGTCAACTATACCAACAAAATTTGTAAAAATACAACTCATTTTGGCCTTTTGGGATGCCTTTAATCATCTCTTCTTTCTGCCAAATCCAGTCATTAACACAAGTGAAGCTTTAAACCAGTTATACCTTTAGGACTTAACCTACAACAACTGCACCCCACTTTCATCCACCATACCATTTTATGGCCTCTCTAAATGTGGTGGATCTAAGAGCTTTAGACAGGACAGCATGACAATCTGACCAGTTTCTTGTTCAGACCAGAACTCTTATCTTCAAACTGTACTTTCTCCCTGAAGGTCTTCCAAAGCAAATGAATTTTTATTTCCTAAAAGAGTTAATATTTTTCATAAGAAAAGAAATATGTTAGGCTATTTTAAATGTTAATAAAAAAAATCAAATTATGCAGAAAACAACATTTGAGTTCATTCTTTGAGTTATAACAATGATTTTGAAAACAATAATTTTTGCCAACTAATAGTTCATTTTAATCAAGTGGATACCAGGGTATTTATCATGTTAGAGTGGAGATTTTCCTTTACTAAACCACAGGAGAACTCAAGCTTTAAAAGGAAGATCTCTGTCCCTTCTAGAAGTTAACTCACCAAAGATCACCAACAGAACAGACCTAAAAGAGCAAAACTGTCATTTTTACAGCAGACATCCAATAAATTCAAATGCAATCCCTTTCAAAATTCTGTACTTTACTCTGAATTAACCTTCAAACAACAGTTTTAAAAATATGTGTTATTAAAAGGGCAAGATATAGTGAACATTTCCAGATAAAGATGTATGCTTAAATATCCAGTTTGTTTTTTAATATAAAGAATGAAGTCATAAGATAACATTTAATCCCTTTATAGCTGAGTCAAGTCACGAAAACATCATTAAACATATGCATGTGTATACACACACACACACACATATATATATATATATATATATATACACACACACATAAATATATATATATATATTATACACACACACACACACACACACACACACACACACACACACATAAAAGAGATTTTATTTCTAAATCCAAGTCCATATAAAATGGTCAAGAAAGGAAATCAAGACATGTTGAATAATATGATGAAGTAAGAATTGGAGCTTTAGTTCAAATATCACTCTTACATTTACTGCATGTGTGACCATGATCAAGTCATTTATCCTCTGGGATAAAAAAAAACTAAGACTGGAAGTTAAAAATGGCTTGTGATACATTAGTGGGGGAAGACTCCACACTGAGAAAATCACAGATTCTCTGAAATCTTATGGTTTGCACATCCAGGAATTGCACACACCATACAGTAAGAAAATTCTGACCAAATAAAAACATTCTGGTCCCAGAGGTTTGTTTTCCAAATAACTGACCTTTAAAATCTCTGAAACTCCAGTAAGTTTGATCTGCCTTTTAAACTTGAACCATCCTGAATTTTAATAAAGAAAAATCTGCACTCTGACATGATAAATGCCCTGGTATCCATTTGACTAAATTGAATCACTATTAGTTGATAAAAATTATTGTTTTCAAAGTCAGTGTTGTAACTAAAAGAATGAACTCAAATGTTATTTTCTGCATCATTTGATCTTTCTTATTAACATTTAAAATAGCCTAACAGATTTTTTAAAAGCAAAAAACTAAAAGCAATATGACTGATGTTGATTGGAGAATGGTGGAACAAATTGACTTGTGTAAATATAGTGAAATTCTAAGGCAGTTGGGTGATTCAGTGGATAGACATGCTGCCTGGAGTTAAGAAGACTCAGCTTCTTGAGTTCAAATCCAGCCTCTACTAGCTGTGTGACCCTAGCTATATCACTATTTGTCTCACTTTCCTCATCTATAAAATGAGCTAAAGAAGGATATGGCAAATCACTCTAGTATCTCTGCCAAGAAAATCCCAAATGTGGTCACAAAGAGTTGGACATGACTGAAGAAAAACAGTGGAGTTTTATTAAATCATCAGAAATAATTGCATAGTGCATGTTGCCCAAATAAGTTATGTGTATTTCCACATGGGTTTGTTTAAATTTGGCCTATAAATGAGTAGTGAACAGATCTCTGTGGAATCTCAACCACCCATCACAAAGAGAGAAATTGAGGCAGAAGGTAGATAGGACTCATGAGACTGTCTCTGCTCTCCTCATAGAGAGAATACTGAGCAAGAATTATGCACCTTTGTGACCTTAAATAATTGTATCCTAGGGGAAATAATTTTTAAGTTCAAGTCACACTCATGATCCCCTTCCTTAATGAGGAAGGACTGCCTCAAATACATATGTGAAAGCATAATTCCTTTCCCACCACATGCTAATTACGTAAAGATTGTCAAATAGAGAATACTAATAAATCCATTCATCCATGCTAACAGCAAATAGAAATCAGAAAAGTTACACCAATTAGAATAAACCAGACAATAGAACTCTCTCAGCAGGAGTGGGATAACCTTAGCTCAACTGAGAGAGAAGCCATAATCTGAAAACTTTTCAAAATGTAGCAAGCTGAAAATTTCCCAAAGTTTGATAAACTGGAAATCCAGTATATGCAGGGGAGCTGGCTCCTCTACGTGCTTGCTTCTTTCCCTTGAAAGCAAATCAATGGCAATAAAATAATCCAAGATAGCTCCGAAGGATTTATGATGAAAAATGGTATCCATACCAGAAAAAGAACTGATGGTGACTGAATACAGATTGAAGCACACTTTTTTTAATACATTGTTTTTCTTAAGTGGTTTTTGTTGTTGCTGTTCTACTTTTTCTTTCACTACGTGACTATTATGGGAAAGCAAATAAATGGAAACTTGTATCAGCCTTAATATGATTTTGTATCATAGTCCTGGGCTATGTCTCAGGCTGATTTCTTGGTAGTTTAGACTTAATATTGGAAACAAAGCAAGACATCATAGGAATTTCAACAGTCAACAAAAAAAGAGAGGTTTGCAGTCATAGTGGAAGAATAACATCCAACAAGACAGACGTTGAATGAATTCAACTGAATAAAGTTTCCTTACCTGAGTTACTCTTTGTGATCCAAAAGCATCAGAAAAGCTGCCTGGAACTCCTGGAAGCATTTTTGTATTCAGGTGGCTAGGAATTTTAACAGCCTTCACTTTTAAGAGTATCCTGAACCAACCACAATTCAACAATGGTTTCAATACTTTTTAAGGAAAAATAACCCAACTCACATAGTGGAAGGGGTTAAGATATTGTTCCTACTACACCCATTATTCATTTTGTAAAATTTATTTTAGAGCATTTTATAAGGATACTGTTACAAACTGGTCCAATGATAACTGACATTGGGAGCTTCAGGTTTGCTGAGCATTGTCTATTTATTCTCTCACTTGACTTTCACAGTCGTGCTGTGGCTAAAAATAGTATCTATAACTAGAAACAATATTATACCCATTGGACAGATGAAGAAACAGATGTTTTGTTTCCAATATTGAGTCTAAACTACCAAGGAAGAAAAAGCTTCCACAAACTCAAAGTTGGCAGGTTCCAGTGGTGGGATCTGAACTCAAATTTGATCTACCAAAAGTTTTCAGACTACTGATGTTAAATAAAGCAAAGAAAATATTCACATTGGGAAACCTAATTAAATAATTAATGAATTAGGCTCCTGTCTTCACTGCAGTATATTTAATTTGTTTGAGGAAAATTTTATGTCTTCATTTTAGTCACTTAGAATCTAGATCTGGACTTTAGAGGAAATGTTAGAGAAGAAAGAAAATTGGGAATTATAACACAGATGAGGAAAGTTAGTGCCTGCCTGTGAATACAGATTTCACCGTTTTAAATTTCTCAGAAGACATCAGTACTAGATTGATATTTTCAGGCATTAAATGTTGCGATCAGTTCAAATGAAACCATGGTGAATTAAATGTATTAGTTCTTCTAATGGCCTTAATAACCTATCTGCTGCCTTATAGCGACACCCTCTGTTTGAAGTTTGTAACATCAGTAGTCTTCAATTTCAAGTCAAGTTAAGAAGGCTGGGTGGAAAAATAATGAAGTTGACACCCTTTTAAGTCTTAAATTCTCCTAAACTGTACCTGTGGGTATTACTGGAAAATTTAGGGGAAATAGTCAGGGGAGAAAGAGGAAAATGAAAAAGACTGGAAAGGAAAAAAAAAACAGGTGAGAGAAACAAAGAATTATAAAACATAAAATTAGAGCTAGAAAGAATCTTAAAGGCTATTCATTCCAATTCCCAATCCCATCTTACAGGGGAACTAAGATCCATAGAGTTAAGTTACTAGCCCAAAATCACAGTTATAAATTGCAAAGCCCATATCCAGCCACTAACTCTTTTTAAACAAGGGTTCTTAATTCTGTCATTGACCCTTTTGATAGGCTAGTGAAAACCATGGATCCCTTCTCAGAATAAAGTGTTCAAAATCATAAAATTAAATTCATAGAATTACAAAATAAATTAACCTTAGATATATACTAGATATGTGATCTAGGGAAAGTAATTCAAACTCAACATCAACCTCAGTTTCCTAATAAAATTATTTTATCAATGATGTTGCATCTTAAACTTCTCAGTACAGCATATCAGAAGTTCTAAACACTCAAGCCACAAGAGTCAGCCTAGTATGATGGCAAAAACAATGGTTTTGAAGAGATAGAACCTGGGTTCAAAATCTAACTCTGCTATTTAATCATTGTCTGTCCTAGAGCCTTAGATCCTCTTCTATAAAACAAGGGGATTTGACTTGTCCTTTCTTTATGATTCCTTCAATTTCTAAATCTATGACCCATATACTTAAGGTGAAAGAAAAACAGAAAATTGTATTAGTTTTTTCCTTTCAGTCTTTTTTCAAGACAAATTTACAGATTTCTTAGGTCCTAGCAGAGGCCTTAGAAACCATCTAATTTTAAGCTTTCATTAGGCAGAAAAGAAACTTAAAGCCCAGAGGGACATGCGCAAGATCCTGTAATTAGGTAATAAACTTTAATTGACACCTTCTCCAGTATTAATATAACTCTAAGCTACATAAATAGGCTATGTACCTCAAAGTCTCCTAGTCTATTAATTTTAAGGATGACCTGTTACACAGATTCTCTTGTACTGTTTAGTGGAAAGAATGCTGGATATGGAGCTAGAAATGACCAAAGTTTGAATTCTCTGATGGGCAAGTCATTTAATTTCTGATCTTTATTTTCTGGTATTTATAAAATAGGAATAATAAGACCATAGTATGGAATTGGGAGGTAGCCTTAAAAACAAGAGAAGGAGGGAGGGAGAAAAGAAGGAAAGAAGGAAGGGAAGAAGGAAGGAAGGAAGGAAGGAAGGAAGGAAGGAAGGAAGGAAGGAAGGAAGGAAGGAAGGAAGGAAGGAAGGAAGGAAGGAAGGAAGGAAGGAAGGAAGGAAGGAAGGAAGGAAGGAAGGAAGGAAGGAAGGAAGGAAGGAAGGAAGGAGGGAAGGAAGGAAGGAGGGAGGGAAGGAAGGAAGGAGGGAAGGAAGGAAGGAGGGAGGGAAGGAAGGAAGGAGGGAAGGAAGGAAGGAAGGAAGGAAAGGAAAGGAGGGAGGGAGGGAGGGAGGAAGGAAGGAAGGAAGGAAGGAAGGAAGGAAGGAAGGAAGGAAGGAAGGAAGGAAGGAAGGAAGGAAGGAAGGAAGAAAGAAGGAGGGAAGAAAGGAGGGAGGAGAAGAAAAAGAGAAACAGTATGCTTCAATCTGTATTCAGTCTCCATCAGTTCTTTCTCTGGAGGTGAATAGCATTTTTCATCATGAGTCTTTTGGGTTGGTCTTGGATTGGTATTGCTGAGAATAGCTAAGCTATTTACAATTATTCATTGTGCAATACTACAGCTACAGTTTATAATGTTCTTCTGGGTCTGCTTACTTCACTCCTTATCAGTTCATATACGTCTTTCCAGGTTTTTCTGAAATCATCCCACTTGTCATTTCTTATTGTGTTATTTTTTAATAATCCTGTTCCCTACCTATTATGAAATCCTTAGACACTGATTAGTTTAGCAATTAGCATATCCTCTTCATTTATAAATAAACCTATCTAGTTTTTATTTATAAAAGTCTGTTTATAGACTTTAGTAAATAATACACCATCCCCCTCTTTCTGGCTACTTCAAACTCAATGCTCACAGGTTGCAGGCTGAGTCCCTAGGGAATGACTCTTCCCCCAAGTCCAATTCTGGGTGCCACTCCTAAAACCATAGCTCATTAAAGGTCTTCCTCTTCCATTTTTCTTGATATAGAATGAATAAGTGAAGCACTGAAGTATTTTTTTCTTCTTTGATGCAGTTCCCTGAAACTCCTCTTCGTCGTGGAAACAATAAGAGAATTGCTATATTATCACAAAGAGTGCTTTCCAGCAAAGGATAAGGGAATGAAACAAATGCAGGGCACAGTGGCTACTCACACATGACAATGACCCTAAGTAGCTTCTTCTGCTTTATGCTTCAATCCCTAAGCACAGATGATAAAATATCAGTCAAGAATTTTTATGCTTAGTTATAATTTCATGAGTTCAAGAAGTTGGATATTCCTGCTACTTACTATGTAATGATTCTTCACCAGAAGTGATCTTTGCAAAATATCAGAAAAGTTGACTATCACCAATAGAATTTGGCCAAGATACATGCTTGCCAGAAAATGTCGACATTAAAGTAAGTTGCTTAGACAGTGTAGAGCTAAATAAATGTCCCATCAGTGGTTCCACAAAATGGTTCATATTTTAAATATCATGATGCCTCTCGGAGGGCATAATGGGTAACATGGTACTATATCATGTTTTAAGTATTTTTATGTGCATTTGTGAGTCTTTTGTTTTTATGCTCAGGCTTCCCAAGGTCTTCTTTATGAACCCAAAGCTGGGATCTTTTAGTAAGAGAGGGTGTCTGCATGTTGTGGATCTGTGGGTATTTTCACTTTGTATATATTTTACATTTTATTTTACACATAATTATACACAAATAAATATAAAACATATATATCTAAATAAATATCTGCATTATAAATAGTATACAGTTAAATACATAATAATGCAGATATTTATTTAAATATGTGTTTTATGCACATGTAGATATGTATGATTTATATGCATACATTTTATTTTATCCTGATCCAATATGATAAACTTAATTTTTCTCATCAATATAGTGATCCAAGACAATTCTATAAACTTGGGATAGAAAATGTCATTTGTTGCAGAAAAAGCATTTGATAAAATCCAACACGCAATCCTATTATAAACATTAGAGAATATGGAATATATGGAGTTTTCTTTATAATGATCAGTAGCATCTATCTAAAACCATTGTTGGTGGAGTTATGAACTAATTCAACAGTCTGCAAAGGAATTTGGAACTATGCCCAAAGGGCTATCAAACTGGGTATATCCTTTGATCCAGAAATATCTCTACTGGGTCTGTAACCCAAAGAGATCATAAAAAATGGAAAAGGACCCACATCTACAAAAATGTTTGTAGCAACCCTTTTTGTAGTGGCAAGGAACTGGAAATTGAGTGGATGCCTACAAGTTGGGGAAGGGCTGAATAAGCTATGGCATGTGAATGATATGGAATATTAGTGTTCTATAAGAAATGATCAGCAGGATGATTTCAGAAAGGCCTGGAAAGACTTACATGAACTGCTGCTGAATGAAGTGAATAGAACCCGAAGAACATTGTATATAGCAACAACAAAATCATGTGATGATCAACCCTGATAGATGCAGCTTTTTTTCAGCATTGTGGGTGATTCAATCCAGTTCCAATGATGAAGAGGGTGAGAGACTGTGGAGCATTGTAGAGACTGAATGTGGATGGCAATATGGTATTTTCACTTTTTGTGGTTGTTTACTTGCTTTTTTTCCCTCATTTTTTTTCCTCTTTTTGATCTGATTTTTCTTGTGCAGCATGTTAAATATGGAAAGAATTGCACAAATTTAACATATGTTGGATTACTTGCTGTCTGGGAGAGGGGGGCGAAAGAAAGAGAGAAAAATTTGAAACACAAGGTTTTACGAGGGTAAATGTTGAAAACTATCTATCAGGGTTGATCATCACATGATTTTGTTGTTGCTATATACAATGTTCTTCTGGTTCTATTCACTTCACTCAGCAGCAGTTCATGTAAGTCTTTCCAGGCCTTTCTGAACTCATCCTGCTGATCATTTCTTATAGAACACTAATATTCCATATCATTCACATACCATAGCTTATTCAGCCCTTCCCCAACTTGTAGGCATCCACTCAATTTCCAGTTCCTTGCCACTACAAAAAGGGTTGCTACAAACTATGTATTTTGAAAATAAAGGGCTATTATGAAAGAAAGAAAGAAAGAAAAGAAAGAAAGAAAGAAAGAAGAAAGAAAGAAAGAAAGAAAGAAGAAGATAGAAAGAAAGAAAGAAAGAAAGAAAGAAGAAAGAAAGAAAGAAAGAAAGAAAGAAAGAAAGAAAGAAAGAAAGAAAGAAAGAAAGAAAGAAAAAGAAAGGAAGGAAGGAAGGAAGGAAGGAAGAAGGAAGGAAGGAAGGAAGGAAGGAAGGAAGGAAGGAAGGAAGGAAGGAAGGAAGGGGAAGGAAGGAGGAAGAGAGAGAGAGAGAGAGAGAGAGAGAGAGAGAGAGAGAGAGAGAGAGGGAGGGAGGGAGGGAGGGAGGGAGGGAGGGAGGGAGGAAGGAAGAAAGAAAGAAAGAAAGAAAGAAAGAAAGAAAGAAAGAAAGAAAGAAAGAAAGAAAGAAAGAAAGAAAGAAAGAAAGAAAGAAAGAAAGAAAGAAGAAAGAAAGAAAGAAAGAAAGAAAGAAAGAAAGAAAGAGTGTTCCAAATCACTACTGATCAGAGAAATGCAAATTAAGACCACTCTGAGATACCACTACACACCTGTCAGATTGGCTAAGATGACAGGAACAAATAATGACAAATGTTGGAGGGGATGTGGGGAAATTGGGACACTAATACATTGCTGGTGGAGTTGTGAAAGAATCCAGCCATTCTGGAGAGCAATCTGGAATTATGCCCAAAAAGTTATCAAACTGTGCATACCCTTTGACCCAGCAGCGCTACTACTGGGATTATATCCCAAAGAAATACTAAAGAGCGGAAAGAGACATATATGTGCCAAAATGTTTGTGGCAGCTCTTTTTGTTGTAGCTAGAAACTGGAAGATGAATGGATGTCCATCAGTTGGAGAATGGTTGGGTAAATTGTGGTATATGAAAGTTATGGAATATTATTGCTCAGTAAGAAATGACCAGCAGGAGGAATACAGAGAGGGTTGGAGAGACTTAAATCAACTGATGCTGAGTGAAATGAGCAGAACCAGAAGATCACTGTATACTTCAACAACGATACTGTATGAGGATGTATTCTGATGGAAGTGGAAATCTTCAACATAAAGAAAAACCAACTCACTTCCAGTTGATCAATGATGGACAGAGGTAGATACACCCAGAGAAGAAACACTGGGAGGGGAATGTAAATTGTTAGCACTAATATCTGTCTGCCCAGGTTGCATGTACCTTCGGATTCTAATGTTTATTGTGCAACAAGAAAATGATATTCACACACATGTATTGTACTTAGACTATATTGTAACACATGTAAAATGTATGGTATTGCCTGTCGTCGGGGGGAGGGAATAAGGGAGGGGGGGTAATTTGGAAAAATGAATACAAGGGATAATATTATAAAATATATATATATATATATATAATAAAAAAAATTAAAAAAAAAAAAGAAAGAAAGAAAGAAAGAAAGAAAGAAAGAAAGAAAGAAAGAAAGAAAGAAAGAAAGAAAGAAAGAAAGAAAGAAAGAAAGAAAGAAAGAAAGAAAGAAAGAAAGAAAGAAAGAAAGAAAGAAAGAAAGAAAGAAAGAAAAATTGCCATCTTCATCCAGAGAGAAAACTATGGAGACTGAATATAGATCAAAGTATGTTACTTTCACTTTTTTTGTTTGTTTGCTTTTTTCTGATGTTTTCCCTTTGTTTTGATTTTTTATTCAAAATGTGACTAATATGAAAAGATGTTTTAAATGATTATATATGTATAACCTATGCCAAATTGCTTGCTATCTTGGAGAGGGGAAAAACTAAGGGAGGCAGCGAGAAAAAAAAAAAATTTAGAACTCAAAATCTTACCAAAATAAATGCTGAAAACTATCCTTATATGTAACTGAAAAAAATAAAATACTATTGAACTTTTAAAATATATTTATTATTTTATCCTCAGTTAAATGTTGGCTTCTTGAGGGTAAAGTCTATTTCCATTTTTCTCTTTGTATTGCCAGTTTACAGTATAATCGCTGGAATATAGTATAAATTGTTGTTTGGAATGTATTGACCCCAAATGCTTCTTTCTCTTTCCATAGCATTGTAAACCACAGTCTGTAGTACTTTCTAGATCCTTAGAGGAAAGTGGCACTCAAAGGCAAGATAAAGAGAATTGTTTTAGTTGTTAAAGGGCTTGTGTGAATTATTTTTGTTATTTACATGTGCTAGGTTTCTCATAGATGAAATAAAAGCTGTCTTACATCTGAGTTATAGTGTTAGCTTTCACAGACCCAAGTAGTTTTTTACCCACATATGCAAAGACCTAAAAACAATTTATATGCTGTGATGTCTCCAGGAGAAATTCTAGAAGTAAGCAAAATGAGCCAAAAAAAGTGATTTACACAAAGCCACAGATCAAATCTAGTCTATGTAAGCTCAGGACTTCTGGTCTTAGACCATGAGTTAAATGTATTCCTTTTTTTAAAGCTCAGAAAATACTAAACAGGTAACATCTTTTTTTGGTTATTAATGATGCTTTACTATAGAAATATTATTAATTATAATATTGTCATTTACACAATTTGAAGAAAAAAAATTATTTGACCAAATCCAACTTAAGTTCTAAAAGTTTAGAATGTTCTGTAATTCTACGATCTAAAATAACTGTAATTATAATTGGAGCTAAGTACAATCAAAATTGGTCTCCACAAATGTTAGCCATAAAAACAAGATTATATGTTACAATTAAGGGATTGGTTGGTTATTTCACAGGAAGCCCTCAAAATTTCTGATTCAAATAAATCCAACTGGAACTTTGTCTGGATTTTGCTTCTTTGAAATCTTTTCAAATTTCAAAATTGCCCCAAAAGTTGAACTGAGATCTAGAAATTATCTGGGTTATTAAAAAAGAAATCAAATAATTGTTTTTCTTGATATTGCCAAATCATAGGAATTTGAAGATCTTTTACTGATTTTTGTTTTAATTTGTGTAATGGGAGACTGATCAATGAAAGTCCAGTCCTAGAAAGCTGATTCTGAAAGCTCCTGATAAACAGAATGAAAGATGCAGTTCTTCAATCCAGAGCATGTGCAGTTACTCTGTGATTGCTTCCTGTCCCTTTATTGCATTGTAAAGAAAAAGTTCTTTGGTTGACTGCTGAGCCAGAAATTAAAATATACCCAAAAAATTGTTGATTAGTAATTTCCAATTATATCTGACTTTGTAATTGAGAATTTTTGGTTTGTTTTCTTCTTTTTGATAAAGATATAGAAATATTTAGTCATTTCTTTCTTCAGCTCATTTTATAGATGTGGAAACTGAGGCAAGTAGAGTTAAGTAACTTGCCCATTATCATATAGCTAATAAGTGTCTATGGTTGGATTTGAACTCAGGAAGGGAAGTCTTTCTGAGTCTGGCTCTGCCAAGGACACAAAAAAGACTCCATTGAAAAAACTTAATCTCTTTATTTCTTATTAACTACATGTGGAAAAACAACTCTCTGAGATCCAATGCCCTGTGGTATTCTGATCAAGGGTTATGTATTCAGATTAGTCTTCTCATTTACAATGTATGTTAGACTCATGACTGGCCAGTGTTGTTACCCATTTGGCTTACAACTTGGCACTGGTCATAATTTATCAATGGATTATTATCAGCCCATGCTTGGAATTTTGCTTTTGCACTTCTCAGTGCTATATCACTTACAAGCCGGATATATTTTATTATCACACTTGTGAGTAAACTCACTGTCAGTCAGACTTCTGCTGATTAATGCATTTGATCTCTAGTAACCATTACTATCTTGGAATAGGACAAAAAAAAAAAAAAGAAAGAAAGCAAAAACAAAAACAGAATACCCAAGAAAGCTCTGAAGTGGAGAGTAGATTCCTCCATTTCAGAATATCACGAATTTCTAATAGATTCATCAAATATCCACAAGTTCCCCTGTGCAGGTTCCCAGAACATTTTGAGAATTGGCTCTTCATTGGCCAGTCTCCCATTTCAATTAAGTTATAGAACAATCTAATTAGTGCTAATAAATTTATTCATAATCTATTTCAGCACTGTGAAATTGCTCTAGGTTTGAACCCTGATAATTAAATAATTCTCAGCCCTAGTTTCGACACACCCACAGGAGTCTCCTGTTTTCTTAGAGTATATTGCAAAATTCTCAAAAGAAAACTAATTTAAATTCACTTGAAATTCCAGAGTTATATAAGGCTTGAAAAAAGAATAAAATTTCTTAACAATCTGAGCTATCCAGCTCTTTTTGTAGTGGCAAGGAACTAGAACTGAGTGGATGCCCATCAGTAGGGGAAAGCTGAATAAGTCATGGTATATGGTTATGGAATATTATTGTTCTATTAGAAATGATCAGCAGAATGATTTCAGAGAAGCCTAGAGAGACTTGATAACATGAACTGATGCTAAGTAAAGTGAATAGGACCAAGAGAACACTGTACACAGCAATGAGAAGATTATGTGATAATCAACTCTGATAGATTTGGCTCTTTTCAACAATGAGTTGATGCAAGTTGATTCCAATAGAATTGTAATGGAGAGACCCATCTGCATCCAGAGAGAAGACTATGGGACTGAATATGGATCACAATATAGTATTTTCACCTTTTTGTTGTTGTTTGTTTGTTTTTTTCTTTCTTGGTTTTTTTTCTTTTTGATTAGATTTTTCTTGTGCAGCATGATAAATATGTTTAATGTATATTGGATTAGTTATTGTCTAGGGGAAGGGGGGAAGAGAGAGGAAAAAAATTGGAACACAAGGTTTTTGCAAGGATGAATGTTGAAAACTATCTTTACATGCATTTTGAAAATGAAACTATTATAAAAAACAACAACAACAACAATTTGAGCTATCCAAAAGGAGCAATGAGCTGCTCTAAAGACATGGGATCTTCTTCACTGAAGGCCTACAGATAGAAGCTAGATGACTACTTTTGGGGGATTTTTTGGACAGGATTCTTGTTCAGGGATGAGCTAGATCAGATTGGCTGTGAGGTCCTCCCGACTCTGAGATGATAAGATTCTATGATATAAAATAAATTCTAGAAGATATTTGTTAAATGTTTTAGAAAAGCAAACTACTCTTAGGCATATAATCATTCCCCAAAGATTAAAATTCACTAGACAAGAGGATGAAATGAAAATAGACTGTTCTTCACTCAACTAGATTATGAGTTGATGCAGAGGAAAATATTAAACTTAGAATCAGGAAAACTTGGATTCAAATCCTGCTTCAGATATTTATTAGCTATATGACTGGGCAAGTAACAACTTCATAAGATAAGACTGTTTTCTTATCTGTAGAAAGAGGATGATAATAGCACTTACATCACTGGGTTGTTGTGAGGATTAAATTAAAACCACATATGTAATAGCTTTTTGAAACCTTAAATCAGTGCTAGCTATTTTTGTTATTCTTTTATATATACCCCAACATTCCTAGTAAAGTACCCTACAGTTACTAGGTACATCCTATTTGCTTATTTACTTGCTGATAACTTCAAAGAAATCAATAGCAGGATTACCATGAATCCATTGAAATCTCTTTCACTTCTCAATCTATGATGTTGTCATGGACCAACTCTTGAAAATGAAGTCATAGCCCTTTGGCAGGAGAATGGTCTCTCTACTTAGGACCTGCTAAAAAGCATTAAGCTACAAAAAGTTATCAAACTGTGCATATCCTTTGACCCAGCAGTGTTACTATTGGACTTCTATCCCAAAGAGATCTTAAAAAAGGTAAAGGGACCCATATGTGCAAAAATGTTTGTGATACCCTTTTTGTTATAGCTAGAAACTGTTATAGCCATCAATTGGAGAATGGCTGAGTAAATTATGATATATGAATGTTATGGAATATTATTATTGTGTAAGAAATGACCAGCAGGATGCTTTCAGAGAGGCTTGGGGAGACTTACATGGAACTGATGCTGAGTGAAATGAGCAGAACCAGGAGATCATTATACACTTCAACAATACTAAATGAGGATCAATTCTGATGGACGTGGCTCTCTTTAACAATGAGATGATCCAATCCAGTTCCAATTGTTCAGTGATGAAAAGAGCCGTCTATACCCAGAGAGAAGACTGTGGGAACTGACTGTGGACCACAGGATAGCATTTCCACTCTTTCTGTTATTGTTTGCTTGCATTTTTGTTTTCTATCTTCTTTCTAGATCCGATCTTTCTTGTGCAGCAAGATAACTGTATAAATAGGTATACATATATTGTCTTTAATATATACTTTAACATGTATTGGACTACCTGCCATCTAGGGGTGGGGATGAAGGGGAGGAGGGGAAAAGTTGGAACAGAAGGTTTTGCAAGGGTCAGAGATGGAAAAATTGCCCATGCATATATCTTGTAAATAAAAAGCTATAATAAAAAATATATAAAAAATAAAAGCATTGAGCTAGCTTCACCCCAAGCTCACCCATGCCTAAATTATCACTCCTTTTAATAGTATTTGGAGCCAGGACTGAGCCCAGGCAAACCTGTGGTGCTTTTACAGCTTTTCTTTAGTTTACACCATAATAGAATTTTAGAGTCAACAAAGCTTTTAGACTTAATCTATTTATTATACAGATTAAGAAAATGAGGCTAGGAGATAGGTAATTTTCCCTTTAATGACAGAACAAGGAGTATGAAAATATTAAAGGGGGTTTTGATTGTTTCAATGCTCCTAGGCAAATGGTGCTATTTACAAAAAATTATTTCTTTCTTTCTTCCTCCTCTGTTAATGATTTCCCTTGTGAACTCTTGACTATATTATTTAGTGATAATAAATCAGGTCATTTCCCTTTCTTTTCCTCCTCCCTCTCCCTCTTTCCCTGTTCCCTTCTAGGACCTCTCTCCTTGACAGCAATTTCATAGTTCTTCACTATAGATCAGATGAACTAATTCTATTCACTTCTTTGAGAAAACCAGATAAGAAATCAGAACGTCTCAGGAGTATTTTGAGAATGGAAAGTGGGTCTCTAATATGTTTTTGCTGGTGAAAAAGAGAGTTGCCATACTTTATAAAAAATATTTTTTGAAGAAAAAAAAAAAAAACAAACAACAAACAACAAACAGCAAAGTCATCAGTTCCAAGATGCAGCTCATGGTCAAGCAGCTTCTGTTTGCTATGAAATTCTCCAGACCATTCTATGGTTCCAAGAGATGTCTGCCTCATAGATCCAGGACTCGTAGCTTGTATTCTCTGGAGTAAAAGAAGAATCACAGAATGTCAGAAGGACTTTGGAAGTCTAGCTACTCTAATCCAAACATGAGCAAGAATCCTCTCTCCATCAATCCCAAGAAATGGTCATCCAATTTTTGCTTAAAAATCTGGCTAGAATTCATATGGAAGAATGAAAGGTCGAGAATTGCAAGGGAACTAATGAAAAAAAACTCAGAGGAAGGTGGTCTAAGTGTACCTGATCTAAAGCTATATTATATAGCAGCAGTCACCAAAACCACTTGGTATTGGCTAAGAAATAGACCGGTAGATCAGTGGAACAGATTAGTTCTGGTGACTTTTTTTGTTACTGTTGCCATTGTGCCAATTGTTCTCTTAACTCTGTTTTCTTTATTTTGCATCAGTTTTTAAAAGTCTTCCCAATTTTCTGTCATGTTTTATAATCTAATACTATTTTAATATGTTCACATTTCACAATTTGTTCAGCTCTTTTCCAGTTATTGGGCAATTAGATAGCATCATGAATAGAATGCCAGGCTTAGAGTCAGGAACTTCAGTTCAAATCTGGTCTTAGATACTTATTAGCTGTGGACAAATCACTTAATTCTGTTTGCCTCAGTTTCCTCATCTATAAAATTAACTGGAGAAGGAAATGGCTCCATTTTTTCTGTTAAGAAAACCCCAAATGGAGTCATAGAAAGTCAGATGCAATTGAAAAAAATGACTGAGTTGAACTCCCCAACTGTTAGGTGCCTATTTTATTTTTAATTTTATGCCACTATAAATAATGCTTTCAATGCGGTAAAGTAGGGCATCTGAAAACTCAATGTTGGCATAGAGACAGAGTGACAAAACAGGGTGGGAGAACAAGACCCAAAACCCCATGTCCAAAATGCAACAGAGGACTCCATTGGGCATCAGAATGTAGACTGATTCAGGCAAACGGGATGAGGGGCCCAGCTCCAGGGCCCCAGGCAAAAAACACTTGGGGCATGATGGCAGCCGATGCCACACCCCGAGAGTACCTCCAAGTCCAATACCCAGACAAGACTAATCAGCCAGGAAGCCATCTGATGGGAGAAAGGGATTACACAATCAGTCAGCCAGGAAGCAACATGATGGGAGAAAGGGACTACATTTAAGGAGGATAGAGTTGTATGTAGCTGGGACAACTGAGATACCCCCTGGAGAGGTGAAGTCTGTTCCTCTCCAGCCCTTGCCAAAAGGGACCCTGTCTTCCTATGTTGGGATCTTGGGAAGTCTGCACCATAGCCTGGCTATAAAAGGTATTTGTGCCCACTGTGGCACAGCATCTTAGATCTCCTCTAAAGGAGCATCCCTATGTAGTCCTAGTATAATCCTTCTACAAACCTCATTGGCATTTTCTCTAGCAAGTTGCCTTGCCAAAGTGTCTATTACTTAATTTTCACCAATAGTCTGTATGACAGCTGTCTGCAAATGTGCCACAAAATCAGCAAAGGGTTCATTTGGTCCTTGTACAATTTTTGTCAAGTTCTCACCCTTGTCATTTTTACTGGGGAAAGAAGCCCATGCTTTGATAGCAGCAGCAGCAATTTGCTCAAATGCTATTATTGAGTAATTAATCTGTATTGAAGCATCTGCATAGGAACCTACACCTGTTAGTAGGTCACAAGTGATTGAAGTATTAACTCCATTTTGACCATTTTGTTGGGCTTGAATCCTACAGAGCTCACTATATTCAGAAAACGACAACAATTTTTGTCCAGGTTCTAAGCACACCTTTGCAATGACTTTCCAGTCACTAGGGGTTAAGGCTTCATAAACCAAATTGTGTAGTAACATCTTAACATAATCTGATGTAGCCCCAAAGAGAGTGCAAGATTTTTCCAGGTCTTTAAGGACATTCATATTAAAAGGAGCATATCTTCTACTTTCTTGATCTACAGAATTATGCTATTGAATCATGGGAAAAATTTGAAGTTTGAAATCATTATCTATTTCTTTTCCATCTTTTTAATTGCTTCAAAAATCCCTTTTTGTAATCTAGTTATAGCTGGGGGGGGAGGTGCTGATGATATCATTGCCCCTCCCACTACTCCTCCTCCCTCCATCCATCCCTGACGGTGGAGTTGATGTGGACTGGTCAATAGTCTGCTCTCTAGGAGAGGATGAAGTCTCATCCAGACAATTAGAGTCAACATACCCTAATTCCTCATTCAAATCCCCTTGCCCTCCGGGAAGGTTTTGAGATTGCTTATCTTCTATCTTTTTTTCCTTACACTCTGTTCATTTTTAAAACTTTTCCTTCTCCTATAACTTGCTTGATAGCTTAAGTTTAATTGAACTACGTTGTATATATAAAATACCTCTGTGGTGGTATGAGACCCATTTTTTGCATAAAACTCTTTCAAGTCCCACTAGCTTCCAGTTATCTACACTTAATTTTTCTTCCTTTAAGAACCAAGGGGACGTGCATTTCAATGAGTCTGAAAGATTATCAATTTGTACGCAGGTTACAAGTAAACTCTTCTCCTCAATTCTCCTAGTTATATTCTCTATAGCATTACTATTAGGGGAGGCTGGAGCAGGGCTGGGGCTGGGGCTGAGTCGGCTGGGTCCGCTGAGGCCAAGGGAATGTCTGTACCTAACACTTGTCCCATCTCAGCTATTAGAGATTGCTGGTTTAGTCCTTAACAAGGTAAGTTCCTTATTTGTCTATTAGAATACTCACCTAATCTCCTGGTCACCGGAGGACTTCAGTAGAAGTAGGGTGTCTGGTCCACGTTGGACGCCAAAATGCTGGGACTTTGTCTTCCCAGAAATCAGCCAGAGTCAGGATCACTAAACGTCTTTATTCTTGATCTTTTACAGTCAAGGTCAGGGGGTTAGGTCTAGCAATCTCACACACACCTTCATCACTTCCCCTTCTTTGTCCCACCAATCAAGTCAGCACAGAATAGCTGGGGAGGGTCAACCTTCAAACAAGTTAATAGGGAACTGTCCAATTGGCAATTAGTCTCACGTGCTTCATTATCCAAGTGCATTTGCTCAGTTCTAGCCCTTTACACCACACAAATGGAAAATCTTTGAGGTGGAATCTGAACTAAGTTTGAGTCCAGCTCAAACTTACTGACATGTATCAGCCAATAATAGTAATGATGTTCCCAGGCTGTGAGCAAAATTCTCATCTTGGTTCTCATCTAGGGCAGAGAAGAACAAGAATCTAAGAACATTGCTCTCCAAGGCTCCTAGGAGTTCATCCTAGGAGTTCATCAAGGATGATGAAGTCCTAGGAAAAGCAATCAATCATATCAATCCTCAAGCAAATTTTTTAGGTGCTAGAGATAATAAAAACTAATTGGAATCAGTCCATGCCTTCAAGTTTACATTCTAACCTACTGGAAGAAACAGCAAGTATATGTGAGTGTGTGTGTGTGTGTGTGTGTGTGTGTGTGTGTGTGTATGCATAAAATAAATGATTTTTAATTTGGAGAGAAAGGAACTAGCAGCTATGGAGATCTGGAAAGACTTCCTACAGAATATGGCCCTTGAGCTGAGTTTTAAAGGAAGTGAGATTTCCTAAGAGGCAGAAGTGATGGATGAGGGAGTAATTCCAGACTGGAGAACTATATTGTGTGTGAGAAACATTTAAAAAACCAGTCTGACTGGATCAGTGTGAGTGTGCAAAGAGCACTAATGAAACTGGGAAAATAATTTGGGACCTGGTTTTAAGATGCTTTAAATTGCATGGATTGTACTAAAAGAATCTTCCAACTCCAAGATACCTCAATAAATAAAATAACTATTTCTCCATCCCATTCAACTGAATTTACTGAAATTTTTTCTTACATTATTTTCATATTGTGAATTACAAAGTTGATTTTAGGATTTGTTTCATTTTAGGATCAATGATATATTTTGCAAAACCTAAAATGATGTATAAATATTATCACCATCATCATTGCTATTGCTGCTTGCTCTGCTTGGTGCCAATTGTCCCAGATAACAAAACTATTGATTAAGGCTTTGTTTTCAAACATAGGACAAGTCCTAACAAACTGATTGAAAAATGTTTGTCTAATGTAGGTGTTTGTATGTACATAGATATATGCATGTGTGAGGGTATATAGGTATGTGTGAATGTGAATGTGGGTGCATCTGTGTGTGTTTAATTGTAATCAGCTTGGGGGAGGTAGGAGGGATGATGGAAGGGAAAGAATAAGGAAATAAATGCACAGTAGAAAACAAAAGAATAATCTACAAGTAAGCAAAGAAAAAATGGGCAGCCATGAATATAATCTCTTCTATTATTATAAATGCTTTCTTGAAAGGGAAATTTATTGTTACATATTTTGAATTCTCCCCAATATTCTGCTGGGCACATAACAATATTTTGTTTTGTTGTTGTTGTTGTTGTTTATTTTCCTTTTCTGCCTTTCTTTCTCTGTTTTGCTTTTTTCTTATTGTTTTAAAGCTTAAATCTTATAAGTTTTAAAGAAATAATATTTTAAAGAAAAAAGAAAAATGTTTGCCTAAATTATTTTATCTTTCCTGTTCAAGCTTGCTTTTGTAAATCAAGTAAAAATTTGAGACAACATTTAGTTCCCTTCAAACACACAAGTTGTTCCACTTTTGTTCAGCTATACAGCTTCCAATCCAATCCAATAAGATTTAATAATAATAATGATAACTGAGATTTATATAATCTCTACTATGCTCCCAGGCACTGTGCTAGGTATTTTATTTTCCCATTGATTCTCACAATCACTCTGATAGTATTATTATTATTATTCCCATTTTACAAATGAGGAAACTGAGACAGACAGTGGTTAAGTGAATTGCCCAGAGTCAAAGGGCTAGTAAGTATGAGGCGGAATTTGAATGCAGAACTTCCTGACTCCAGGTCCAGTGATCTATATACTGCTTGTGCTTACTATGTCCAAGATTCTAGGGATATAAAAACATCATTCTTGCCCTTAGGAAGTTTAAATCCTATTTAGGAAATTTATTTATTCTGGATAAGAACTATGATTTCATTGGTCAAAGGAGCTTCAGGAGGGACACTCCCTCTACCAATACAGTTCACAGCGCTTTCAAGTTTTAGTAGGTCACCTGAGACACTGAGAGGTAAAGTGGCTTGCCCAAGGTCACACATGTAACACATAGAATCATCCGGATTTGAACCCAAACATTTTTGACTCCAAATTCAGTTTCCTTTTCACTTGGCCATTGTTTCTATGTACTAAGTACTATACTATCTTTGTATAGTCTCTGCCTTCAAAAGGAGAAGAAATCAAGATTATCTATAGTGACACAAGTGCTCTAAATCACTAAGGATTAGGGAAATGCAAATTAAAATAGCTCTAAGGTACTACCACATACCTCTCAGATTGGCTAAGATGACAGAAAAAGATAATGATGAATGTTGGAGGGGATGTGGAAAAACTTACACTAATCATTGTTGGTGGAATTGTGAAATGATCCAACTCCTTCTGGAGAGCAATTTGGAACTATGTCCAAAGGACTATAAAACTCTGCATGCCTTCAACCCATAATTACCGCTACTACATCTTTTATTGCAAAGAGTTCAGAAAAAAAGAAAAAGAACCCATATGTACAAAATGTTTATAGAAGCTCTTCTTTTGGTGTTGAAGAATTAGAAATTGAAGGGATGTCCATTAACTGGAGAATATCTAAACAAATTGTGGAATGTGATTGTGATGAACACTATTGTACTCTAAGAAATGGTGAGCAGAATGATTTCAGAAAAACCTTGAAAGATTTATATGAACTGATGCAAAGTGAAATTAGCAGAATCAAAAAAATATTCTACACAGTGACAAAAATATTGTACAAGGATCAACTGTGAAAGACATCTATTCTCAGCAAAACAATGAATCAGGGAGGGAGAAAAATCTAGAACCCAATTTTTAAAAAGTAAATGTTGAAAATATGTAAATAATGAATTTGGAAAAAATAAAAGTAAATGATTTGAGACTCCTTGACTTTTGCTGAACTTTATGAGACAGATGGCTCATTATCCCTAAACTCTTAACATTCTTGAAATAACTGTGTCTTGTTACTCTCCCACTGTATAAGTAGGAATATAAGGGATGGAGAAAGAAAGGAAGGAAAGAATCAAGGGAGATTCTATTATAATCCCCTGGAATTTCTATGGAAGTTGTAGCCATCTGTATAAGGAAAAGTCCTTGATTATAGCTTATTGTTTTTCCATTCTATGCATTCATGCAGGTTATTCACAAAAATTGAAATGTATGTTCTCCTTCCTTATCTCTATTGAAATCCTTCTCTTCCTTTAAGGCTTAGCACCTTTAAGAGTCTTTCCAGATCACTAAATTGATAGTGTTCTTTCTATTCCCTAGTTTTCTTACAGTATAGT
Organism: Sminthopsis crassicaudata; assembly: GCF_048593235.1. Classification (NCBI taxonomy): domain Eukaryota; kingdom Metazoa; phylum Chordata; class Mammalia; order Dasyuromorphia; family Dasyuridae; genus Sminthopsis; species Sminthopsis crassicaudata. Next base: position 409,483,407 of record NC_133620.1, read on the forward strand.
GTTGGATCTGGAGTTAGGTCAAATTTGTCTTCAGACATGAAATTTGTTGGCAAATCACTTAATTTCTGTTTGCCTCAATTTCTTCATCTGTAAAGTGAGGATAAAAACAGCATCTCCCAAGTTTGTGAAAATCAAATGATGTGATGTTTATGAAGCATTTGGTATAGCACATACTAGTTTTTATGTTTTTTTAACATAAAAATCTAGTCTTATATCATACATATTTGGATAGATACTATATTTCCTTCCTCCTTCCCCTCCTCACCAGTAGATTATTAACTTCCTGAGGCCAGGGACTATATTACTTCCACCTTATACTACAGAATTTAGTATACAACTAAGTGCCTAATTTATAGAAAGTATTGAATAAATCTTTGTTAAGTGGTAGAACCTGCATATTTTAAAACTTGCATAGCCAGTATGAAGATTTCTTTTTCTTTCCTCTTCTATCACCCCACCCTAGGAGTGGTGTCTCCAGAGGGAATGCATGTGGCAAAACTGGTTGCAGATATGTGACTTCTCCCACCTTAGGTGTGGCAGATAACAGCCTAGGGTTATTTTAATAATCCCACCCAGTTGCCCCATATTCATTAGTAATTAAAAAGATAATGAGGAAAAGTTGGGATGCTTTGTTAGATTCTGAGGGAAGGAAGGAAAGAAAGAAGGGTAATTAAGAAAGATAATGAAGAAAAGTTGGTATGCTTTGTTAGATTCTGAAGGGAGAAAGAAAAGAGGCAAGGAAAAAAGGGAAGAAGGGAGAGGGAAAGGAAGGGGGAGAAAATAAGAAGGGAAGGGAGAAAGGGAAAAAGAAGGGAGGGAGGAAATGAAAGACAGACTGATGGGCAATAGCAAGAATTGTCATTACCATCTCTGAATCATTCATTTATGCCTGAGATTCTTTTAAAGACAAAGTTTTGGGGTATGCCTTCCTGGGAAAATAAGAAACCAGAGACCCACAAAAGGAATGTCAAGAAAATTACCTTAGAAAAATAAGAGGGTTCTTGGGCTAGCATTGCATCACTACAGCTGTGACATGGGGATAACTGTTTCCTGCCATAGAAGCAAATTCAGGGGTCATTCCCATCTGTGGTTGCAAATACTGCATATGATTGATGTATATAGATTCTAAGGGAGACAGCAATAATTTTAAGGTCCCCTGTCCTTAGGGGGCTTCTGTTCTGTCAATGATTCTAAATCTTCTGGCTTTCAAATCTATGATCCTAAGGCTCTCTGATCTAAGAATGCTACTGTTCTGTCAATATTTATAAAAGTTCTCGGGCCTAGGAATATAATAATATTTTTTCCCTTAGACTTTAGAGAAGATATATGTGATCCTGAGACTATTGTTCTAACAATGTCTGTCAATGATTTCAAGTGTTCTGGCCTTAGAATAGACCTAGAAACATTACTGTCTGTCGGTCAGTGATAACCAAATTCTTGAGACCACTCCTTGGTCCTATCCCTAGGCCATAAAATTAGTATATTGATAACATGGAGAACTGCATAAATGTGTCTCCTTGCTTCTGTTTCTTTGCTAAATTCTCTTGGAATTTAGCCTGCTTCAATTGGCATTACAATTACAATAAACTTTGCCCCTTGACTTGGATATGGGTTCAAGCCTGCAAATTCTTTTGAAACATCTTGGTACAAGGGTCTGCAACCCCCAATCTTTTGGGGTCCCTTCCCGATCTCAACATTTGGTGGCCCAGTATAGGGAAAGTCTGGCCTCTCCTGGCTTGATTCCCTCCTTGTCATGGGAAGCTCCTCATTTTTTTCTCCCTCAACCCTATAGCTAGGACACCCCAAGCCACTGGGAGAAGGCTTGCCTGGGTAATCATGAATTCTATGCTCAGCAAGTTTCCCTTGACTGGGGCCTCCCAGACTGGGAAATTCTTGCAATTTTCAGCAAAGTTCTTAGGCAAACTTTGCCACCCTTTCACTTTCTCTGGGATGCCAGAAGAGACAAAGTGCTATAGGATGGCTTTTGGCAAAATTTTATGGCTTTTGGCAAAGATGGGACAATCCTCTTTCATATCATTTTTGTCTATGTCTGCATCTCTGTACAGGATGCCTGTGTCATGTTTGTTCTGTGACCTAGATTTTGTTACCTGAAAAGATTTAAAATGCAACCAGCAAGGAAAAAAACTTTATGCTATAGTTAGAATGTTGGGAAGATTTCTTTAAAAAGCCTAATTTTTTCCTGTGGACTTCAGCTCTGGCCAACCTAGGACTACACAAAAGAGTTAGCTAATTAAAATTAAAATAACATCTTAGCAGATTCTTAAAGTTTTGAGAAGAATGATTTAGAAGTTTGGCAATTAGTTATTTTAAGATGGCAAGAAAGATTTCTGAACCACTGGGGATAATTCCAGGAATTTACCCCATTCTGAAAGAAAAGGAAAAAAAAAAAACAACAACTAGGTAAATAGCAATTTTTTGCAAACCCTTCCTTGACTCCTATCTTGTCCGGAGTCCCCTTCTTTTCCTTTGGGAAAGTACCCCAAAAGGTATTTATGGACCTTTTCCACTCCACTCCCCAGAGTCCTCAGTTGTAGGGATTGCTAACACGATCAATATAGCCTAAATCCCTCTGTTTGCTAACTCTTCTCATCTCAGAACTGTAGGGAAACTTAAATTCTGCCTCACCTACAGAAATAGGGGAAGCAGCAAAACCATGGGGACCCCACACAAACACCTCCCTAATCCAGTATTGGGGAAGTGAGGGTAAGACCCAATGGTCACCATTCCCTGAGCCCTGACACCTGAAACTACCATCAAGGAAAGATCCTGGCACCAGTCACCCCAGGTTTCAGCAGGTTCTGTCCAGAAACTACCAAGGAAGAATTTGGGTATCCCTGACACCATCCAGCATGGCAGTGTGAGGTAAGAAAGCTAGTCAATCTCTGCATTTGGTAAGACCACCATCCTCTGTTTCAATTGTGGATATGTATTAGCTATGTAATTTATAGCAAACTATTTTATCTCTGCCTACTTTTCTGATTTGTAAAGAGAAATAATTGTTCTTGTGAAGACCACATGATTGCAAAAGTACTTAGCATAAAACATGCTTTATGAATGTTAACTGCTTTATTGGGTATAATTGCTTTATATTTGAAAACTTTATGGTTTTTTTTTTAGATGTGACCAATTGATAAATGATTTCTATTTGTGTGTAAAGTAATTTGGAAATCTCTTTTAAAATATGATAGTAAAAGCAATTTTAAAGGAGCTCTAATTAAAGTCCACTAAAGGGATATGTAAATTGTGATCTATTTGCACTGGAAGTGTTAACAGAAGAGTTTGGGAACTTTAGGAAAACAGAAAAGCAATTTGCTACTACTTTAAAAACTCTGGAAATAAACTGCCTACTTTTGAGTTATGTAGAGTAAGACTTCCAAGGCCCCTGTCAGTAAAAACTGACACCTTTACCCTTTTCCTGATTTACAAAAGAGAAAGTTTTTGTGTGAATAGGAAAATAACCAAATGGCAATTCAGTTTATCTAAAGCATTTAATCAGAATCTAGGGAATCTCATTAACTAAACTGGAGTCAATTTAAAATCTGTTTTATCTCAATTTTAAGAATTGTCTTGTTTTCTCCCTAAAACAAAAGGGAAACTTATTTAAGGGAATAGGAACTTCCCTTTAATAGCTAAGACTATTTGGCTATACTTAGGAAAATTCTAAAGTTGTTAACTAAGCTATTTGGAGTTATCATTGTGTTCAACTAAAATTGGTTATTACTGTGTGTGGAACAAGAGGGATGAGATAAAAGCCTTATTAATTTGCCTCCAAGTATGAAGTGTGAACTACTTTTTTCCCCCTTCATGAAGTGAGTGGAGGTATCAAACAGCCTGCAATACCTTTTTCCCCCTTCATGGAGGGAGGGGAAGTATCAAACAGCTCAGCCCATAAAAACATTAAAAATAGTTGGGATGGACAACAGCAACAGCCCCTTCCCTGGGGTCTCTGTCAACTCTTCTTAATTTTTAAGCTTGCCAGTTTTCATGAAACCATCAGGGTAAACAAGGTCATCAGCCCTGAGAACTGAGCCTGTTTAGGATGTATAGTTCCTAAATAATGAATGTGTTTACTAAGAAACTAAGAAAGCCAGTTTAATGATTGATCCTTTGCACCAGAATAAGTTTAAACATATAAAACATGTTAAACAAAATCTCCTATATGTGTAAGTCCTGGTAAACTTTTAAAATAATGTATCTAGCCCTAAGCTGCAATTAGTAGAATTTGCTATTAGAGATAAAATCTCTTGGGACTGTAACTGATAATCTTTTGAGTTTTGAATTTGAATGTCTGATCATTAAATCAGGAACCCACCATTCCAGAGAAATGCCATAAGTTACTCAGAGGAATGCTTTCCTAGACATCTTATCTGGGCAAGAGTTGGAAGGACAACCTTAGTCTCTGCTTAAGTCCTTCTGACTCAGTTTACCAGTTTTCTGGGAACTTTTTTTGTTTCTCACCTGATTATTCCCGAGTATGGCCATGAGTTGGAATGTATGATCGGTTGTCAAAGAGATCTAAGGATGCTTTATCTTATCATGTATGTGTTCTCAGACTGAAGTCTGAAGAATCTATTTTGACACTACTATACTCACATCACTGCTTTTTCCTCTTATATCAAATTTCTATAATCAGAGCATATAGTCAGTAGAAGCCATGAGTGCAGTACAAATATCCCAGGGGACACAATGGTTTTCTACCTTAGATCTTAAAGATGCTTTCTTTTGCATACCATTGCATAAAAATTCACAATATCTTTTTGCCCTTGAAGGGCAATTCCCCTCAAATGGGGGCCCTAATCAGGTCAAGGTTTTTAAGACCCTGAAAACTAAATTAATCTCCTTCCCCAGCCTTAGCCCTACCTAAATTTTACACTGTACATTGATGGAAAGCAGAGCAGGTCGTAGGGGTCTCGATTCAGTCTCTGGAACCCTATGCTAGACCCTTTGCTTACTTCATATATATACATATATATACATATATATATATATATATATATATATATATATATATATATATTTACAAAACATATGCATGAGTAATTTTTCAACATTGACCCTTGCAAAATCTTCTGTTCCAAATTTTCCCCTCCTTTCCCCACCCCCTTCCCTAGCTGGCAGGTAATCCAATACATGTTAAATATTTTAAAGTATATCTTAAATACTATCTATCTATCTATCTATCTATCTATATATACATATATATATACATGTTTATACAGTTATCTTGCTACACAAGAAAAATTGGATTTAGAAAGATGGAAAAAAAAAACTGAGAAGGAAAACAAAAATGCAAGCAAACAATAAAAGAAACAGTGGAAATGCTATGTTGTGGTCCACACTCATTTCCCAGAGTTCTTTCACTGGGTGTAGCTGGTTCTCTTCATTACTGAACAATTGGAATTGATTTGGTTCATCTCATTGTTGAAGAGAGCCACATCCATCAGAATTGATCATCATATAGTATTGTTGTTGAAGTATATAATGTTCTCTTGCTCATTTCACTCAGCATCAGTTCATGTAAGTCTCTCCAGGCCTCTCTGAAATCATCCTGCTGGTCATTTCTTACAGGACAATGATATTCCATAACATTCATATACCACAATTTATTCAGCCATTCTTCAATTGATGGGTATTCATTCACTCAGTTTCCAGTTTCTGGCCACCACAAAGAGGGCTGCCACAAACATTCTTGCACATACAGGTCCCTTTCCCTCCTTTAAGATCTCTTTGGGATATAAGCCCAGTAGTAACACTGCTGGATCAAAGGGTATGCACAGTTTGATAACTTTTTGAGCATAGTTCCAAATTGTTCTCCAGAATGGTTGGATTCATTCACAGTTCCGCCCAACAATGCATCAGTGTCCCAGTTTTCCCACATCCCGTCCAACATTGTGCATTATCTTTTCCTGTCATCTTGGCCATCTGAGAGCTGTGTAGTAGTATCTCAGAGTTGTCTTAATTTGCATTTCTCTAATCAATAATGGTTTGGAACACCTTTTCATATAACTAGAAATAGTTTCAATTTCTTCATCCAAAAATTGTTCATATTCTTTGACCATTTATCAATTGGAGAATGGCTTGATTTCTTGTAATTTAGAGTAAATTCTCTATATATTTTGGAAATGAGGCCTTTATCAGAATTTTGACTGTAAAAATGTTTTCCCAGTTTATTGCTTCCTCACTTTCTTCTTAAGAAACTAGATGTTTTTGGGGTGACTCTCCTGCCTTAGAGCTAGCTGCCACAGCCCTTCTAATTGAGGAAGTCTCTAAGCTCTCCTAAGGGCAACCACTGGAGGTTCTAACTTCCCATCGGGTTCAAAGTATTTTGAAAGCCAAAGGCTTGCAAGTGGGAGGCAGGTATCAGGCTCTCCTGCTAGACATCCCCAAGCTCACTCTCCAGATATGTTCCACTCTTAACCCTGCCATTCTGCTCCCTGACAACACTCAGTCAGGAGACTTTATTCATATTGTGAGGAAGCTTTGGATTCTGTCTACTCCAGTCAACTTGATTTGAGAGACATTTTTCTTGACAACCCAAAAGGTGAATGGTTTACAGATAGATGCAGTTTTCTTGAAAATGGGAAAAGAAAGGCAGGTTATTCTGTGGTAACCCTCAATAAATCCTTGGAGGCTAAACCACTCCCCCTCCCACCCTAGACTTTTGCCCAGAAAGCTCATTGCCTTTATGAGGGCTTTGGAACTGGGGAAAGGAATGAGAATGAATATCTATACAAACTCCAAATACACATGGTGCTACATAGAAAGAAAGGGGATTTTAACAGCAAAAAATTTCTCCTGTTAAATATGCAAGGGAAATTCTACAATTCTAGCAAGCTGTCCATGAACCTAGAGAGGTTTCTATTATGTTTTGTAAAGGTCACCAGAAGGGAGATTCACTTCAGGCCAAGGGGAACAGGCTTGCAGATTCAGCTGTCTGTGCTGCTGTCCATTTGCTCCTGACTATGGTACCTTTAGTTCCCCAACTCCCTGACTCTTATACTCCTTCATGTATCTCCCAGGAACAGGACCTTTGCTAAAGAAAGAGGGTACACTCTTTCCCTCTGGGTAGTTTCAAACACTCTCAGACCAGTTTCTAAACCCAGAAACAAATGAGCTGAAACTTTTTTTTTGGCCTACAACAAGCTACCCACTTGGGAAAAAAAATGCTCTCTAATCCTTTGTGAAACTTATTTTCACTATTCACAAGCTAGGAGAAACAATTAAACAGATTTGTCAGATTGGCCCAGTTTGAGCCCATGTAAATTCTGAAAGGGCTGTTAAACCCTTCCCCCCTCTCCTGAAGCCCATCTGGAGGAGGGGTATATATTTAGGGAGGACTGGCAGATAGATTTTATACATATACCCCCTCTCAGGGGGCTTCAAACAGCTTTTGGTGTTTGTTGACACCTTTACTAATTGGGAAAAAGCCTTCCTTGCAAGACTGAGAAGGCTCAGGAGGTATCAAAGTGTTTGCTAAAAGAAATCATACCTCCCTTTGGCCTGCCCATCTCTTTGCAGAGTGACAATGGCCCAGCCTTCACTTCTCAAATAACTCAAAAAGTGGCTGAGGCACTTAAGATTACTTATCACCTCCACTATGTCTGGCAGCCTTAGTCTTCTGGGAAGGTGGAGAAAATGAATCACACTCTCATGTGAGTCCTTACTAAACTGTTCCTGGAAACTCTAGAGAATTGGGTGAAGAATCTCCCATTAGAAAGGACCATATAAGGTCATTTTAACTACTTCAACTCGAAGGTTTCCCCAGCTGAACTCATGTTTCTAGAATTAAAAGTGCTACTCCTATTACTTTTCTCCCTCAGACATTTCTGAATATTCCTGTAAACCCATAGAGGACTTGAAACTACTCTTCCACAGGGCTCCTGAAAACACTGGAAACAACCTGGATAGAGAAGGGTGAAATTGTCTGTGTCTTTCTCTCCCTCACTCTAGCTTTCTTTCTTTCTTGTTGTTTTCCACTTTTTCCAGGTGTACCTTTAACAACACTCTGAGGATGAGAGCTTTGCTCTTAGTATTTTCTCTCCAGCTCTCTCAGTGTCACTCTGTGGGCCCCCACCAGTGGGGAGCTAACCCCTTAGTCTTAAGTAAGGCTTGGGAGCTCCATGAGCAGTGGGGGCATTCAGGATTGTTGGGTGCGCCCCCAGCATCCTCAAGGCAGCCCACAGATGAGACCTGATGCATTATTTGCAAAGGCCCCATTCCCAAATGTCACCATCACCACCCTAAATACTACTCCATTTATACTAGCTACCCCCCCAAGAGAGGAACTTTAACCTGACTATTCCCTGTTTTCTTACAGGGAAGGATCTCTTACCCACATAATAATTGTAGGATATCCATTCCAAAATTATTCTGGCAAACTCATAATGCTTCTACACCACCTTCCTTGAAGCTTCTTCATAACCTTCTGAGAACTAACATTTCTATTGGTAGATTTGTTTCCTCCAGACTCCAAGCTATGAACTTCCAACCTTCCACCCTGATTCTGATACTCAGCCCCCCTCTGAATGAGGCTGCCTCCATCTTCAAGTCATGTGCTTCCCCCTCCTCAGTCTGGACCCCCACTATGCAAGGACACCTCTACACCCCTTAGAAACATGAAATAGCTCCAGAAGATGAGATCTCTGTCCTGCTTGAGAGGGGAAATGATGGAATATATCTTCTAGGGAAGACAGCAATAATTTTAAGGTCCCCTGTCCTTAGGAAGCTTCTGTTCTAACAATCTGTCAATGATTCTAAATCTTCTGGGTTTGAAATCTATGATCCTGAGGCCCTCTGATCTAAGAATGCAATTGTTCTGTCAATGTTTATAAAAGTTCTCTGGCCTAGGAATATAACAATATTTCTTCCCTTAGACTTTAGGGAAGATATATGTGAGTGATCCTGAGACTATTGTTCTAACAATCTGTCTGTCGATGATTTCAAGTCTTCTGACTTTAGAATAGACCTACAAACATTACTGTCTGTTGGTCAGTGATAACCAAATTCTTGAGACCACTCCTTGGTCCTACCCCTAGGCCATAAAATTAGCATATCAATAACTTGGAGAACTGCATAAATGTGTCATCCCTCGCTTTTGTTTCTTTGCTAAATTCTCTTAGAATTTAACCCGCTGCATTTGGCATTACAGTTAAACTTTGCCCCTTGAGTTGAACATGGGTTCAAGCCTGCAAATTCTTTTGAGATGCTTCATGCCTGCAACCTTTTGGAGTTCCTTCCCAACCTCAACATGATGACACAGAAAGATTTATTCTGGGGTAGGATTTATCTATGAGCAATGCCAGCAAGCACCCATTGGAATCTTAAGTGGAATCACAGAAGGAACCACCTGTTGCCTCATGCTGGGAATGAGGAGAATTACAGGAAGAGTCTTAAATAAGAAAGGGAAACAATATTTGCTAGAGGAGCTTCCACATCTCAATAGGGAAAAGAATTTGTCCCTTGTTGACTGTAAGTGGGAGAGAGTAGTTTATTGCAGACTGTATGTATTTTTTAAGAGCTCTTGGGATCATGGAATGCATGTAATCCAACTTGATTTTACAAATGAGGAAACTGAGGTTCAGAGTTCTGAAGCAAGCTCCATTTGGTTTTATTCAACTGTTGCAAGAATGTTGCTAGACACTGTATCAGTAAGCCAGCACAGGATATAGAATGTCCAAACTGCAATATATTTACCATTCAACAGGATGATACATAGCACCAGAAAGTTATAAATAAGTAGCATATAAACAATTAAAAAAAAAAAACAAGCAATATACTTGATAAGTAGAAAATAGTCAACAGCAGAAAGGCTCTGGAATTAACAGAAGTTGGGGTATACTTCCTGCAGAAGATGGCTTTTAATTGAGACTTAAAGGAAATTAGGGAGGGCAGTAGACTGAAGAGAGAAACACAAGCATTCCAGGAATGAAGGACTCCCAAAGAGAATACTGTAGCCAAGAAATAGAGTCTTTTTGTGGAACAGGAAGAAGAGCAGTGTCATTAAATGAATAATAGTGAGGGAGTGGCAAAGGAGGAAGAAGGAAGGTGTAAAAAGACTGGAAAGGTAGAAAAGGCCCAGGTTATGAAGGACTTTGAACGCCAAACAGAGCATTTTTATTTGATCCTTTCCAGGGGTCCTCAAACTTTTTTAAAATAGGGGGGCAGTTCACTGTCCCTCAGACTGTGGGAGGGCCAGACTATAGTAAAAACAAAACCTCACACTCTGTCTCGGCCCCTCAGCCCATTTGTCATAACCCAGTGGGCCACATAAACATCTTTAGTGGGCCTCATCTGGTCCACAGGCCGTAGTTTGAGAACCCCTGCACAATAGGGAGCCACTGGAATTTATTGAATGAGAGGCACTGGGGTAACATGATCAGACCTATACTTTAGGAAACTCAGTTTAGTATCTAAATGGAAGATGGATTGGAACAGAGAGATGGATGAGATAGATAGATCCACCTATTACAATAATCAAGGCATGAGATAATAATGCCACTAGAGTGGCAGTGGAGAGAAGGAACCATATTCAGGAGATTGTGAAGGTGAAATCTACAGGTCTTGGCAACAGATTGGATATGAGAGATGAGAAATAGTAATGAGGAAAACTCCTAGATTGTGAGCATGATGAGCTAGGAAGATGGTGTTGCCCTCTACAAAACAGGGAAGATGGGAGACAAAAGGCAAGGGAAAAGAGAGAAGGGCTTACTTAGATAGACAGATAATGTGCTCCATTCTGGACATACTGAGTTTAAGATGTTTACTGAATATCCAAGTTGACATGTCTGAAAGGCAATTGGAGATGCAAGACTAGATAGGTCATTAGAGACATTGGGGCAGAATAGGTAGATTTGAGAATCATCAGCACAGAAATGATAATTAAATCCATGGGAGCTGATGAGATGACCAAGTGAAGAAGTATAAAGAAAGAAAAAAAAAAGACACACAGGACAGGACTCTAAGGATTACCTATAGTTAGAGGAAATATTTTGGAAGGAGATCCAGCAAAAGAGGCAGAGAAGGAATACAGGATAGGTAGGAAAAGTAAGAGAAAGAGGTAGCCCTTGACTAAAAAGAAGAGAGTATCAAAGGAAAGAGGGTGATCAACAGCCTAAAGGCTGCAGAGGGGTCAAGGAGAATGAGGATTGAGAAAATAAAAACCAATTGATATTACAGCTAAGAGATCACACTTTGGAAAGATCAGTTTCAATGGAATGATAAGGTCAAGAGCCAGATTGTAAGGGTTAAGAAGAGAATGAGAGGAGAGAAAGTAGAGGCACATATTTTGGCTGCGCTTTTTGAAGAGTTTAGCTACAAAGGGCAGAAGAGATATAGTGTCATAATAAAGATGAAAGGATGAAGTGAGGGCTTTTTCAAGGTAAGAAAGACAAAGGTATGTATGTAGGAATAGGAAATGAGCTGGCAGACAGGTAGAGATTGAAGATAAATTAAAGAATGGGGATGACAGAGGGGGCAATCTGTTGGAGATAGGATGGAATGGGATCCCCTGAACAATACAGAGGTCATATGTGAGTCAAGGAAGAAAGAGGAGAAAGTGGAAAAAAGTACTTTCTGATAAAAGATGAGGAAGAAGGAATTCACAGTGACTGACCTCAATTTTCTTGTTTAAAATATGAGACAAGGTTTGCAGGGAAGAGGATAGGGGGAGAGGAAGCTATTGGAGATTTAAGACTATTAAGAGTGGGATAGTGAGTTGATAAGGGAGGTATGGTAGGATTGCCTAGCATTGATGACCAATTGAAGTTACATAAACATTAATTTGTAGTAAATTCAATTATGGATTTTCTCCACCTTTTAATAATTTGCAGACTTGAACCCATCTCCAAGTCAAGGGGCAAAATTTATTGTAATTTTAACACCAACTAAATTCCAAAAGGATTTAGAACCAGGAATAAGAAGATAAAATTATAGGAAAATTAGAGAGACCGGAGCTTCATATAATTTATTTACTAATTTTATGGCTTACAGGTAGGTTTGAGAGGTGGTTTATTTACTATTGTCTCAGGAACTTGGTTATCATGCAGCAATATTTCTAGAATTATCCTAAGAGCAGAAGACTTTAGAATCATTGACAGATTGTTAGAACAATAGCATTCTAAGGTCAGAGGTCCTCAGGATCACTGCCATATCTTCCCTAAAATCTAAGAAAGAAATGTATAACTATATTATTATATTTCTAATGCCAGAAGACTTTGGAATCATTGACAGACACATTGTTAGAATAATAGCACTCTAAGGTCAGGGGATCTCAACATTACTGCTATATTTCCCCTAAAACTGTACCCTATCAATTTACTTTGAAATGTAAAGATAAAGATAGATTTTAGATAAATTAGATAAATAGATAGATAGATAGATAGATAGATAGATAGATAGATAGATAGATAGGGGCAGCTAGGTGGTGCAGTGAATAGAGCACCAGCCTTGAATTCAGGAGGGCCTGAGTTCAAATTTGGTCTCAGACACTTCCTAGCTGTGTGACCCTGGGCAAGTCACTTAACCCCAGCCTCAGGGGGAAAAAAAAGAATTAGAGAGATAGATAGATAGACAGACAGACAGATGTTCTCCTTCTGAGCCATGTCACCCTAAGACAGTAACAGTAGGTAATAAAAGCAATTTGAGGTAACATCTGGTTGGATACATAGACTAGAATATACTTTAAAAAAAAAAAAAGAGGATGTTTAAATAGTTAAAAAGGAAAAAAATAACTATATTAAACCAAAAGAAACTGTTTTATCAATCAGTTAATTAGCATTTGTTAAGCTCCTATCAAGTGCTTTATTAGTTAGGATAAAGAAAAGAGGGTAAGTTCCTGAAATTATTCAAAATCCTAAGTTTTCTTTTGTAATTATAGATATATTGAGGAAAAAGAGATTATAGTGTTCTTTCTGTTGTATCTTAAAGCATTTCATAGAAAGTCACAAGAATATAATGGCATCAAGTATAGGACAAAATGGAGTCAGTTGTGCCTCCAAATCAAGACAATCTTTCAAAAAAATGTTCTTTTTAAATTTTGTGAATCTAGTGGTTACAAGTAGGGAGTTAACATTCGAAGTGAAGGGTATCTATGCAGAAACAGTCTCAGATTTCCTGAATGGGGACTCCAAGCCAAGAGAATGAAAAAAATCTCCCAATGTCTATATTCTCACAAGGGAAATTTGACAGAAAAATATAGGATTGTTGTTTAAGGGAGGAAAGACCAACACTTTTGTTTTACTGTTGTGACACAGTTCCCTTTTATTGTCCTGACTCAATTTCCTTAATTGTCCTGCCTCAGTTTCCCTAAATTATTCTGACTCAGTTTCCTTAATTGTTCTGCCTCAGTCCCCTTAGTTACAACCCCCCCCCCCAGGTTTATTAAGACTGATATAACTCAGAGGTTATAAATTGTCAATGTGTAAATTTAAGATAAAGGGAAGTTCAGACTTCCTGGCTCCTAAATCCTCCTAAATCCTCAAGAATTTATGGTCCTACCCTCTATGCTGTCATTGTTCTTCATTATTCCAACTTTTCAGAATGTCCAATGCCTCTTCCCACCCTGTCACAACTGGATTGATAGTCCTGTTTCAGCTCTCAGTGCTCTAACTCCACCCCTGCCTCAGTCTACCCCTGTAGCTGAGCCGTGTGTGTGTGTGTGTGTGTGTGTGTGTGTGTGTGTGTGTATTATACATATATGTCATTGAGAACTCACATTGGTTTCTGGATGCCCCCAGCACAATCTCTCCTTCTCAGAAATCCAAATAAAATATTAAAAACTCTCTAATCTCTATCTTGCCTCAGTTTCTCCTGCATTACATTACAAAAGAAGAACTGGGGACCTAGAAAGATTGGATGGTTTGCCTAAGGTCAAATCAATGGCAAAGTGGATACAAAAACTAAGCTTAGAGTTAAGAAAACCTGAGTTCAAATTTTACCTTTCATGCTAGCTGTGTGACCCAGGGCAAATCATTTCAACTGTTTTTCAGTCTTTACATTTGTAAAATAATGGGCTTAGAAACCTTTCCCTTCTAAATCCATAATGCAAAATGGTAGAAGCAAGATTCAAATCCACTGCTAGGGATTTCAGACAGAATTCTTTTGTTCTACAACAAGCTGTCAAACCAAAGGATTGCAATTGTATTCATTAAACATTTAGTTATTCAAATCAAGCTAATACTAGAAGCAAATAGCGGCCCTATAAAATCACTTCCAAACAGCTGAGAGTCACCTGTGATAATATTTATTGAACACTGACTTGATTAGAACTAGTTCCATAGAAAGCTCCAGACAAAATAGAAAAAAACCCAAACAAACCCATTTAGTTTTTCTGCTACAGACTTCATCTCTACTCTTGACCAACTTGAAGGGACTCTTTCAACTGTGTTACCAATCGTTCCTACCTTCATTTGGATGTCCATCAATGAGTGACCTCTGTCTCCAGAGTGTAGTTGCCCCTTAGGCTTTCCTGGACAGAAAGACTCAGTTCCCTGTTAAAGGATCTCCTGTGTCTGATAGCCCTTGAGGAGGTCTATTATGATGGGGCCTCATCTAGTTGTCCCCATCACACACCATTCCCATTAGTTGTACCTTGTTTAATGACTTAGCACTTTGGCAAAGAAAGAACAGACAGCCCAAATTTTTCAAGAAATTGCATTTTAAAGGGAACAGGATGAACCTGAAGAGATCATTACTCTCCTCCTCAGGAATTTATTCTGGGAGGAACAAAACTCCAGTTAATTATTAACAGGTTTCAAATGGCAAATATGGATTCTCAAGATCAAAAACAATTGAATAATCCATTAGAACTATGCTCCTGATATCTGCCAGTGTAATGCTGGAGAAACTGAGGCAAGATAGAGATCAGAGAGTTTTTAATATTTTATTTGAGAGGAAGAGATTGTGCTGGGGACATGCTGACTCCAGGACTGATGTCTGAAAACATCCAGAATTAAATATGAGTTCTCAATGACATATATGTACAGGGCTCTAAGCTATTGGGGGTAGACTGAGGCAAGGGTGAAGTCAGTGCACTGAGAGTGGGAACTGACTATCCATCCAGTTCTGACAGGGTGGAGGGAGGCACCAGACATTCTGATAAGTTGAGATCAAGAAGAACAATGACAGACTGGGGGGAGACACCAACATTCTGATAAGTAGGGAAGATCTGGAGTCATAATGTTTAAAACAGAAGGTCTTTCTCCTTATCTGGATTAAACATTTACAGTTTATAATCTTAGCATAGCCAGCCCTAAATTATATCAGTTCTAATGATTAGGAGGGAAAGGTGGTGTTGCAAGCAGGGGGATTGAGGCAGAACAATTAAGGGAAATGGAGGCAGGACAATTAGAAGGGAACTGTGGCACAACACCAGCATCTTTTGAAGGAAAGCGTTCATAGACTGCAAAATTTAGCACAGTAGACAAAGTATCAGACCTGGAGTCAGGAAGACTCATTTTCCTGAGTTCAAATCTGACCTCAGACACTTACTAGCTATGTGACCCTAGGCAAGTCACTTTACTTGCTTACCTCAAGTTTCCTCATCTGGAAATTGAGCTGGAGATGGAAATAACAAATCAGTCTAGTATCTCTGCCAAAAAAACCCCAAAAGGGGTCATGACTGAATAAAACAACTAAATAACAATGTGCCAGGCACATTGGAGAAACAAACAAAAAGAAAAATAAGACCTATCCTTAAGGAGCTTACAATTTAATAGGGGAAGACTGCACAAAAGGAAGCTGGGAGGTAAGAAGAACTAGGGGCTACTAGGTAGAGCTGAAAGTGAAGCAGAGTAATGGATGAAAAATGAAGTGCTTTGTAAAGTTCCAATCCATCTATAAAGGAAGGCTTTGGGAGGCTCATCACTTCAGCATCCATTCTGAAGTGAGAGGCAACTTGAGGGAATGAGAATATATTGAGTATCAAAAACTGAGACAATCCTTATTGTGGTGATGAGATTTCAGATAGTCAAGGTTATCTTAGGGAAAGGATGGTATTAGTGAAATTAAAACCAGGCATAGACTTTGATGAAAAAATGAAAAAAACCCATGGAAAAAGATGAAAAATGTTAAATCTCTTTGACAACATAATGAGGACCCTCCAAAAAAATATTGATGAACTAAAACAATGGTTTAGTAACTAGAATGTAAATTACATTGCAGAAACCCTGTTTTAAGAGTTGTTGTTTTATAAAAGAACCATTAAAAAGCCTCAGAACTTTGAACTGAAAAAGCATGGGGAAGTCCTTTCTTTTCATAAGGAAATAAGAGCACCATAACCAAGGACTTTAGCTGGAAATAAAAAAATTATGTAACCACAGACTCAGTGGTTCTCTAATTTTCAGTATAGAAAGGGGAGAAGAGAGAGAAGAAAAGAAAAGAAGGAAGGAAGGAAGGAAGGAAGGAAGGAAGGAAGGAAGGAAGGAAGGAAGGAAGGAAGGAAGGTAGGAAGGAAGGTAGGTAGGAAGGAAGGAAGGTAGGAAGGAAGGAAGGTAGGAAGGAAGGAAGGTAGGAAGGAAGGAAGGTAGATAGGAAGGAAGGTAGGAAGGAAGGAAGGTAGGTAGGAAGGAAGGAAGGTAGGAAGGAAGGAAGGTAGGAAGGAAGGAAGGTAGGAAGGAAGGAAGGTAGATAGGAAGGAAGGTAGGAAGGAAGGAAGGTAGGAAGGAAGGAAGGAAGGTAGGTAGGAAGGAAGGTAGGTAGGAAGGAAGGAAGGTAGGAAGGAAGGAAGGAAGGTAGGAAGGAAGGAAGGTAGGAAGGAAGGAAGGTAGGTAGGAAGGTAGGTAGGAAGGAAGGTAGGTAGGTAGGAAGGTAGGTAGGAAGGAAGGAAGGAAGGAAGGTAGGTAGGAAGGAAGGAAGGAAAGAAGGTAGGAAGGAAGGAAGGAAGGAAGGAAGGAAGGAAGGAAGGAAGGAAGGAAGGAAGGAAGGAAGGAAGGAAAGATAGGGCCAAGTCACTTAACTTTTGTCTGCCTTAGTTTCCTCACCTATAAAATGAGAATAATGATAGCACCAACTTCTCAGGGTTGATATGAAGATCAAATGAGATAACATTTTCATAGAAAATATTACCTAAAAGCTATTGTTTCTATTATCATATTGAATATTCATTCAATGCATAACTATTGAGTGATTAGTTGTGCACTGCATTGGAAATGGGTGATATATAAGGTATTGTTTCTTACCTTGAAGAATTTATGATCTAGTAAGAGTTGTAATATCTGGAATTTATAGAATGTTTTACACACATTATTATCTCATTGGATGTTCACAGTAACCTTCGAGGAAAATGCTATTATTTTCCCCACTTTACATATGGAGAAACTTGTCCAGGACCACACAGCTAGTATCAGACAAAAGGTTTGAATCTAATAAATTGACTCGAGGCAATGGTCTATCCATTGCACTACTCCCGTACTTTCAACACTTGAGTGAGAAAGGGTTCTTTTCCAGTGAGTTTATTGGTTGGGGAATTAGCCCAGACAAATAATTTAGTTTTTAATGAGTTGCTTGGGCCATTCAGAGGTCAAATGATAGGATCAGATCATCCTAATATCACCCCCTGGCTTTCCCATTGAAGAAACTGAAGCCCATTGAGTAAAATGTTTTGTTCAAAGTCTAACAGGTAAGTACATGGCATCGGCGGGGATTTGATCACAGGACATCCCCCGCAACGTGCTGCTTCTCCACAATCACACTAGTATGTTAAGAAGTAGGACTTGTACTCAGATCTCTTCTGCATCCACGTTCAGGTACTTTCCCACTCCTTCCAACAATATTAGTTCCAGAAAAACATGGGTTTCTGTATTTATTCTCAGGCACGGTGTTCAGGAAAGGCAGAAAACCTCCCAGATCTCCAGTCTTTCCCCTCGCTCCCCTCCTCGGGTATGAAATTTCCGGGACTGAGGAGAGAGCCTGGTCCCGGTCCGTTGACGACTTCCGAAGTCACCTGGCTCCCAGAGGCAGGCGGGGAGGTGGGGCTCAGAGATGCTGAGGCGGGGCTCGGGAAAGGCGGAGAGAGGTGCGAGCGGTGGCCACGTGGAGGCGCTGGCCGCCCGGCTCCACCCTCTGCAGCCACGGCGACCACCTGCGGGCAGCTCTGCCTGCAGCTCATGCGGCTCCGGGTACGGGGCACAGGCGGGGGTGGCCCCGGCTTCTAGTCCCCAGCGGCGGGTGGCCAGCCCGTAGGCAGGATGTCGTGCTTCGGAGGGGAGTACCTGGTAAGCACCCGCGGAGAGCCTGCAGGGAGTGGGTGGGCATCGGGGCCCGCACCTGCTGTCCCTTTGCATCCCGGGGGAAGGGGCGAGGGAGCGGGGAGCGGCGGAGCAAAGCGCGTCCGGAACCCCAGTCTGCTGAACTGTGGGGCGTAGCCACTCCTGCTGCTGCAAAACTTTCTGGCTACCTGTAAGTCTGTGGCCTAATTTGCACGCTCCACTCCCTTTCTCCCCCCCCTCCCCGCTCCCCCACACACCTACTTTCATACTTTAGGGACAACATCTGTGGGTAGGAGATCTGGAATAAGGGACCCCGTTCTTGCCCTTGATGATGGCATAGAGCCATAGGCTTGGAGTTAAAGCTGCATACAGGTGTATGGAGCTGCGGCGAGCAGGTGGTATAATAACAACAACAATAACAATTAGGATTTATATAGCATGTTAAAATTTGTACAGCGAATGGAGCTTTCAAAAATGATTTCTGAACAGCAGTTATTCCCTGTATTTTATTTCTGCTATTAATGAATAAAAAAAGTTAAAGCTTCAATTTCATTTCCTGGGGTTGGGTTGGAAAGTTGAGACCCACGTGGTTACTAATCCTCTACTAGTGCTGTTGCTTTTTATTCCCGCCCCCTCCCTCACCCCTTATATTTTTCCCTTGCTCTGAAAGGTTTCTGCGGAAGAAAACCCGAGACCGAGAGAGTGGAGACCCCAGATTTATAGAAAATGTACAGATCCAGCCTGGTTAATCCTGTTCTTTCTTTTTTGGGCTGGTTTGGTAAGTCTGTTGGGTAGAGGGAGGAGGGAAAGGTGGAGAAGGAAGATATATATGAAATGATGCATCTAAATTAGAACTCTGGTTCTTGTGTCTGGAAGGGCCTCAAGGCCTGAGTTCTATGATTCTACAAAGCTGGATATATTCTACAGTGATAATTTTTTTTTTTTTTTGGTAACTAGCTTTATAAAAATATAAATGCTAGTGCTTATGTGGCCATTAGGTGCTTAATAAATGTGTATTGTATTGTGCAGCTGATCCTGAGGAATCTTGTTGGAAATTTCCTGTGGTTTGTGACCTGAACTCATATGAAATTTTCTCCTGATGCCCTTCTGCCAGATCTTAATGGGAGACTCTCTAAGGGACACTGGCACTGGAGTTTACCAAGTGATAATGTCATCCAGTCTTCATTTTGTTTTCTGTGGGGATATGTGCTTATCCTCTTACCACCGGAGATTGCTGACTGAGAATACTGATTGATTCACAGAATGTGATCTGGGATTTCCCTTTTTATTGAAAGGAAAAATGGAATCCAGAGAAAAGAATTATGGAAGGCAACCTGGCATAGTGATGAGAAGTATGTTAGATTTATAACCAGAGCATTAGTATCCAGTTGGAATTAAGAGTTTTTACTACTTATCAGTCCTGTGACCTTGAGCCTGTTCACTTTCACTTTGGGGGCTCAGTTTCCTCATCTGTAAAATGAGGGACTGGTCTAGATACCCTCAGAAGTCCCTGCTTCCTCTCAAACCACAATTCTAATTGTCACTCATTTTGATTACTCACTTGGCAGTTAAAACTGAGACAAACCCTGGGAGAGTATCCAAGTGACTCTTTGGGGAGTTGTCTTGGACACACACACCTTTTGATATTTTGTGCCTTGAGCTTGTTAAAAACGCCCTGGCCCTCACTTTAAGGTGAATGGTACTGATTCCCCATCCCATCCTCCCTCACTTCCCCGACCCACAACTGCCTCTCTGCTCCTTTCCGGCATAGACTATAAAAGTTCATGGGCTTCCTCCAGCAAAGGTGAATTCAGAATTATACCAATTCATATGATTATTTGCAGGAAGAGTTTGTAGGATTACTACAGAGGGTCCCTCTCTCTCTTCTCAAAAATCCACCTTGTGTGGAAAATGAAAAGAGCTCTTTTATTCATTGAAAACAAGAGGGACTAGCCTTACCTGGTCCGGGCATGCTACCTGCTATCTTGTCAATGATTAATTCTGAAAGCAATGGAACAGCTTCCAAGACCTGTGCACCTGGAATGAGATCCCTGTTGCTTAGAGCCCGGTTGGCATTGAATGTGTGCAGGTGCCACTTTTGTCCTCCTTTAACACTGGTAAAGATATTGTTGACTCTGCTAATTGGTTTCCAACAAGACAGTGTAATGCAGGGGAAGAGGGTTGGTTTTGGAATTGGTACAGTTCTAATCTCAAATTGAGGCACTCCCCACTCACTACCCATGTGACATTAGGTCAATAACAACAATAACAATAATGTTAGCTTTTATGTAATGCTTTAAGATTTTCAAAGAGTTTTACATGTGTTATCACATTTGGTTCAAATAAAAACTCTATCAGGTTGGTGCCATATTTAAAAAAAATTTTTTTAATAATGGCTTTTTATTTTCAAAATACATGCAGTGATAGTTTTCAATATTTACCCTTGTAAAACCTTGTGTTCCTAATTTCTCTCCCTCCCACTCCACTCCAGGCAGAAAGTTATCTAATATAGGTTAAACTTGTGCAATTCTTTATTTATTTATTTATTTTAAAATTAATTTTATAATTATAAAATTATTAAACAAATTTTTTCACAGTACTATAACATTATCCCTTGTATTCATTTTTTCCAAATTTTCCCCTCTCTCCCTCTACTCCCTCCCCTAGATGACAGGCAATCCCATACATATTACAAAACATGTGCAATTCTTCTAGACATATTTCCACATTTATCATGCTGCAGAAGAAAAATCAGATCAAAAAGGGGAAAAAGTGAGAAAGAAAAAAAACAACAAATAAACAACAACAACAAAAGATGAAAATACTATGTTGTGATATTGGATGCTATTATTATCCCCATTTTACAGATGAGAAAACTGAGACCAACCCAAGTTAAATGACTTGTTTGGGTTCACATATTTATGACGTGTCTGTGGCAGGAGTTGAATGCAATGTGTTCAGTTGACTCTAGTCCATTCTGTTCCCTAGGCCACCTCCTTTCCTCCTCTCTGGGCTTCAGTTTCCCCATCTATAAAATGAGAAGTTTGTACTAGATCAGGGCTTCTTAAACTTTTTTCTCTCATGACCCCTTTTTGCCCCCAAATTTTTTACATGGCCCCAAATATATAGAAATATAAAATAGGTATACAAATCAAACATTTGCTGATAATAAATCACAATTTCATGACCCTTACATTAAATTATGGGACCCTATGTGGGGTGGGGAACCACTGTTTAAAAAATTGGGGACTAGATGACTTCTAAATTACCAGATCAAAAGCTTTCATCATGCCAATTGTGAACAATTAGTACACCTGATTTAGGAATTCAGAAAATTGGGGTTAAAAGTCTTATTTTTCTCATCTTTAAAATTAAGGGATTGTATTAGATCACCTCAGAATCCCCTTCCTACTCTAAACCTATCATCTTATGCAACATATGTAGAAATAAAATAAAATATTCTAAATAGATGAAAAATTTTGAGGGTGAGAGTTTCAGGGTATCTAAGGGGTTTTTTTTTTGGGGGGGGAGAGTGGCAAGGGAAGTAACAGTCAAGTATTTAAGTAGTGGTCTACTGGAAAGAGCTAGTGTAACATTCCTTCAGATGTATCACTAATTTTCCCCACATTTATATGTCTTTCTACATTATTTAGTGTGTGTGTTGACATTTAAACACAAGCAAGTACAGAGCTGCACAGAGCTGCTTTCTCTCACAAATGGTCATTTTAATCTTCAGCTTTCAGTTCCAAACCATTCTGGGAAAGAATCCTTAACTAACAAGGCCTTCACTTTCCTAAATCAGAGCTTTGGGAAAAGGATAAGCTGACTGCTTCTGGTAGGGGCCAGCAGAGTGCACCCTATTAGGGCCAACACAGAAAGTCCTGAGGCTAGGAGAGAGAGGAAAAAAGTGCCTATAGAATGTACTCAGTGTGGATTAAAGCATAGTATTTTCTCTTTTTTTGTTGTTTTTGTGTGTTTGTTTGTTTTTTTTTTTTCTTGTGGATTTTTTTCCCTTTTGATCTGATTTTTTGCAACATGCTGAATATGGAAATATGTTAGAAGAAGTGCATATATTGAAACTATATCATATTGCTTGTTGATTTTGGTGGGGAGGAAAAAATTTTAGAACACAAGATTTTACAAAAAGTGAATGTTTAAAACTATCTTTACATGTATTTGAAAAATATTATTGAAAAAAAAATTTATTCCATCTCACTGATGGGAGGAACTCATGACTTTGAATGGTCTCTTCCAAAATAAAGGTCTGTGTTAACCAGCCTTACTGTCTGAATTTACACTAATTTTTTCAAAGGAAAAAGAATCCCAAATAAGGAGAGGAGAATTAGAAGGTAGAAGCACAACTCTCTACAGGTAATCCAGGAACAAGTAGGAGAGAAATTTATTCATGCAAATGAATCAAAAACAATAACAACCAATACATGGTGCTTTAAAGTTTGCACAGCACTTTATGTAGATTTTCTTATTTGATCCTCACAACAGGCCTGTGTGTACTCACATAATATTATTATTCCTGTGCTCCTTTGAATGAATCCATTTTATGGATGAGGAACTTGAATCCTGATTCAAAGTTCAAGTCTTCCTATCTCCCAAGCCCAATTTAAGAATTACCAAGTCTTGAGTAGGATTTCTTTCTTTCTTTCTTTTTTTTTTTTTTAGATAATTGGGATTAAGTTACTTGCTCAGGATCATGCAGCTAGGAAGTATTAAATGTCTAAGTCCAAATTTGAATTCAGATCCTCCTGACTCAAGGATCAGTGCTCTATCTTACTGTACCATCTAGCAAACTCTGAAATTATTTGCTCTTGAGTAAAACTGGGTAAGGAGAAAATTTCCTTATACCTAAAGATAAAAAGATTCAATGAAATCCAGCTATCTTATTAGATTTTTTAAAAAATATTTTTAAAGTATAGCTTATTATAAGCAAAGGATCATGAAGCTGAAACGGAATATGGGGAAGGGTGTAATGCTACTTATTAAAAGAGAGAATTAGGATGATGATATGAGTGGTATAGTTTAAAGACCTCTAGCTCTTCAGGCAAAGGAACTGTGTTCAAATCCTGCACCTTTCATAATTTCTACCCATGTGAGACTGAGATCCTTGGGTCCTCTTTCCTTATCTATCAAAGGAGGGAGTTGGGCTAAGCTGGCCTTTGAGATCCCTTCCAATTGGAAATCCGTGACCCTATGATGAGATTTCCCTTTTCACAGCAAAGTTTCTCTGACTTTTAGAGATGAGTTTTGTGAGGATAAGGCTGACCTTCATTCAACCCTTGTTCTCTTGGGTTTGACCTAGGCATTCATCATGGGCTATTCTGTAATTGCTGGAGCTGCAGAAAGACTGGTCTTTGGCTATGACAGTTATGGGAACGTGTGTGGCAAGAAGAACTCTCCTGTGGAAGGGGCCCCTCTTTCTGGACAGGACATGACTAAAAAAAAGTAAGTGCCTGCATCAGTTTCTTAAATAGCTCTGAGACCATCATCCCTGATTCAGGTAGTGACCATGATGATGATGATGCTTCTATAGCAATGTGTGTTTTGCAATTGGATTATAAAGGAAAGATGAACGAGGATGATCAGTAGCCTGCCATGTGCCAACAAATATCTCATTTGATCCTTACAACAGTGCAATGTAGGTACCATATTGTCCCTATTTCACAAATGAGGAAAACAAAGGTGAAGTGTCTTGCCAAGCTCACTCAGTAGATATCTGAAGGTAGCTCTGAAGTCAGTTCTTCCTAACTGCAAGTCCACCATTCTATCCTCTGTGCCACCTAGCTGTCTTTAATTATTCATCGTAGATCTAAGACTATCTGGAACCTCATCTAATCTCATCCCCTCTTATTACAAATGATGAATCTGAAACCCAGAGTGACTAAGTGTTTTACCAAATGTACCCAGCTAGTAGTCATCAGTGATGAAATTTTAATCTAGATCCTTTGACTCCAGAGTCTACTTAATCCTTTCACTCAACAAACACTAGTTAATCTCTTCCTAGAGGAAGACCCTGTATCCCTGTCTCACACAAAAAAGGGGAAAATTACATAGAATCATAGAATTTCAAATTGGAAGAGACCTCAGCCATCTATTCATACCCAACCCATACCAGAAAGGAACCTCCACTTATAAATCCTAAAAGAAGTGGATAATAATAATAATAATAATAACAACAACAACAACAACTAATTAATTAGCAATATAAGGTTAGCAGACAGATCCTACATGAAGACCTCCAAGGAAGGCAAGAACACTGCCTCCCAAAGTAGCCCATTTGGCTAAACATAGCTTTGCCTTCAGGGAGCATACAGTCTAGTGGGGAGGAAACAACGCTAACATTAGGTAATATACAAGTAGATGCAAAGGAAAGGTTGGGGAAAATATCAAGGAAAGCTTTATAGAGGGGGAAATTTCAATAGACAGCAATATAAACTTTTTCTAGACATTAAACAAGAAGAACATGTCAAGTCTGGCTAAAGAGAATAGCACAAAATAAAGTAGAAAAGTTAGATCCAATGTAGAGGGCCTTGAAAGTCTGTTAAGAATTTTGCATTTTACTCCATAGGGAATAGGAAGCTATAAACACTCAAGCACAGAAATATGTTATGATCATATCTGCCAAAAAGGTTATTTTGACAGTGATGTGAAGGAGAGATGGTCCATTAGAAAGCTGTTTCTTGCTATAGTCTTTTTGAAGAGTGATGGATGCTAAATTAAAATAATTATGGGAGGATTGTAAAAAAGTGGACAGAGGAGAGAGAGTCAAGATAGAATTCATAAGTCTTTCAAGTTGATTCAACATATCAGGATGAGGGAGGAGGAAGAGCCAAAGATAAATCTGAAATTTGGGGCTTGGGTGACTGGGAGATGGGTGGCGCCATAAATAGAAATGGAAAAATTAGGAGGAAGGTCATGAGAAGTTGGAAGAGACATCAGGAGTTACTTAGTTCAATTTATAGCCCGAAAGGAATCCCATTACAACATACCCCAATGAATGGTCATCTTCAGGGTGTTTGCTTGAATACCTCTAAAGATAGAGTATGTGTTTCATTCCAAGGATATATCCCAAGGCAATCCATTCCACTTTGAGATAGTTTTCTTTGTTATAAAAGTTTTTCTGAGTCTGCCCTTTGGGTTCAACGATTAAAATCTAACCTCTCTTATACATGACATCCTTTCAAGATGGGAAGATGACTTCTGTTTTAGACAGAGTTTGAAATATCAAGGGGATGTCCAGGTGGAAAGGGTAACATTCAGCAAGAAGTTGGAAAAATAAGGTTAAAGTTCAGTGAGATTCTTATGAATCTAGCCAGAAGACTAGAGTAGATTGCCTCAAAAGATAATATAAGCAGAAGAGAAGTAAGTATTTATAAAGGAGAAGGTGGGAAAGAGAAAGTGAGATACCAGATAAAGAACTACTAAATAGAACTATGTATAGAATTATATATATGTGTGTGCGTGTATGTGTATGTATATATATGTGTGTGTGTATGTATATATATTTGTACATGTATACATATAACAGATGCATATATGTGTCTAATTGTCATCTCTAAGGTAGGGAGAGAGGGGAAAAGAAATTTAAATGATAACTTTATTGTATTTTTAAAAGGAATAGCAAATTGTACATAATATATTTACAAGTTTTATGCAGTTTTTAATTATATTAATAATAAAATTAATTAATTTTAATTATCATGGAAATGCTTGTTTGAGCCCATAAATTAAAAATAGAATAAATAATTTTTTTCAAAAAAAGTTTTGGGGTAAAAAGAGAGGGTAAGAGAAAAAAAGAACCAGAGAGATGAACCACAAAAGAAGGTAGGGTACATGAAAGTTTTATCATAGAAGGTCAAAGAACAAAAATTCATCAGTAGTCTATGAGATCAGATGTTATGGAATGGAATTGATTTAGAGCTAAGATCTTAGAAGGGACCTTAGAAGTCACTGAGTTCAGTCCCTCATTTTATAGCTGAGGAAACTGAGGATGAAAGAAATTAAGCCCTGAGTCACAGATTTCATAAGTACCTGAAGCTAGATTTGAATTCAAATCTTGCTGATTGCTGGAAGGTACAGCAAGGTGGAATCATAAATAGAGCACTGGGCTTGGAGCCAGGAAGACTCATCTTTATGATTTCAAATCTGGCTTCAAAGGACTTTGTAATTGTATGATAAGGGGTAAGTCACAACTCTGTTTACCTCATTTCCTCATCTGTCAAATGAGCTAGAGAAGAAAATAGCAAATTACTCCAGTATTTCCAACAAGAAAACTCCTAGTGGAATCTGGAAGAATCAGATGTGACTTAAAAACAACTCAGTAACAGTAACAAACAACAACTTCCCCTATTACAGACTCACTAGTTAAGGGAACTTGTGAAGGGGCTTTTTGGATTAGAGAATCAGGAAGCCTGGGAAAGAACAGTTTCGGGAAACTGAGGATAGAAACTCATTTTAAGGGAGAGAGGAATGACTAAGTAGATAGTTTTTTTTTTTTTAATTGAGGCAGCTAACATCAGCATCAAGAACTTTTTGGGGGACTTTGGGAGTAAAGTGAAGAAGAAGGGATACAACAACTTGAGGAGGTGGTAATAGAGAAGACAATTGTGGTCAAGAGAAATATATGGTGGTAGGGTTCTAAAAGATGGGAGTCCTGAATGTATTAGTGGGCAGAAGGAAAGGAACATGGCTGGTGGTGGTTTTGAGACTCCTCTATCCCTGGCAGTAGCATTGGGGAGTATTGAAGTGGTCAGGAGGGAGAGGGAAGGAAAGGGAATGTTTCTGCCCGGTGAAGGAGGATGCCCAACCTCAATCACATGAATTTGCTCTACCTAGACCAAGCCCCAAATACAGCTCCAAGAGTTTTTTGAATGCAGGAGGGGAAAGCATGTAGGGCTAACCTACACAAAATGTACACGTGTTTGGAAATATCTACTTATGTGAGTGCTTTTGTGCAAGAGGAATGAGTCTGTTGTTCCTCTCTGTCCTGTCCCTTGCCCCTGTCCCTAAGTTCTCCTCCCCTCCTCTCTGCAGAAAGTTGTTATGTGAAAACTTATTTGCACATATTCACGTTTAAAATATATCTTGTTTTAGTTTGGAATTTGTAATCTTATTCATGTGGGAACTGTCAGCATGGAATCTACCTCTTTAGACACAGAGCAGCAACTCACTTGTAGTTTACAGTTTTAGAAAGTTTAGAGAAACATCTCACCCCACCCTGCTACTCTGCCTCCAGTCACATTATCATTCTATGTAAGAGGCAGAACCTGAAGTCTGGCCTTATTTCATTCAATTCCAGCATGCTACCTCTTTATTTTATTCAGTCAACAAGGACTTATGTGCTATTATGCCTTATTATATTATAAACTTTATTTTTATAAATAGTATAAACATTAATCCATGATAAAGACTATATATAATATAAACTAAATATTAATATAATAAGCTTTATTATGTATTATTATCTGCTAGGCACTGAAGACACAAGATCAAAGAATTAAACAATCCTTACTCCCAGAATTACCAGAATAAGGTGTTTTCTCCCAGAATAAGGGAGAAAACAAATCCATATATAAGTATGTTTTAGGCAACTGTCTCCAGGCTGTATTTAGTAGCTACTTTTGATCTGGATCACAGACTCATGGGACCAAAAGGATCTTAGAGATCATCTAAAAGGAAGGAAGTGAGCATTTATTAAGTGATTACTGTGTCAAGCACTGTCGCAAGTCTCTGTCTCTCTCTCTGTTTCTGTCTCTGTCTGTCTCTCTCTCACACACACATACACACACATATTTATGTATATGTATGTGTGTGTGTGTGTATAATTTGATCATCAAAACAACCATAGGAGGTAGATGCTGTTATACCCATTCAAGAATTCAGAAACGAGTCAATCAAGAAGTAATGAGTGTCTGAGGCTGGACTCTATCTACTATATTACCTTGTGGCATTATTTAATCCCATCCATTTATTTTATAAATCCAGATCCAGAGTTACACAAGTGCAAATGTCTTGGTGCAGATATTAAGTTTGGAAGCATAGAAATGATAATGTTGGGACCATGTGAACTTTATTTTTTAGTACCCAGTATAGATATCATGGGATCATAGACTCAGTTTAGAGTAGTTTGCCATTTCTTTTTCCAGCTCATTTTACAGATGAGGAAACAAAGAGGGTTAAGTGATTTGCCTAGGGTTGCCCAGCTGATAAGTGTCCGAGGCTGAATTTGAACTCGGGTCTTTTGGACTCCAGGCCAAACAGCTCTAACCTAGTTGCCCACAAATACTTTAAAGGCTACAGTTAAAAAATAACAAGAAAAATGACCTCAAACATAATTCTCTCCTCTCCCTAGGCATGTATTCTTTATGAATTCCTGTAATTTGGAAACCAAAGACCTCAAAATCAATTCCATTGCTCTCTGTGTATCCAGTTGTCCTGAAGAACAATTAGACACCCTGGAAGACATCCAGCTCTTCGCCAAGAACAATGGTAGGAATTAGGCAGCACAGACTGGCCTCCCCCTTCCCTTACCTATCTGAAACTTAAGAAGTGTGACATGCAGTCCTATTCATGAGGGGGGATATTGCAAGCTGAGTTTCTTGGGGTGGATAATAGAGGTGATAGATTTCTCTATAGTTTGTCCAGTTTTATCTAGATTAATCTGAAACATTAGTTCCTCTTTGTATGTGTGTTTAAGGTTGGGGAACATTTCTTCTCCTATGGAAATTGCCACATATCCATGGGAGAAGATTGCCACTATTCAACAAGTGTACCAGTATATATGTAACTGATTTATTACTGAACAGAACAGTGGGGAGAGTGGGTTAATTCAAAGGAAGTATGTTAATTCAAAGAAGGAAAGGAAGAGAAGTCTCTGAAGTTAGATTATGAAGAAATATCCTTATTTTGTCTGTAGTAGCACAATACAATACTCATGAAACTCAGATCTTTCTTTTCTCCCCAAAATAACTGTCTTATGCTGCAGAGTAGTATTTAAGTATCAAAATTAGAATTTTATTTGAGTTTCTTTGCCGCCAAAACTTCAGATAGTATGCCAAAATTTATATTCCATTTCCAACTCCAAAAAAAGTATTCTTCCTCCTGTACCACCCAGTTGGAGTACCTAGAACACTACATAGACCTTTAAATCTGGCTTTAACTATTTTATACCTAACTAGCTGTTCAATCCTGGCCAAGTCATTTAACCCTGATTGCCTCACCAAAAAAAAAAAAAAAAAAAAAAATTGAAAAGAGGGCTAGCCATAGGTAGAAGGGACATCTCAATTGACTTGAATCCTAATCAACCATCATCCTTGGGCTCACTCACTCACTGTTTCACCTGCTGTTCAATAAAGGGGGAAAATCAATGTCTCAGAACAAGGGAATTGATACTATCTGACATGAGAGACAACCATCTGCTAGACATGTTGAAGGGAAGATTTCCTCCTGAGCAGGATTCAAGCTAAATCACTGAAATACAAATAAACTCTCAGAACCCACCCAACTCACCAGATTCTCATCTATGTTTTGTGCTTTTAGGTTCATTCCTTTGTGTTTATAACTTGAATTCTGTCAACTACACCCAAAATCCAAGTGCTGCCTCATTGTGCCCGAGGCTACCTGTTCCACCAAGGTAAGATGTTGCCTAGACAGTCATAGCCCATTAGGGTGGAAAAGATCATAGTATCCTAGGTTTAGAGCTAGCTTGAAGGGGCTTCAGAAACCATCTAGGCCAACCTCTGATTTTACAGATGAACCTGAGGTCCAGAGAGATTAAATTTGAAGATTAATTTATCCAAAGTCTATCAAAGTAGTATTTAAGTATCAAAATTAGAATTTTATTTGGGTTTCTTTGCCACCAAAACTTCAGATAGTATGCCAAAATTTATATTCCATTTCAAATGGTAAGAAATGGAGACCACTCACACACAAGGACCCCTGCAGGCTACATATTAACTTAGAAAACCATTTATTAACATTATTTATGTTCTATTGTTGTTGTTGTTGTTTTTAATTTTGTTAACTACTTCCCTTTAATGTTGTTCAAGCTTCACTTGAGAATGTTGAGAGCAGATGTTTGGCTCCTCTAATCTAGTCCAATGCATAAAATCAGCTCAAAAATGAAAAAACTGATTTGTCTGAAGTCATATTACAAGAAAGAGGCAGATCCAGGGATGCTGGTGGACTAGATTTCTAATCTATTTCCACTGTGATAACAATAGAATTCTCAATATTTTTTTAATCTTAGGATCCCTTTACAATCTTACAAACTGTACTCAAAGAAGTTTGGTTTATGTAGGTTATATCTATTGATATTTGCCATACCAGATATTAAAAGTGATTCAAATTTAAATATTTATTTGTTTAAAATAACCATTACACATCTATTACATGATAACATGAATATCATTTTTTTTTTTTGGAAAGTAACTATGCTTTCCAAAACAAAATTTCACAGGCAGCTAGATGGCACAGTGGATAAAGCACTGGCCCTGAAGTGAAGAGCACCTGAGTTCAAATCTGGCCTCAGACACTTAACACTTCCTAGTTGTATGACCCTGAGCAAGTCACTTAACCCCAGTTGCCTCAGGGGTGGGGGGTGGGGGGGAATTCTTTTCTAAAGAAGAATGGTGTTTTTAAAATTCTCTTTATAGAAGATTATTCAAGTTCTTTTATCCACTTCTGCATTCAATATGTTGCTTTAGTTGAAAAATTAAAGAAAAACTGACCTGAGAGATACATAGTAGGAAAAGGAAATAATTATTTATATATGCAAACAGTGTTTTAACATTATGAAAATTATTTTTAACTTGAAGACTCTCAGAAAGGATCCCTTGACCTCTATGTGTCTGAAGACCATACATTGTGAACTGTTAGACTACAGTATTCATTGAATGTCTGCTTGAGTCAAGCCCAGGACTAGATAATTTGGAGATACAGAAAGATATGTTTTCCTGCCCTCCGGAGCAAGTTAAATGCTAGTAATAACAATGAGAACTCCATAATGCAAGAAACAATTTCTGCTTATGCAATTTAGAAAATTGAGCTAAGGGTGGATAGATTTCATGCTTACATTCACCTGGCTAAGAAGCTAATAAGTGTTAAATCAAACCATTAAGCAACAAGATGTTGGATAGTACAAGGTGGTATAAGGGAGGACCTTTTAGTTCTCCCCACTCATCCTATGACCACCTCAACTGAGAGGCAGTAAGGGAGGAGAAAACCACCTGTTCCTCTCCCCATCCTGTGCCTACTGAACATCAGAGATAAATGCTACATTTATTGTCTGCTCAAGGCCACTTTGTTTATAGACACACCCTCTATACAAGTTACCTTGTACAATGTTATTTTGCAATACCATCATTAATATATTGTTACCTCAATTAAATTTTAGACCTGTAGCCAGTCAAAAGAGATTAGCTTTTTATTACAAAAGAAAGTTCAGTTTGAGGGTTAAAAATGATATTTCTGTCAAGAAATCATTGTGAAAGAGGTCAGTGAAACTTTTTTTTTTTCCAGAAGGGAAGTTTAGTCAAACAATGCTTATAAACCAAGAGTGTCTGTGTCGGTTGGACTTATGAGGTGTAGATCCTGGTGGTCAGGTTGTAAAATATAGATATTGTAGTGTAGTGTGATGGGTAACTAGATGACACAATGGATAGAACACCAGGTCTGGGTTAGGAAGACATCTTTCTGAATTTAAATTCACCCTCAGACACTAGCTGTGTAACACTGGGCAAGTCACTGAATCCTGTTTGACTCAGTTTTCTCATATATAAAATAAACTGAAGAAGAAAATGGCAAACCACTCCAATATCTTTTTGCCAAGAAAACCTGAAACGGGGTCAAAAAAGTCAGATATGACTGAAGAGTATAGTATATAATGTCTAAAATTTAGATATTAGCATAGTGCTTGCACATAGTAAGCATTATATAAACAAACTATATAAAAATAATTATCAGTAACAGTAGTAATAGTAATAGTAAGTACTATATTAATGTCAGCAATTATCAGTAGTGTAGTAATGTAATACTACCATATATAAATATATAAATGTTAACAATTATAAGTAGTAGTAGTACTACTACTAGGAAGCATTATATAAATGTTAGCAATTATCAGTAGTAGTAGTACTAGTAATAGTAGTAGTAGTACTCAGTATAAACATTAGTAATTATCAGTAGTAGTAGTAGTAGTAGTAATAATAGTGGAAGAAAAGAGTTGTCCTTAGAGTCAGGAAAAGATAGACTCAAGTCTTTCCTTGGACACACAGTGACAGTGTGATCCTAGAAAACTTTCTAAAACATTTATAGGGTACTTCAACACTGGCAAAGCACTTTATATCTGTTATCTTATTTGATTCTTACAACCCTGAGAGATAGATGTTATTAGCCCTATTTTACAGTTGAGGAAACTGAGTCAGCAGGAAGTTATAGTGACTTGCCCAAAATCACACAGCTAGTAAATTTCTGAGGCAGAATTTGAATTCAAATCTTTGCATCTCCAAGTTCAGTGCCCTATCCCATAAAAACGTGACTGCCTTTATAGGATAAACAATCCATTAAGTTGATCCATCAATACATATATCTTGACCAAATGCTATAGGTGGATAATGAACTAGCTCCCAAATTGAATAATTGCAGAATAGACAGCAATAGCATTTGAGAAACTACTCAATACTTCAAGGATTCCCAGATTTTTCTTCCTACCTCCCCAAAGCCCATTTTCCCAGCAATATTTTTCTCCCAGTGATCCTAGCTTCCTTGGCTAAGAGTCATGGAACACTATGGAGGTGACCCGGAAGGCAAAAGAATGATGCATGGGGAGAACAAGTCAGCTGTAGGATTCAACCAATAATTCCGTTATAGGTCAGAAACAGCATCAAAAATACCAACTAGCTCTTGTATGAAGGGGTCAGTCACATAGCAAGAGTAAAGGATAGCAGCTAGGAATCCATGAAATAATCATTGGAAAACCTATAATGTAGTGGGTAGATTTCCTATGGAGGTTCTATGGAAAGTCTCAAATAAGAATCAAATGGAGTAAAAGACACGAAGGGATTGTAATCTTTGTGGAAAGGACCTTGGAAATCATAGGATCATAGATTTAAAACTAGAAATTACCTTAGAAGTTATTGAATCCAACCCCTTTATTTTGCAGATAGGGAAACTAAGACTAGGAAGCAGGGAGGCAAGTGACTTAGAGTCACAAAGCTTTTGTAAGAGAGCTAGTTAAGGATTTGAACACAGATCTTTGGAATCATAAATCCAACTCTCTTTCTATCATAACAGGCTTTCATTTACATTAGTAAGAGGCAGAGTTCTCACTGATGAGATCACAGATTCATTGAAGGATGAATATTTGTAATATATTGTACATAAATCACACTATGAAAGTTCTGAAATTATTCTATAACATTGTCCAACCAAACTGTCCCTTATAATGCTAGTTACAGAACAGTTCTGGAGTTCCTTCCCTGAATGATGATTAGGAGGGCTGGGGTGAAAGTAGGACTAGTGGTCTAGAGGGTGCTACTATTCCCAGGCCTCTTATACTTAAATACCTTTTTGAAGGCAGTGGGTGATAAGGAAAGTGAGCCCTATCTTTATGATAGTTTCTCTTCTCAGTGATGGGTGTTGAGGGGCTAGGCTCAAAGTAGGTTTTGTAATTTAAGAACACTATTTTTCCCAAGGCAATTTGGTTCTGAATCTTGGGCTGCCTCTATCAGAGGCTGAGGAGAGACAGTATGGTGGCGATAGTACTTTGACTTATCTCTCTCTCTCTTCCTCAGAGATTTTTGCCACTTTACCTAGACCTGTATATCTCTTTATCTTATCCATAAATATAGCTTTTATCAGCATTAAATAGTGAAAGGACATGGACCTGTGTTTTTGTTGATATTATTCCAAAAAAGAAATGCACCAGTGCAGGTCAGTACCTTCTCTACAATTTAGATTCTTAAGAAGTTGCTTAGAGCACTGAGAGGTTAAATGATTGGCCCAGGATCATATAATCATCTATATATATCTGGATCCAGATCTTCCTGATTTTGAGACCACCTTATTTTGTCACTTTGCCTCTCAATTCCAAATGCTTCACTAAAATCTAGTTGAATTATGTCAACAATATTCCCTTAATCTACTAATCAAGTGACATTCTCCATGAAAGTCGTGCTGACTTTATATCACTGCTTCCTTTTCTAGATGTTCACTAATCATCTCTTTAATAGTATTTTATAAATTTTATCTGGAATCAAATTCAAGCTCAATGGTCTATAGTGTGATCTTATTCTCTTTTTTTGAGAACTAAGCTATTTGTCTTTTCAGTTCTCTGATACTTCTTCCACTTTCTATAATATTTCTTTCTTTAAAAAAAAAAAAAAAAAAAACAAGACCAAGCACCTCATAGGCATTCAGTAATAGAATTGGAGATCAAAGACTTCTGGAGTTGTCCTTGTGCTGTTTCTTCTAGAGTCAGTGCCGTTTGTCCTCAGTAAATCTGAGAGACAAGAACTATTGAAGAGGAAAGCAATCCACTCCCTTCCTCAGGAATGTCTTCTCCTTTGAGTCTCCTCTGAGATGTCAAACATACGTTGGTGAAATATAGCCGTGCTGGGGAAGAAAATAGCAAATGTCTTAATAGCTCACATCTAAGTCATACAACAGCTGGAGACAGAGAAATACAAAGAGTACTGCTTGAAACTGGTGAAGCAGTTAAAGGAGTATGGGTTTTTTTAAGTTGGAATGTAACCAGGGCTAACTGAACTTGTTCTTCTCACTGAACATGGGATTTGAATGCCACAGGAAGATTTGGGGCAGTGCCCCTGGATTTTTAATTTTCACTTGTTTTAATATAAACTTAATAACCATCACCAAGAACTACAAAATAAGAACACAGAAAGAAAGAATGAACTCTAACAAAAACCATTATTAGCATTTAAGAGAGTAAAAAAACAAACAAACAAATCAATGACAAGTGATAAATGTTGCCTTGGTTCTTCAACCAAATCTTTCTAAAATCCTGCTGGTTGGGGCTCCCCTTTCTTTAATTTGTCTTGTGATTTTTTTTCAGCCTAAAGCTATCCCAGAGGGCAGCTAAGTGTGCAGTAGATAGGGTAGCAGAACTGGAGTAAGGAGAACCTGAGTTTAAATGTGACCTCAATCACTACTTGTGTGACTCTGGGCACCTCACTTAACTCTGTTTGCCTCAGTTTCCTGAAAATCTGTAAAAATGAGCAGGAGAAGCAAATGGCAAACACCAAGTTATCTTTACCAAGAAAACCCCAAATGGGGTCACAAAGAGCTCCAGAAAAGGGACTGAACTGTGAGATTCCAGTCAATAACTTCCATGAAATACAGATGAGAATTTGTTCTGTAACTTATAAGAAAGTTATGGGGAATTGCTTTTGACTTACTTTCTCTTTTCCTACTGAATTGTGATAACAACTCTCATCTGTATAGTATTTTCATGTTTGCAAAAGTACTTAATGTTATCTCATTTGATCTCAACAAATACCTTCTGAGCGAGTTGCTATGCTCATTTTGCAGATGAGAAAACTGAGACTCGAAGAGATAAGGTGATTTGCCCAGCATCTCCCAGCCTAGAAAGTATGTGATGTGGAATTTAGGCATATACCTTTGAGCATTCTCTCCACTGTGACCTGTAATGTGTATTCATAAAGCTTTTTTCCTGCTGTATATTTTTAATTCAAAGCAAAACTAATAGTTAAAGTTCAGGTAGATAATCATACCAGAAGAATGAATTATCCATCTAATCCCATGCTGATTAAAAATAAATGTTCTATATCATACATTGCAGCTATGCCATGATCTCATTGCTCTCTTGTAAAACACTCAATCTCCTTGCTCTTTAAAGGAAGACCAAGATGAACAAATCCATTTCTGCCTCTTGAATGACTGACATTTCTTGAGCTGAAGGGGACTAAGATTATTTCCATAATTCTA
Source organism: Sminthopsis crassicaudata (assembly GCF_048593235.1). Taxonomy (NCBI): domain Eukaryota; kingdom Metazoa; phylum Chordata; class Mammalia; order Dasyuromorphia; family Dasyuridae; genus Sminthopsis; species Sminthopsis crassicaudata. The sequence continues at coordinate 409,519,607 of NC_133620.1, forward strand.
TCCCCTTTTATAGGCAGGTGGAGTAGGGTATTTTATTTTGGGCTGTGCTGCTAAGGTGTTTTTTTTCTTTTTCTGAGAGGCAAAAAATCTTATCCTGGCCTAACATTGGCAAGCCCAGGAGACTGTTAAATTTGAGATGTTTGGCTGTGGCACCAAAGGACATTTTCCAAATACTTCTCTCTGACTAAGCCAATTGTTTACTTTTTTTTTTTTTTAAATCGGTCATTGGGTTGGCTGATCCACCCTTTCCAGCAATGTCTGAAAATCAAGGACACCCTCCAGGTTTGTAGAGGCACAAAATCGCTTTGCTCAGTAATGGAAACATGGCTCAGCAGATAATACAAGAACCCAGTGCTTCTCTTTTCCCATCTTAACCTAACCAGTACTGTGTTTCAATTTTAAATATATAATAACTTAAGTTAGTAAGTACCTGCTATAATCAGGGCAGTCCTATGAGAAGGAGCTCAGTGTAATGGATAGAATTTTGCCTGTTATATTTACTAACCGTGTGACTAAAGACAAGTTATTTAATCTTTAGATGTCTCTGGCCACTCTTGAAATCTTTTTTTGTTTAGGGACATTTTGTTATTAAATAATCACCAGGAAGTTGTTTCTTAATGTGTCCAGGGCATTTAGTTCAGCCATTGATCTGTGCTGGGAATAGTGGGGGCAGAATTTGGCAGACAGTTGAGCATTTGCCCCCACAGATCAAAGTTGAGCATTCATCAGCTACCCTTGTGTAGAGAAATCAAGCGTAAGAATCTAGGAAACTAATTGTGAGGGTGGGGTTCAAGGAATTGGTCCAGCAAAGATAAGAAGATAACCTCTTCCATTTCTTCCTTTTTCTGAAAAAGAAGTGTTTTCTCTGTATCCCTCCCTCCAACTCCTCTTCTGGCAAGATATTCATGTCTGGAGAAGGGCCAGTGGTGCCTTCCTTGGGAACATATCTGACCCCCCAACTTTCTTTCAGTTTCATGGTCCTGTCTAGCTTCTATTACTTCCAGAGGTTTTGGCTTTGTAGGAGCTATGAGTACTGCTGGGTTCCAACTCCTTCAAAGTCATGGGGGGGCCCATGTGCATGAGAAAGGGTAAATCATGATTCTCTGAGTTAGGGCTTTGTAGATGTTAACCTCCATGGCATATGTGGTAAACAGGATTTACATACATCTGGGTCCTTCAGGGCCTCTGCAGATAAGGCTTTGCCTTTGCCTCACTTTATTACCAACATCTCAGTGTATCCCAGAAAATCTAGAGTACAGAAAGTGACAATACCAAGTAGCAAGGAATCCCACAAGATAATTCTGTTCAGGGTTGTTCCAGAGATACACTGTGTCATTCTCCTTAGGTCTTTTATCTATTAAGTCATAAATGGGCTTCAGTCATCATTGGGCACAAAATACCCAAACTGAGAATTTCCCATGCTACTTGGCTACAAAGACAGAGATGATAGGGTTCCTACTTTCAAGGAGCTTATATTCTACTGAGGAACACAGCGTGGACACAAATAAGTATGGTACAGAGGAAACTGAGGAAGGAAAAAGCTCTAATAATGGGAAAATGAGGGAGGCTTCACAGAAGAAAAGGAAACAACCAAAAAAAAACCCCAAAAACCTAACGCCCAAACAACCTGTTAATGTTACACAGTTAAAGATCTGTATGAAAGGGGTAACAATCTCTAGGGAAGAAAATCGAGGACCCCCTCATGCCCAGAGCTACGTACACTGCGGGTCTTCTTCTAGAGCAATTTCTGCTTTCCTTTTTCATTTCTCATTGCCCCCGAATTTCATTCAGCAACGGCATTCCAAGTTTTTTCTTCCCAGACTCAAAGCCATGATTACCAACTTCCTTCCCCTGCAGAGCTTTGTCATTAGTCCTTGCATACTTGCAGGAGGGGGTTATAGAAGGAAAACCAATCCTTCTTTTCAGGAAACTAAAAAGTCTTCTCTAAAGTTAAACAACACTGGTAGGACCTAAGAAAAGGAAGGTTATCCCAGCAGAGAGAACAGTGACCCTGGAGGAGAGTCACAGTAGTCCTCTTTCCCCAATGCAACCTCTCCATTCAACTTTTGCTGCTATTATTCAGCAAATTCTCCTGCAAATTCCACTCCATTAAAATATATTAACCAAGCCACATCTTGGAGGCAGCAAGGGGACATAGCAGATAAAGCACTGGACATTTGAGTCAGGAAGGCCGGAATTCAAGCTCAGCCTCACATACTTTCTAGATGTGTGACCCTGAGCTAGTCACTTAACCTTTAGCTGCCTCAGTTTCCTCATCTGGAAAATGGGTCTAATAATAGCATCTATCTCCCAAGATTGTTTGTGAGGAACAAATGAGATACTATTTGTAAAGCACTTTATAAACCTTACAACACTATATAAATGCTAGCTGGTGACATTGTTGTTTGTTCTCTCCTAGCCTCCAAGTTATTTCTCTCTTCTTAAAGAGTTCATTCCTATCTATAGCTGTCGTCTTCTCTTCCCCAACTCCTGTCCTTAATGAAGGCACTTCAGTATTGGTGATGATGCTCTCTCAAACATCCTGATTTCTTTTTTTTTTTTTTTTTTTTTTTTTTTAGTATAACATTTAAATTTTTTTATTATAGCTTTTTATTTACAAGATATATGCATAGGTGATTTTTCAGCATTAATGACTGCAAAATATTTTGTTCCAACTTTTTCCTTCCTTCCCCCCACCCCTTATGGCAGGTTGACCAATACATACATGTTAAATATGTGAAAGTATAAGTTAAATAAAATATATGTATACATGTCCAAACCGTTATTTTGCTGTACAAAAAAGAACCAAACTTTGAAATAGTGTACAATTAGCCTTGTGAAGGAAATCAAAAGTGCAGGCGGACAAAAAGAGAGGGATTGGGAATTCTATATAGTGGTTCTTAGTCATCTCCCAGAGTTCTTTCGCTGGGTGTTGCTGGTTCAGTTCATTACTGCTCTATTGGAACTAAACATCCTGATTTCTTAATTCTTTAGTCCTTTTGAATCCTATGATACACACATGCAGACATATGTGCAAGTATGCATATACTGCATTTTAGACATCCCTCTAAGCATTTTCTCAGTGCTGCAGTAGTGCCCTAACACTGTAAATTGAAGCAGAGTTTCTGAGCTTCATTGATAGAGGAAGTTTCCCAATTCAAAAATTTCCTGTGTTAGGGAAATAACAAGATCAATCCTTCTCCTCTATGAAATTTTTACGTATGCATATATATAGTTTTTCAAGATAATGACAAAATTGCTCAGTGAACTTGTACTTCTTTTTGCTTATGTGAATTTTTAAAAAGTTTCATTGATCCCTTTTTGGGAGAATACCCACTCCCTCTATCCCTTTCTCTGCTTATTATGCCCTCCAAAAAGATATCCTCCTTTATAAAGTCAAGGAAAAAAAAATCAACTCATTGGCCATATCTGCAGATCACAGATATGTTGAGTGGTCTTCCTGTGGTGTTGAATAGGATGGAGGGGAGAGAGAGGAAGAAGAGGGAAGAGGAAGAGGAGAAGAAGGAAGGAAGGAAGGAAGGAAGGAAGGAAGGAAGGAAGGAAGGAAGGAAGGAAGGAAGGAAGGAAGGAAGGAAGGAAGAAAAGAAAGAGAGAAAGAAAGAAAGAAAGAAAGAAAGAGAGAGAGAGAGAGAGAGAGAAAGAAAGAAAGAAAGAAAGAAAGAAAGAAAGAAAGAAAGAAAGAAAGAAAGAAAGAAAGAAAGAAAGAAAAAGAAAGAAAGAAAGAAAGAAAGAAAGAAAGAAAGAAAGAGCAAAAGGAAGAAGAGGAGGAGCAGGAAGGAAGGAAAAAAGAGAGAGAGAAAGGTGGTTTGTTAGGAGAGAGAAAAGGGGTCAGACAAATAGAAGAGTGATATAGTGGTGAAGTTATAACTGAGAATGAGGTAGAAAAGAGAGAAAGGAGGATAAATATATAAAATAATGGAAAATGGCATCCTAAAGTGACTTGCAGCTATTCCAGTGCTCCTTGAAATTGAATTACCTTAATATGAAAATGAGACCACACCAGGCTCAAGATCAAGTGAGTTAGAGCAGTTGGTGTCTTGGGGTTTTTTGAGTGGCTGCACTGAATAGAACAAAACTCTTTAAGTAGTTTGCAGATAGAGAGAGCCTGGCCATGGTATCATTTATTCCAAGTACTGTCTTGTTAATTCATTCGTTATTTGATTATATATTTAATTGTGTATGTTAAAAGGCTCCTAATTTAGTTCATCAGATACTTAATGGATACCCCCTGTATGCAGGGCTTTGAAGATCCAAAGGCAAAAACATATTAATCCCTGCTCTCAAGGACCTTATAAAATTCCTCTGGGGAGATATCACATATACACAAATAAAAGCAAAATTGTTTGAAGTAGAATGCTCTGACACTTGGGAGAATCATGAAAGGTTCATAAAGTCAAGCTTTGAATGGAAGACAAGGATTCTGAATGGCAGATATGAAAAGGGATTGCATTCTAGGTAATGGGGTATTAGCTGGGCAGAGAGAAGCTTTTGGAAACTACAGAAGTGAAACTAGTACTGAGGCATCACTACTGAGATCACGGGATCTGGGGTACTTATATAGCTCCCTGTTCTGTACCCAGGCATGCAGTTTAGATTGAGTTCAGTCCTAGGAGGAGCACATCTTCACTTAAAATGGTTAAGATCCCTTTCTCAAATTCTTAAACTTGTTAAATTCTCATCCCAACACCTTAGGAAAAAATTGCTTCAAGCTTGGGTGATAGCTCATATCTAGATCTCCTTAAAGTAAGAACTTAGAAAGGAATCCAGTGTATAATATGAATCAGTTGTGGGACAAATAATTTATTCCTTCACACAAGAGGAATGCTCAGTACAAGACATTCCATAACCATGAATGAACAGAATGAAACAGATTCAGAAACTTCTAACTATTGTTATAGTCTCTTATTATAGTCAAAATATAAAGCAATTTGCCCTGCTGCTGATTGGTATTTATTTCCCACCTCACCTTAATTCAGCATTGTCCTTACAACTCTGATGGTGAAAAGACAAGGTGTGAAATATGCCTTTCTTGTTGTCTGTGGCTATCCCCTTCAAGAATGCTGGAGGAACTGATTAAGATTCCCCTTCTACTTCCATGCTGCTCTGATGGTAGCTCCAGAGACCCCTACAGTTCATATCTAAAAAGTCAAAGTCAAGATAGCCAGCCAGGAACTATCTCTTTTAACTGGAATAGCATTGCCTGTGGCCACTGTCATAAGAAAGGAAAATGACCAAGGGAGCACTCAAGACTTACTATGACCTACCTATCAGAATAGCAGCAATGGATGGAAGTGGAAATCTTCAACATAAAGAAGATCCAACTCACTTCCAGTTGATCAATGATGGACAGAGGTAGCTACACCCAGAGAAGAAACACTGGGAGGGGAATGTAAATTGTTAGCACTAATATCTGTCTGCCCAGGTTGCATGTACCTTTGGATTCTAATGTTTATTGTGCAACAAGAAAATGATATTCACACACATGTATTGTACCTAAACTATATTGTAACACATGTAAAATGTATGGTATTGCCTGTCGTCGGGGGGAGGAAATAGAGGGAGGGGGGGTAATTTGGAAAAATGAATACAAGGGATAATATTATAAAAAAAAAATATATATATATATATATATATATAAAAAAAAAAAAGAATAGCAGCAATGGGTCACCTCATGACTAGAAGCAACCACAGAGTTCATCATCTCCAAAATATCCTATTGCAGAACCACATAGGTAGCTAGGCAGAATCAGATAAGAGAATAGGTTAATGTGCTTTGTTAGATAATGACATGGCTCCAACTCCACGGGAAATGGAAGGTTGACCATGAGGAGTTTATTAAAGAGAGGGAACAGTGTGACATGCCAGAACCTGTGCTTTAGGAATATCACTCTGACAGCTATGTGAAGAACGGTTTGAGGATGGATAAGTCTACAGGCCAAAATTAGGAGGCCATGGTAATAATCCAGGTATAAAATAATATGGACTCAAATCAGTGTGGTAATTGTGTCAGGAGAGATCGATCTGAGTTGTGGACTTGCTGATGAATTAGCCAAACATGAGAGAGCAGGACAAGTAAAAAATTCTAACGTTATGAACTAGGAAGAGGGTGGTGCCCTCAATAAAAACAGAAGTTTAGAAGAGGGGCAGGTTTGGGGAAAACAAATTGAGTTCACTTTGGGACATATTGAGTTTGAGATACTGATGGGATATCCAAGTTGGAGATGTCCATCAAACAATTAGTAATGAAGGACAGCAACTTGGATATCATTTGCTTAGAGGTGGTAATTCAGGAGTTAGATGAAGTCACCATGGTAGAGATTATAGAGAAAGAAAAGAATCATACCACTGAGACATGTTGGGAGATATCTATGCTCAGTAAAGCAGAAGGAATGAGCAAACAGAGCTTAGAATGAACTGTGAACTAGGGAGGAGAAGAATCAGGAGAAACAGTGTCCTGGAACACAAAGGAGAAGAGAGAATCCAATAGGAAGGGGATCATTAATAATATCAAAAGCAATGGAGAGATCAAGGAGAATGAGCACTGAGAAAAGGACTTTGGATTTAGCAATTTAGAGATCATCGCCAATATAGTGCATATCTCCAGGAAGTTCAAGGACATAGAGAAAGATTCTATATATAACAAAATATTCAAAGCCTATTTTGTGGTAGCAAAAAATGGAAACAAAATAAGTGCTAACGGTTGAGAAGTGGCTAGCTTATTGTAGTACATGAATGTAATGGGATTATTTTTCTATAGAAAATTAGGGAATTTAGAGATATGGGGAAAGACTAGTATGATCTATTGCAAAGTAAAGAAAGTATAACTATGAGAACAATACACAGTGCGTATAGTAATAACAACACTAAAAACTAATGAATTTTAAAGGTAGTCTCAGCTCTGGAAAACTGATGAAATGCGTCTCCCTCCCTGCAGTAGATAAGTGGGGAGCTAGAAGTACAGAATTCACAATTTGATATTGTCATCATTTTAGCTGATTATGCTTTCATGCTTCTTTTTGTTTGAAGGAAGGGTTCAGTTTGCAAGGGGAAAATCATGGTATAAAAAGCAATTAAATAAATTTTAATAATGCAACAAAAAGGCAGGGGAGAAAGTGTGTTAGTAATTTCAGTAGATTATTGGCCCGGAAACCAAAAGATTAAGAAGTGAGTATGGCGGAAGTAGAGGAAATTTCTCTTCCTAGGAATTTGGCACTAAAAAGAAGGAAAGCTAGAGGATGATGGCTGGACAGTGCCAAGCTTACTGGCAGCAGGAGAAAAAGATATTTGCATTAGCAGCCATCAACTCCAAACCAGAGAGTGGGCAGCAGAAAATTAAAGTTCTGAGAAACAAATGATGAGGGAAGTTCCAATTGATGTGACATCATATCCCTACATCCAATCAATGTTACTTATCAACAGAGGACCAGAATCAATAGTGCTGATAGTCAGGAAGGTCATGTGAGGAAAGAAACCTCTGATCTCCTTCTCTCCAGGAACAGTCCTTTTGTTTTCTATCTCTATCTGACACATCCCTGGAGATGGGTTAGGCTGGGTCTAGAGCCAGGAAGCTTAATGTAATGAGTGCATAGAAAAATCTTATATTGAAGGAGACTAATAGTTCCAAATGGGGCTATTACACTCTCCCCTCCTACTACAGTCCCAGTCCCAGTGGGGGAATGGGGCTATGGCAACTGCCTCTTATTTTTTTCTCTATGGTAGTAAGAACAGAGTCCTGAACTTAGAACCAGGAGGAGCCAGCTTCAGATCTCACCATTAACTTAGAAACTGAGCAAGTTACCTTGCTTCTCTGCCTGTGTTTCTTTTGTAGAATAGAGGTAACAATACTTTCAATTGACCGCCTTGATGATATTGTTTGTGAGGCTCAAATGATTTACAGTACTGTTGTTGTTTCTAGGTGGTAACAGCAGACATTCAATGCAGAAAGATGAGAAATTACTGCCCTCTGCAGATGTCAGCTAGAAGGGCAGAGGGAACTTTCGTGTATTCTCATCTCTGATTCTGAGTGGGAAAAGGCTGGGAAGCTCTTCTGTAATTTTCCTTGAATAAATCTCTGTTTGGAGCTCCCCAGTGAGTTTCAGCCAACTCCCTCTGGAGGCAGCCTGTTCTTCTCTAAGATGGTTCATATTATTAGGAAGTTCTTTATATAAAACCTAAATCAGCTTCTCTACAACCATTACTCCTGACTTTTGCTTTTGCTCTTTAGTGCCAAGTTAAATGTGTGAGAGCTCTTTGGGTACTTGAGGATGCTGTCTTGGCCTCCATGAGACTTCTTAGGCAAAACATCATTAATGTCTTAATAATTAATAATTAATATTATGTTATTACCTCTCTCATGGCAAGGTTTTCCAGTCCCTTCCTTTCTCCTCTTCAGAAGACCAAATGAGACCACCAGTCTTGTTAATATACTCTGATCTATAATTGCTATAATTGCATTGTGTTCTACCACTGCCCCAACCCACCTCCTGCCAATTCCACCAAGTTCCTAAGAAACACAATTCCAATCATGGAAACTTGTAATAAATGATTGTTGCCTAAGGGGAATACAAAGGGCTAGGGTATACCAAGTCGGAAGACCTTGAGAAAGTCAGTCAGACAATAAACATTTATTAAGCAGCTCCTATGAGTTGATTCAGCTAGGGAACTTCAATGGATGGAGTACCAGATTTGGATTCAGGAAAAACCTCAGTTTAAATCTGACCTCAGACATTTCTTAGCTCTGTGATCCTGGACAAATCACTTAACCTCTGATTGTCTTAATCTGCTCAAGAATGAAATAGCAGGGGCAGCTAGTTAGTGAAGTAGTTAGAGCATCATCCTTGAAGTCAGGAGGAGCTGAGTTCAAATGTGGCCTCAGACATTTAATACTTCCTAATTGTGACCTGGGCAAGTCACTTAACCCCAGTTGCCTCAGCAGAGAGAGAAATAGCAAAGACCTCCAGTGTCTTTGCCAAGAAAACCCCTTGCACAGTAGTGGCATACTACATATGAAGAGTAAGACACAAGTGAATGATTATATAGCAGCAATGTGCCAGGCATTGTGCTAAGCCCTAGGAATACAAAGAAAGCCAAAAGCCAGCCCTAGAAAGTCATTTTACCTCTCTGTGTCCCAGGCAACTTTTTTTTTTCCTGGCTGAGGCAATTAGGGTAAATAACTTGCCTAGGATCACACAGCTAGGAAGTGTTAAGTGTCTGAGGCCATATTTGAACTCAGGTCCTTCTGACTTCAGGGATGGTGCTCTATCCACTGCACTAACTAGCTGCTCCCCAAGCAACTTTTAAGACAACAGAACAGGTCATCATCTGCATAGGTAAAGATAGCTTCTTTATAAGAAGCTGACTACACAAATGAAATCATAGGCAGTTTTGTGCCAGAAAAGAAAAAAAAAATTATTGTTGCTATGAAAAGTTTTACTTTTGATATCAATTAATATTTACTATCAGCTTACCTGGGTTCCATCACATCCAGAATATTAGATGTTCAGTGTAGCTGAGCAAGGTCACTGTGATGATTGAGGATATTTTAGAAAAGATAAGTTGGAAATTAGGAGTGGAGGGTGGAGTGGCAGCTGGTATTGCCATAATAGACAAAATGCTGAGTCTGCAGTCAAAAATACCAGAATTCAAAGCCTCAGAGACTATGAACCTGGGCAATTCATTAAAATTCTGTTTGCCTTAATTTCCTCAACTGTAAAATGGGGATAGTTGTAACACCTACTTCCCAGAATTGTGAAAACCAAATGAGGTAATTTTTGTATAGTACTTAACACATAATATCTATCACATAGAAAGTTCTCCATAAATGTTATTTATTACTCGTAATTACTACAACTCTTGCGTGTGTGTTTGTGTATTAGCTGGAAGGACTTATAACAGCTTTGCCATCCATCCTGTTTTTAATTTTTAGCAAATCTTTCCCCTTGTTCAATCGCTGCATCCCTCAAACACCTGAATGCTACTCCTTCTTTGCATCAGTTCTGATCAATGATGTGGACACCCTCCATCGAATCCTAAGCGGAATCATGTCAGGAAGAAATACAGTGCTCAGCCTGTGTATCCTCGCCTTAGGTAATTTTCTTTTTTTTTTTTTTTTTTTTTTTTTTGATTCCTTTTGACAAGGATATGGTGAGTCCCTATGAGCCTAGAGCTGAGCTGGGTCCTGTCCTGTGAGTATGCTCACCTTCTGGCTTAGTCAAATGGAAGTCAGCATCATCATTTAGCCTGCATTCCTCCTGCGCCACTAAGAGTAAATGCTTATTATTTACTTAACCTGGTCATCAAGGCTGGTGACTGAGTTTTTCACTGAAATATTTGAAAAATGACAAAAATCCTAACATCTAATGTCATAACAATCGAGGGTCCTTCACACATTTAGCTAAATAGCAGCTCAGCAAACATTTACTAAATGTCTCCTCTACTCTCAGTACTATGGGAGGTGCTGACAGAGGTACAGAATTTCCATCAGACATGACGATGAGGGTAGATGAAACGAAATGTATACAGTACCTTCGGTTTACAAAGTGAACACTAGGCTGGAGTTAGAGAACCCTCTGAAGCTTACTGCCTCCCAAAGCCTCTGTTTCCTCATCTGTCAAATGAGAGGGTTAGAAGAAGCCTCTGAATCCTGTGATCCCATCTATTCTCCCTTAGAGCCTTTCAATAATCCTATGAGGCAGACATTATTTTTTAACCTTATTTTACAATTTTTGGTTAAATAATTGACCCAGGATCACGCTATCAGAAAATGTCATCGATAGGCTTCAAACTCCTGATTCCAAGTTTTAACCCTATAATGAGCCTTTTTTTGCCCTCACGGTCCATATTTCAAGTAAGGGGAAAAGTCATCTATGCATATAGCCATAATAGTTCTTGACATTTCCTGAGAAGTGCATCAGAGAGTTGCTAAACAAAACAAAATGAGCAGAACCAAGAGAACATTGTACACAGTAATAGTAACATTGTACAATACTTAACTATGAATAACTTAGCACTTCTCGGTGATACAGTTATCTAAGACAATTCCAAAAGTCTGCTCATCCAGAGAAAGAACTGATAGAGTCAGAATGCAGATTGAAGCATATTTTCTTTCTTTAATTAATTATTTATTTTTTGCTGAGGCAATTGGGGTTAAATGACTTGCCCAGGGTCACACAGCCTGGAAGTGTTAAGTGTCTGAAGCTAGATTTGAATTCAGGTCCTCCTGACTTTAGGGCTGATGCTCTATCCACTGCATCACCTAGCTGCCCTGAGATAATATGTAAAGTTCATTTTTAAAATAAAATTTTGAGTTACAAATTTTCTCCCTCACCCTTTCCTGAGACAGTAAACAATTTGAAATATAGGTTATATATATGCAATTATGTAAAATATAGTTCTGTATTAGTCATGTTGTGAAATAAGAAACAGAGCAAACCATGAAAAAAATTAAATTGAAAATATGCTTCAAGGGGGAAGCTAGGTAGTGCAGTAGATAGAGAATCAGCCCTGAAGTTCTCTGGTCAAGAGGAAGTCAGGAGGACCTGAGTTCTAATATGGCCTCAGACACTTAATGCTTACTGTCTCAGGGAAGAGTGAGGGAGATTTTATTTTAAAAATGATTTTTAAATTTTATTTTATTTTAAAAATTAATTTTAAAAATCAGTCATTTTAGAATTGAAGGCAAAATCACTTTTGGGATTTGATATTTTGTAAGTATTTCTTCATAGTCATAATAATCCTGTGTTTGAGGTGCTATGAATCCTCGGGACCTAAAGAGCAATGTGACACAGACTCTACTCTCCAGGATCCAGCAAATCTTACTTATAATCTTATAATCCAACAAAATCCTGCCATTTCCAAATAATTCATGAATGACTCATTTTCCTGAGTAGGTCAGACTTCATTCAGCTAAGCACTCAGCACAGTGCCTGGCACATAGTAGATGTCCACCCTCCACTCCTAATTTTGATTGATCATTCTCTCTTCACAATGCTGGGCTGTTCTAATGATCTCCACTTACCAATGTTCAGAGATTTTATAGAAAATGTAAAGCTCCTCGTCCTAGTGCATCAGCTACTTTCTCCTGTGATTTCTTCCCTTGATTTTGCAGCTTTGTCTCTGACCATGATGCTCACCTTCCGATTCATCACCACCCTCCTGCTTCATATTTTCATTTCTTTGGTTGTTTTGGGCCTCTTGTGTAAGTATTTCTACATGGGTTGCAATTTTTTTCCATCGAGATCTATAATTTCATTGATTCAGAGAACCAGCCACATGAAAATGTCCTCTCCCAACACATCCCGAACTTAAAGTCTTAGGACCCACCTGGGGCACTAAGAAGCTGACTTGCCCAGTGTCGCACAATCTTTCTAACTCAAAGGCTGCTCTCTACCAAATCCCCTCTGCAAGATGAACTCACATACCCAATCTTCCTTCAAAGAGTTATAAAAATTAACATACTTTTGGAGGATTGATGAGAGTTGCTTCTGGTTTGGCATTTCCAACAGCTGAAATTCAGTCTATTAAGAATAATAATATGTTTTTATAGTACTTTAAGGTTTGCAAGATGCTTAGGAATATCTCAGAACAGCCCTAAAAAGTAAGTTCTACATGTATTAGTTGCCCCATTTTACATCTGAATAAACTGGGCTTTGCCTGTGGTCAAATAGCAATAAAGGACTGGTAGTGGGATTTGAACTGGATTCTTCTTTATTCCAAATTCTACCCAAAATTCCACATGGCTAAACTTTGGGAAATTTACATTCCATGTGAGGCAGATAGGTGGCTCAGTGGATAAAGCACTAGCTCTTGAGGCAGGAAGATGCAAATTCAAATTTGACCTCAGGCATTTACTAGCTGATCCTGGGCAAATCACTTTAATCTCTGCCTTCTCAACTTTAAAATGGTCATAACAAAACAGCATCGGATTCATAGGTTTGTCATGGGATCAAATGAGAGAATATCTATAAAGTGCTTAGCACAAATGCTTAGCATGTAGTAAGTGCTATGGTAATACTTATTTCCAGGCCCCTTTACATCTGTGTATATTCTTAAGTGAGTCAGGATGTTGCTTTTTCTCAAATCTGACCTTTCTTCTATAAATTCAGGGATCATTTTGGTAAGACTAACATTAGGCACCTACTACATACCAGTCACCGCATTAGTTGCTGAGGTTAAAAAAACACAAAGATTTCCATGGCATTTGATATGTAAAAGTGAAATACAAAGTTGTTAGAATTTATACCTGTATGAACTTAAATTAGTGAATTAATCTTTAGGGACTTCAGTTTCCACAAGGTGCAATAATAATGGACTAGCGTCTAGGACAAGGGAAATGATGATCCTTTTGTCCTCTGTTCTGCTGAGACCATACCTGGAATACTATGTTCACTTCTGGAAACCATGTTTTAAGAAGGCTTTTTCACAAACAGGAAAAGAGCCAGAGAAAGACCTTAAGAATGGGGAAGTAACCGGGGCTATGATACTGAGGATTAACTTAAGGAATTTGTCTGGAGAATACTTACAGAGAAGCTAAAAGCTGCCTTCAAGGGTTTGAAAGCATGTCAGATGGAAGAAGGATTGTACTTGTACTTTATGGTCCCCAGATGACAGAATCAGGAATAAAAAGTAGAAGTAGCCAAAAAGTAGATTTTGTCCTGATATAAAGGAAAACTTCCTAATAGTTAGAACACCCAGGAGTGAATATAGTGGAAAAGCAAAAGACAACAATAAAAATTATTTGGAGAAGAGAGGTCAGAGTGAGGCATTGGATGTTGTTGACTTGCCCAGGGTAATACAATTAGTAAATGCCAGTTGTCTGAGTTTAGATTTGATTCTCCTGACTCCAGTCTTCTGTCCATTGTGCCACCTAGCTGTCCTTTAAAATACCTTTAAAAGAACAACTGCCCCTATTCTAAGTTAGAATGGTCTCTTTTAGGAGGTAGTGAGCTCTCCATTTATTAAATCATTCAGTCAGCAATCATCTATTAAGCACTTACTGTGTACCAGGCACTGTGCTAAGCACTTGGTGAGACAAAGAAAGGAAAATATTAGTCTTTGACCACAAGGAACTCATATTCTGATGGGAGAAGGCAGTGCAATGTATAATTACTTAAATACGAGTTTATAGTAGCTAATTCAAGTAGGAATTGGTTGACCATTTATTGGAGATATTATGGAGGGAATTGCTATTCAAGTACAGATTAGTACTATTTAATCTCTGAAGTCTCTTCCAGTGCTAAATCCTGTGATTATTCCTTGTTTAAGTGTTTGATAAATATGCCTTCATCTTATAAATAAGAAAGTGGGTCTCTATCTTGCACAGGATCTCAAAGGTAGGACTGCTCCTACACGTGGCGTGTGGGTGCCTGAACATGATGCACTTCCCTCTTCGCAGTTGCCTGGGCTCTATTCTGACTCTAGACTATTCTTGGAGACCACCAGAAGATTCAAAGCAACTGCAGGGTGAAGCAGAAAGCCTTAAAAGCTAGTGCTTTGCAAGTTGTATTCATGACTCATTGCCTTCCCAACTCCATCTAAAAGTATGGCTTGTTACCAGTAAAGCCTTCTGTGGTTTGGGACCCCTGCACTTGAGAGAGGCCATTCCCGGGGTAGACAGAAGTCAGACTTAGCAGGTCACAGCTTTGCTGTGGGATCCATAGTTTCTAAAATGAGGATTAATTGAGGCCAGATGGTGTTTTGTTTTCCAGTTGTCTCTGGTGTGTTATGGTGGCTTTATTATGACTATATCAATGACCTCAGCATTGAACTGGACACCGAAAGAGAAAATATGAAATGTTTACTGGGATTCGCTATTGTCTCCACAGTGATCACGGTAAGAAGTGACCCTGCTCCAACAAGGCAAGCAAGTGACTCAGCCTGTCAATAGATCCTTGTTAAGGATTAATTCTTATGTACTGGGCTAGGGTAGCTAGGTGGAGCAGTGGATAGAGTGCTGGACTCAGGTTCCTAAATTCAAATCTAGCCTCAGATACTTCCTAGCTGTGTGACCTTTGCCTCAATTTCCTTATCTATAAAATGAGCTGGAAAAGGAAATGGCAAACCATTCTTTGATAAGGAAACCTCAAATGGGATCACAAAGAGTCAGATGTGAATGAAAAAATGACTAAAATCTTGGGTATGCAAAGAAAGCCTCCTTCCCCCCCAAAAAAAAACCCAGTCCCTACCCTTAAGGATCATACATTTTAATGGGAGCAACAAAATAAAAATTACTATGTATTTGCAAAATATATAAAGCAAAGATGAAAGTAATTTGAAAAAATGAATTATCATTTATGAGATCAGGAAAAAGCTCTTTTAGAAAGTAAAATTTGAGCTGAATATTTCAATGCAGCCAGAAAAACTAAAAGGTGAGAGGGCAGAGCATTCCACACATGGGAAACAGTCAGGGTGAAGGCGTAGAGGTGGGGGATGGAAGGAGCACATGGAAAAGAGCAGGACAAACAGTCGGAGCTGGGAAATCTTGAGAATTACCTTCGCAGAAAAACAAAAGCAAAAAGGTCACAGTTAGCCCTTCACCTCAGAAAGTGCAGGTAAAAGATGATGACTCTTTCTCTAATTCCTACCCAGGGATAAAGGAACATCTTTCAAGAAGAATAGAAAACTTCTATTTTTATGAAACCCCTCCTGCTCCCTCCCAGGCACCAATGGCTGTTAATTTAGCACTCTGCTGTTTTCATTCCTGTCTAAGCAGAGACTAGGTAGTAGCCGAGAGGAGATGAGGTTACAAGCCTCCCAATAACGAGGCGAATGTTTCCTGTTTGGGAAGACTGGCACCTCCCCCCGGCCAATGAACGTGCTGCTCTCTGGCTGGCGTAACATCTCACGATGCAGTGGGACACAGAGCCTTTTGTTTCCAAACCTGTTGGCTGCTGGGTTAGTTTTCAGAGAACCTGCTTTCTCCTCCCCTATGAGCTCCTTAGTTAGAAACAGATGAATGCCAAGTGGCAAGACAGCAGAAAGAAGTTTTATTCTACCCTTCCCCCACTCCTTCTCAAAGCCTGAAAAATGTTACAGCGTCTGGTGGGTATTGGAACTGCCTCTACCATGGTTTGCTAGGACCCTTCATGGGGTCAGAAATCAGCTGAGCTGTAATCCCTCTGGCTTTTGACAGATGAACTACTTTTAAAAAAGGAGGGAGGAAAGTGTTATTCTCCCAGAAATGAAGTCATAGAAAGTGAAAAGGTGGACTTCTTAAAAGCTAGGGATCTGCTTCTTGAGGCATTATCCCTGGCCTTCCTTTTACAAGACTTCATTGCACACAAAATCTCCAAGGACCACACAGCTTTCATTCCTGGTGGGGAAAAAAAAAAAGTGTAAACTTGTGATTTAAGAGGGAGAAGGAAAATCTGTTGAATGCTCTGTGTAATATCCTTGAAAGGAATATTTAATAGCATTGCTGTCACTATGAAATAAAGGTGTTTCAACTACCAAAAAAATAATAGGTAAGCTTAGATTAAAGAAAAGGATGCTACGATAGGGAGGGGAGTCTCTTCTCCCCATGCCTAGGGAAGGTACAGTAGTGGCCACAGGAAAATGTACAGAATTCTTTTTTTTGCCTCAACCCATTACATCTGCCACTTGCATTGAGGTATTTCTTTTCATTTACTTATTCAGCATTTGTTATTTATTTGAGCCTCTTTATTTATTGAGCATATGTAATATATTCTGCTAGAAATTAGGAAAAGATAGATAAGAAATGATGCTTGCTCTCAAGGAGATTACAGTCTGGCAGGGATAGTAAGATATATACACAGATAAATGCAAAACAAATTAGAATGAGTAAATAAAAAGGCATTTATTAAACACCATGTACTGAGCTCATGCTAAGCACTGGGAATATAGGGAGAAAAGTGAGAGGGTTCCTAAGATTGAGAAGTATATATTCAAATGGAGAAGTAAACACATAGAAAGACTGAGTGCCTAAAGTAAGGACAATGAGATCAGATGAGGAAGAAATATAGCTAGGTCCCCTCTCCTCCCCCAAACTAGATGTCATTGGAGATCATTCCTCCACCTATATCTCTGCATCCAACTCAAGCCCCTGCAGCATCATTCTCAGTACCCTCTCAGCCAATCAGGAGTCATGTGTACTTCAACATATACAATATCTCTCAGAATGGCCAATGAAGATGTTAACATGTGTATAAGGCATTTTCTATCTCATATTGCCTCCCACAAGATAGATAACAAAATATGTACTTTACAGGTTCATAAGTTTAGCTCTGGAAGGGAATTTAGTACATCATCTAATCCAAACTTCATTTAATAGAATGACCAATCAATCAGCATTTATTAATTGCCTGTTGTATGCCTTTCCCAAACTAAGTGGCAAAACTAGAATGCAAATATATAACCTTTAATTCTATAGCCAAATTTCTCTGCACTGTAGCCTCTTGCTTCTAAGAACATCCTCATGAGAACCTTTATTCTTCAAAAGAACATCCCATTTTGCTTCATTTGCAATTTACATCCAAATAAAAGATAAATGTAATGGTACATTATGGCACTTTTGGCTTCTTATCCTTTTGTAATTTATCTCCCATTTCCCATTAGTTCACCAGCTGTTTTGAGCACCATTTATAGTAAGTACTATGGGAAAAATTTGATAGAAATAAAAGATGAAAGCCCCGCCTAAGAAACTTATAGTAATTCATTCTCCATTGTTTTACTTTACTGCCTTCCTTTCCTTTGGGCGTAGAATTTATCAGTTAATGCAAAAAGAATAAACAAAACTTAGTCAATAAACTTTAAGTATCTGCTATGTACCAGACACTGTGCTAAGTGCTAAGAGTACAAAAAGACAACAGACTCCCTATCCCTAAGGAGTTCCCAATCTAATTGGAGCAGAGAACAAGTAAACATACATACAAGCAAACTATATGCAAGAAAATTAGGAAATAATTAATAAAGGGAAGGCAATAGGAGTCAGGAGCCATGGGAAAGGCTGTAGATGTAATTTTAATTGAGACCTAAAGGAAGTCAAGGTAGCCAATAAGTAGAGCTGAAGAAAGAATATTCTAGATATGGGGGACAACCAGAAAAAATACTCAAAAGTTGAGAAATGGAATGGCTTATTCATGGAACATGGAAGAGGTCCTTGTCACATTATCAAAGAGTATATGGGAGGAAGGTATAAGAAAATTGGAAAGGTAGGAGGGGACAGGTTATGAAGGGCTTGAATGTCAAACAAAGGTTTGAGCTTTTTTTCTAAGAATTCGGTAGCTTTTAAATTTCTTAAAACTTAAAGAAAAAAAAAAACTATTCCCCCCCGGGAATTTTAAAAAGAATTTGCTAATAGCTTTTTCCTTAACAGGTGGTTCTGCTCATACTGATTTTTGTTCTCAGAGAGAGGATGCAGTTGACAGTAGACCTTTTCCAAGTAACGAGTAAAACTATCAGCAATTCCCCTTTCCTGCTCCTCCAACCACTTTGGACATTTATAATCCTCATTTTCTTCTGGGTACTGTGGGTTGCTGTCCTGCTGAGTTTAGGAACTGCAGGTAAGTGGCCAGGTATTTTCTGGCTCCTCTAATTCTAAAAATACAATTTATTATGGGGACTTACTCTTTGTTGCAAAGGGAAGTGACACCATGGCAAAGAGGAGCTGATAAAGATGAAGGAAGGGAATGTCAGGTCTTTGCCATAGAAGAAATATAGAAATGTGCTTTCTACTGATGCGATTTGAATGGTCTCAATTCCTGGTGGTCAAGAAGTTAGTGGCAATAAGAAAGTTGTTAAGAATCCCCTTTAAATCAGCTGCAGATTTAGGAGTGAAAGAATTCACTCATTCACGAATTATTAATTGCAAAATGAAAATTTATTTTTGAATAGAAATCAGTTTGTTAACAGACTGACTTTTATAGTGGCAGATCTATTGGAAAATGGAGTATTTGCGCTGAGAGAATGCAGTTCTCAGCAGGCAGAATGGTCCTGGAAAAGTGCTTGGGCCATCTGCAAAGATCTTAGTTGAGGGAAGCTGTTATATTGGGTATTTAGTGGGGGCTGGGACAGCCCAAGAAGATCAGACCAGGATTCTTGGTGGGGCTTCAGGAGCTGAGGTACCAGGCTTAGATTCTTATCAGTTTTCAGCCCGGATCTCCTATTGGAATTAACTACACTTCAAAAGGGTGTTTTTGGAACAGGATTTCTAATTGAATCAAAGCCTCTGGCATCCTGGAAAGATAACTTATCTGGGGGAAGGGGGGGAGAGATATGCCTTCCCCAAGAGGGGCTGAGACTCTGAAAGGAATCACAGTTCAAAAGGAAAAAAGTTTCTTAAAGGGACCACAACTTATAGTAAAGGAAATAGTTCCCTCCTGCTTCATCACCTTTTGTATAAACCTGACTTTGTTTATTGTGTCTTGTATTATCTGATTATTATTTGGTTTTGTGAAAAGTAGCAATGAGGCTTTTTTTAAAAAAGCATATATATGTATATATATATATATATATACATAATATACATATCTACATACATACTGTGTAATGAACCTGAAATGAAATGATAGGACAAAATGGAGGAAAAGCTGTATTATGGACTCAAGAAATGTTTTCTGAAAGTGCTAAAGCATTTGTAACTGGACCAAAATAACCCAGAGATGTTCCTGAGGAAACACAAGCCTTCCTTTCTTATGGAAATTAAATTCCAGGAAGTCCTTAAACTTCAGGTCCCAATTACTGCTTCTGAGAGTCCCTCTGTCTGTACTAGAGAGACTCAGTGGCATTGGATCATTCTTTGTCAATTCTGGGTGTCACTCAGTGACATCATAGGAGAATAGATTCAGAGTTGGAAGGGATATTATAGAACTCATATATGCCCACCCATTCCTTTTGGGCCCCCAGAGAGATTAAGTGACTGGATTGTAACCACAAGAATGGAAGGTGAACACTGAGCCAAGATTCCTGAAATCATAGGATCCTAGACTTGGGAGGTCCTTCAGGGACAATCTAATTCAGTTCAAATCCAAACACAAAGCCCTTCTACAGCATCAAGGACAAATAGGTCATTAAGCTTCCCTGAAGCCCCCTGACTTCATCATCTCCAGAGTAAGCTCCTTCTCCTGTGGATCATATTTAGTTTTTTTTTTTGGTTTTGTTTTTTGTTTTTTGTTTTTTTTTCTCTTCTATCAAGCCTCTCTGTTGCCCATTTATAATAATATCTCAGCCCTCTGGAACCAAGTAAATCAATCTAGTCCTTCCATAGATCAGCTTTCCAAAAGACTAAAGAAAGCTCTCGTCTCCCCCCAAATCTCCTTTTACCACGACTCTCTGTCTTTCTGATTAGAGAATAGATCCATGAAATCCAACCCTCTGTATAAGGAGTGAGTTCAATGACTGAACTATTTCTCAGTGACTGAACTATTTTGGGACTTCTCTGACTTCACCAAGCCCCTGGATGGAAAACCTGTTCCCACCCTTTTTCAACTTCCTTTTGTGTTTTGTTTTCCTGTATTAGCTGATAAACTCCTTGAGGACAAGGATTATCTTTCTTTACATTTGTTTCCGCTACTTATTACAGTATCTAGCATATAGTAGGCACTTAATAATTTATTGACTAATAAACATACCACTAAACATACTTATTTACTTCCACTGACCCTGATATGACATGATCTTGAAACCCCTCATCATCCTGATTTTCTACTTTGGGTGGATGTGCTCCAGCTTATCAACAGTCTTGCTAAAATCAGGTGCCCCAAATTGGGTCAAGACTCTAGATGTGATGCCTTGTGTTCTAGTATTATTGGAAATTTGTGTGCATTTCCCCAACTAGAATATGGGCTTGTTGACTCCTGGGATGTTGCCTTATTATTTGAGTTTGAAGCTAACTGCTTTTTAACCCTGATATCTTCCATCACTATGGACTGGACCAATAGAGACTACCACCTTCTGAGTGATTTACTTGAGCCTGAGCTTGCAGGAAGGCAGTCATTTTTGGGTAATTAGGCCATGTCATTAGCATATGATAAGGCTCAGTGAGGGTTTGCTGATAATACTATTGTAAGAAACAAAATATCTTACCAAGAATTTCACAGACTCTTAGATGAATGCAAAAAAAGATTTATTTTACATTCTTGCAGAATGGGTACCTTGCTCAAAGGCAGTCTTTTATTTCCGATCCTGAAGTGCAGTTCCCTCCCCTGGTTCCCCATTAATTGAGTATTACCGAAGTTACAGAATGTGAATCTCCACCCCTCATTACATAACCAGTCCCTGCCCCCAAGGAGTTGACATTCTTTTGGGGGAAGGTAACCATGAAGGGGAGGAGTCAAAGCCCAGAAGGCTCCTATTCAAATCTAAAACCTCAACCCCTCATTACATTTTTTGATGTCCTTGGGGGTCCCAGCATCCCATTTCGTAGGTTTCAATTTTCTAATTTAAATTAACATTCTCCAATTCATTTTTTCATAACGCTATGAAAATTAAATTACCATCTAATTCTTACACTATCCTATGAGAACTCTCAACCCCAGCAAGAAGCAGGCCAACATCCTAACTGACATAATTGTTAGGTCTCTACATTTGGAGTCGGGAAGAGCCGAGTTTGAGTCCTCCTCCCAACATTTATTTATTAGTTTTATATCCTTAGCTCTTCTGTGCTTTGGTTTCCTCATCTATAAAAGAGGCTGCTGAACTCAGTAGCTTCTGAAGTCCGTTCCAACCCTAAATATATGATCCTATAAATATGGTGAATAACCTAAGGTAGACTTCCTGTCTTGGCTGACTTTCTTTTGAACCAGGCTTTGGGGAGGATAGCTGTTGGCCAAAACAAATAAATCTGTCTATACCTGTGTGTTGATTTATCTCCTAGTCCCTGAGGTTTCCTGTGCTCCAAGAAGCTTTAACCCTGAAAGCTGTAAGAGCTCAGGCTGAGAGAGAAGAAATAGGGAATATGCATTTATTAAGTGCCTATTGTGTGCCTGGCACTGTGCTAAGCAATTTCAGATATTGTCTCATTTGATTCTTAGAGAGCTACTATGTCTCCCAATACATACAGTCTGTTGATATTAGGATACTCCATTTGAATCTTTCCTCTTTGTAATGTTGGAGAAACTGAGCAAGGTAGAGATTAGACAGTATTTAATAATTTATAAAATGGAGAGATATACTGAGATCAAATTGGATGCATGGTTTGGTCCCAGGACTGAAACAGTGTGAGTTCTCAAAGACATATATACACACACATGGCTCAGACGCAGGGGCAGGGGAAGAGTCAGGGTACTGAGAGCAGAATGGACTCCGACAGGATGAGGTGAGCCTCCGGAGATGAGATGACATAACAGGGGAAGTCACCCAGACTTGGGGAGAGGCATTCTGATATTCTAAAACATAAGATCTTTTATCCTTATCAAGTATTCTGATAAAGAGGGAGGGGAGGTTTTACACAACTGAGAAGCAGGGAAACTGAGGCAAGACTGAGTCAGGATAATTAGGAAAACTGAGTAAGGACAATAAAAGAGAACTGTGGCATACCGTCTTTAACCATCACCCCTATTTAGCAACCCCATCCTCCCCAGGTGCCATGCTTCTTTCCTCTTCCTGTTTCTAATCCATCCTTTCCCACATTTTATCCCTCAGGGGCAGGCCCTCCTGAGCTATTTCTTTTGGGTCCTATGATTTTTTTGGTTCAGGTAACCCTAGTGGAGAAATTCCCTTTACATTGCAAATCAGTGCCAGCTTATAAAAGGTGATTCAGCGGATACAGGAAAAGCTACAGGATCAGGAAAGCTTAAGTTCAGATCCAGGTTCAGACATTTACTAGCTGTGTGTTCATAGGTCAATAACTTAACCTCTGTTTGCCTTAATCCCCTACTGGAGAAGGAAGTAGCCAATCCTTCCAAGATCTTTGCCAAAACAAACTCCATAGACAGTATGGTCCATGAGGGTCATGAAGCGTCAAGCATGGCTGAATCAACTGGACAGCAACAGCACCACAGCCTTAGAATCAAAAGTCCCAGAGTTCGTGAAGCACTTGAAAAGTTAGGTGATTTGCCCAGTCACACAGTCAGCACATATCAGGGACAGGACTTGAACTCAGGTCTTCCTGACAGAGAAGTCATCTCTCTCCTTGTCTTACATGGTAATAATTAGCTAGTCTTGAAAACTTGTACTAATGTGGTAGTGGTGAAAGGCTTTAAGTTTAGAGTGAGGAGCTAATGGCATTCCTCATGCTTCTTGGCAGAAAGGTGGTGAACTACGGAACGGCATAAGGCATACCCTTTTACTTTTTTGTGTATTTAGTCAAGACTTAAATGTAAAATAAGAAAAAACAGAATAAAAAAGGAAAGAAAGAAAAGAAAAAATTTGTTGTGTATGCAGCAGAACATCAGGGAGAATTTTTGAATTCTATATGTAACAAATTTCCATATCAGGAAAGTATATATAATGATAAACAGCAATATATTCATGGTTGTCCATCTTTTCTTTGCTTCCTTTTGTTCTCTATCGTATACTTTTTACTTTATTCTTCTTTTTCCTCTTTCATACTCCCACTTCTCTCAAGCAGGCTACAATTAAGCACAAATATGTTTATGTGTACATTATACACATATATGAATGTATATGCATAAATATATGTGTATAGAGATATATGTATGTGTATATATACAGATCCATACACATATATAAATATTCATACATATATAGATATGCACATACACATACAACTAAAATAATATTAATATGACTGACATATAATGTAGATTTCTCTCTTGATTGATTTTTTTTTTAAATTATGACTTTGAGATCAATGATTGCTACATGCATTTTTAGATATTCCTAAGGGACATATGAAGTATGAATGGTATCCCTCCAGCTTCTTGGCAGATAGGTAGCAGATTCTAGGTGCAGTACAAGACAAACATTTTCAGATATGGCCAGTTTAGTCAGTCAAAAATATTTATTGAATGCTTACTGTGTTCCAGAATTTACTGTGTGCTAAGCTTGGCAAATTCAAAGAAAGGCAAAAACATACTCTTTCCCTTTGGATAGCTCTCCTTCTAATAAGGAAGTCAACGTAAGGGGGAAAAAAAGTACACACAAATTAGGACAGCATATAATCTCAGAGGTAAAGAGCCAGGAGGAAGGAGAGATGGAGAACAGGATTAAAAAGGCTCTTTTGCAGAAAAAAGAATTTGAAGTGAGTCTTAAAGGAAGCCCAGGAAGCCAGAAGAAAAAGGTCAGTAGAGAGAGCATTTCAGGTATGGGAGACAATTAGGGTAAAGGACTTAGAAAGATGAAGTGTTTTGAGTGAGGGAAAATAGAAAGCCAGTGTAACTGGAGAAGAGTCTGGTGTAAGAAGACTATGAAAAGGAGGAATGGGGTAGGTTATAAAAAAAAGCCAAAAAGAGTATCTTACATTTGATCCTCAAGTTTTTCTTTCTTTCTTTTTTTTTTTTTTTTTTTTTGTCAGATCTGTGTTTTAGCAAAATTACTTTGACAGCTAAGTTAAAGTGAGAAGACACTAGAGGCAAGAAAATCAGCTGTTAAGAGGAAGGAAGGAAGCAGGATGGCATGAGTTAGGTGGGATGGATCAGTAGATAGTGACTATAAGGTAAAATTAAAAGGAATAGCGATAGAATACATTTTTGAAAACAGAAATTCATAGCAGCTTCTGAGAGCCCTTCCTACAATGCCAAATGTTATAACATTAGGATAACTTCTGGGATACTTTATTGTTATGACTATTCTTTTTATCTTTACTCTGCTGCCTCTTTGTAGCATGGAGTTGACTCAGGGGTCTTCAAGACCAGGCCAGTAGCGCGTTCTACCAATCAAGAAAGACTTATGGGATGGTCCCAGCAACAGCTTAAGTCTGGCAAGATGGCTCTTTGTGTGGAACAGGATATTCTTTAAAGGATATTTCAGCAACTGATAGGAAAATATTAGCTCTTTACACGTTTGATATAAACAGGCAGGGGATTGAGGATGCTGAGAAACACCAGCAAGATGTGGAAATGTTGAATTTAATGTCCTCAGCAAGGAATATTGCAATTTCTGACCATCTTTCCTAGCTTTGGTCTGGGGCTCAAGAAAAGTAACTAAAAGAGAAAGTAAATATTTGCAACTTTTGAACCGCGTTATTAATTGAAAGAATATTTGACATGCATAAAAACCAAAAAGGGAAAATATGATAGCAATCGAGGAGGTTAGATGTTTATTTCTTAAACAGATGGGTTCATTGAGAATGAGATATTATCAATCCACCACACAGCTAATAAAATCCCATGAGAATTAAAAATAGGTATGGTCTAATCAATGGATGCCTCTGTGCAGCCAGGTACCATAGCACGCACCAACTGAAATGGAAAAAAATAGAACAAAAACTGCAGTAACCTCAGCAATCCAGCAGATGCTGTTGTTGTACTGAAAGGAACCGGCCACATTTAATTTCTGCCTTCCTCTTGCCCACGTCATCCCTTTCTAGCAGCCTTGCCCTGCCTGGATGACAGACTGGGCGTCTGTAACTTAGAGGGATGAGCATGGCTGTCACCCTGAGCAGAAGTTGTGAGAACCATAAAAAGATACGCAGATTATGAAAAGTTATGTGCTTAGAAAGGAGACCCCAGGACCTGTTTACATAATGACAAGAATTCTGTAAGTGGAAACTGCCCTGAAAAAGCAGCTGGCTAAACAAAATGACCCATGTTAATCTCAGAGAACAGATAATGAATCACAATCCTTTCCTTTCCGGAAGAGAGATGAGGGACTTCAGAAAGGGAATATTGCATATGATACTCATTTGGCCATGACATCAGTTTTGCTTAATTTTTTCTCTGTTAAATGAGATCATTTATCACCATTGGGGCTTTTGTTTTTTATTGGGTTTTTTTTTTTTTTTTGCTGAGACTTGTCCAGGGCCACACAGCTAAGACGTATTTGAGGCCAGATTTGAACTCAGGTCCTCCTGATTTTTTAATGAGCTGGTGTATCCTCTTTGTTAAAGGGAAAAGTGAAGTATAATATCAGGAAATGACTAAAGAAAAAAAACAAACATAAGATCCTACGTTAAGAAAACCTTGTGGTTTTCAATCCAACCCTATCCCTGCCACCATTTTGTAGATAAGAAAAGAAACAGAAGCTACAAGGAAAACTTCTGAACTCTAAGCCCAGTACCCTATCCATTATACTATGCATTCTTTAAAAATCACAAATTCAATAAAACTTCTATCTTTAGAGGTATGATGAGAAATAACATCAACACTCAACTCAAGGTCCAGGTCCAACTCCATCATTTGATTGACCCATTTTACAAGTATGATGTGAGCATAAAATAAAGTAGATCAGTCAGTCAGTTAACAAAAATTATTTAGTGTCTACCACATGCCAGGAGGGGTTGCTAGGTGGTATAGTGGGAGAGCAGCAGGTCTAGAATTCTCTTTCCAAGTTCAGACCTGGGCCTTAGACACTTGGTAGATGTATGACCCTAGATAAGTCATTTAACTCTGTTTGCTTCAGTTTTCTCATCTATAAAATAAGCTGGAGAAGGAAAGGGCAAACAATCTCAGTACCTTTGCCAAAAAAAAAAAAAAAATCTTAAATGGGATCACAAAGAGGCAGCTACTACTGAAAAACAATTAAACAATAAGCATCGTGCTAAGCACTGGGATACAAAGAAAAGTAAAAGATGGTCCCTGTCCTCCTGGAGCCCACAACATAATGGGAACAACAGTATGTAATTTATTCATTTATTTCACTCATATCCAACTCTTTGTGACCCCATTTGGGAATTTCTTGTCAAAGATACTGGAGTGGTTTGCCTTTTCTTTCTCTAGTTCATTTTACATATGAGAAACTGAGGCAACCATACTTGCCTAGGATCATATAGCTGGCAAATATGCAAGTAATGATATACAACAAGCTATACACAGAACAAATATAGTGATCACAAAGTAACAGATTATTGTTTTATTGGAAATTATGTCAGTATTGGCTGATAAATTGCTATATAAATCCTGGGTTTAGGATCTTTCCAGAATTCTCATTGTTCTGTCTGGCAGATTTGAAAACAGTTTAGCTAGTACCCTCTTCCATTTAGTTAACCTTAAACATAGAGTATGTCTCCATTTTTTGTATGTCAGTCAACAACAATAAATGCTTGTTGATTATTTCAAAAAGTTGAAAGATACTTACTGGTTATCTGCCATGTGTTCAGCATTTTGGAAGATGGCAGGTGGGAAGGAAGACAATACATCTCTGCCTTCAAAAAATCAGAGTTGGAAAGAACTTCAAAGACAATAAGTCCAACCCATACCTGAAAGGTCATCAGCTCTCTAACTCATGTGTCAAGAGGTCATCCAGTCTTTGCTTGAAGACCTGTAGTGAAAACAGCATTTGGTGGGTTGATAACATCCCATGTTCAATGACCCCATCTGTTCAAGAAACAAAACCCCACTTTAGATTACATTTGCAAGTTTTTCATGCCAAATCGAAATCTGCCTTTGTAAATTCCCATCTTCTTGCTCTTAGCTCTGCCATCTGGGCCCAGATGGAATGCCAGTCTTCCCTCTACAGGAAAACCTTTCAAATACAAATAGCAGTCATGTCTACTCTTCCCCCATAAAATCATTTCTGAGCCAGAAACCTTATTTCCTTTAATGTGTAATGTGTTGCCAATTACTAGCCTTGTCATTGTTCTGTAGATGTTTAGGTGCTTGGAAGCACCCTTGGAAGGGGCAGGGATACCTCTGGGAAACATAGCCCTGTTGACAGTATAAGATCAAGTACTAGATTAAATGGTAGAAGGAAAGTACACTCAACCTGGATTCAGGGGATCCAATCCCAGCTTTGACATTTACCACACTTTTGCTTGAAAATCACTGTGGGGGAAAACCCAAATTTCCCAAGACAGCTCAACTTACTTTTTTGGATAGCTCTAATTATTGGGATGTTTTCCCTTAAACAAGTCTAAATTTGCTTCTTGATTATATCCAACTATCACTCCTAGTTCTGTTCTTTGGAGCCAAGGAAAACAAGGCAAATGCTTCTCCCTCCCTACAACTCTTCAGATACTTGGAGACGGCCATTTTGTCGGATCCCTTCTTCTCTCCACCCCCTCCCCAAGCCTTCTCTTTTCTAGTCTTCTCATCAGCAATACATAACTGATCACTTCATAGGGTAGATTACTCTGGAGCAGATTTGCTGGAGATGGCTAATTCCACCTATCACTGCTGGCTACCCAGAAAAGACCTCGATCTGATCCTTAACCTCTTTCATCTCTCTTGCCATTCTGGACCTCCAGCACTCACTTTATCTCTCATCTCCTATCTTGAGATTTTGTGCTGACTGTCCCACATACTTGGAATGCTCTGCTGTCTCTTGGAGTTTGACTTTTTCCCAGACTCAGTTCAGACACCACCTCCTAAAAGCAGCTTTTCCTGGTCCCTGCCTTCCTCACTGAAGTTACATTGTATCTGCCCTCTGTATATCTTGTATGTACCATTAACATACATATTGGCTCCACCATTCAACTTGTTCAGGGAAAATATTATTTTTTTTCCTTTGTATTCTGAGCACTCCTTACCCATACTATGTCATTGTTCAATTATGTCTGTCTCTTCTTGGTAAAGAAACTGGAGAGGTTTGCCATTTCTAATAGATTAAACAAACAGATTCAAGTGATTTGCCCAGAATCACATAACTAGTGAGTATCTGAGGTCAGATTTGAATTCAGGTCTTCTGGACTCCAAACCCAGTACTTCATCTACGAGCCATCTAGCTACCTCCAATGCAAAAAAAAAAAAGTTAAGTGACTTGTCCAAGATCACACAACTAGTAACTATCTGAGGATACATTTGAATTCAGGTCTCCCTGACACCGGATTCAATGCTCCATCCACTCAGTCAGCCTTCTAGCTGCTGCCTCAGACCTGTACTAAACCCTAAATAAATTCTTAGGACTGATTGCCTTCCGACTTTCTATTGGCCATAGAATCTTAGGGCTGGGCAACAATTTAGAGATCTTTGAATTCACAATTCCCATTTTATGGATGAAGTGAGATCCAGAGAGATTAAATGATGTTCAAAACAATATATAGCTAGTTAGTAGAAGATGTAGGACTAAAACATAGGTTTTCAGTCCCTCATTCTGATATTTCTCTATTATAATCTCCTTAGGGGTCCATCTGATACTTTTCAGAATTTTGGTCCCTTTCAGACCTTCTTGGTAAAGTAACTAACCTTCTAAATTGGCCAGCAGAGGGCTCTTGAATGCACAAATACTGGCATATTGCAGAGGGCACTCAAGTTACACCAACAGACACAAATACACGCCTACCTGCCAGCTCTTGGCTAGCTCAGTCCTTAGTTTCTAAACTTTCACAATGAATCAAGGTCTCTGATTTTTTATTTTTTTAATGCAGTTTAAAGAGTAATTCTACACACACACACACACTCACACATACTTTGGGGAAGAAAAAGGCCAGCCAGAGGCTATAAGCATCTACTCACAGATCACCATAAAAATGAACAAAAGGAAGGAAAAGTCAAATGCCTGGGAAAGAGACCTTTGCTGAGGTTCACATGCAAAGGGGAACAGACAGCACGTTTGGTCGGTCCATGTGATGTGGTGGAAGCAATACTAGACTTGGAGTCAGGATAAGTGAGGGTTCAAATATTACCTCAGAAATTTACAAGCTATATTCACTGACTAGTCATGTAGCCTTTGGGAACTTCCATTTCCTCATCTGCAAAGTGATGGTATTGCTGGAACTCAGTATAAATGCTTCCTGACTGGCCTCCCTTCCAGCTCTAAGATCTTTTGCAACCCTGGGCAATCACTTAACCCTTCAGGGCCCCAATGTTTTCATCTGTAAAATGTGGGGGCTGGATGAGACAGCCTTGAAGATCCCTTCCTGCTCTGAGTCTGAGATTATATAAGCCTCCTAGCTCTTTGAAAACCTTAAAGCCACAGATAACCGTCAGCTGTTGTTATTACTACTCAGATCTGTTTCTTCCTGAAATGCTAAGAGCCCTCTGGCCCAAGGAGGTCTTCACTTATCAGCTTCGGAAGTTGAGTTTGCTGCCCCAAATAGTGACCCGTGGTGTGGCTGAGATTGGGTCATTCCACATGAACACATCAGCAAAAACAGCCAAGAGATGGAAAAGATAAAATCTTCACATTTTTTTTCATTCAGAGATAACCCCATGTCTGAGAAATCTGCATTTAGGTTACACAGCAACTGATTACTCTCTGGCCCTCCTGTTATTTTCATCTTAATTCCTAAGGAAAAATGGAACAGAAGTTGTAATATGTACTTAGAAGGAAAAAAAAGAAATGTAGGAAGAAATTTTAAGGGATTACTGGAGTAATGTTGGGCTTGGAGTCAGAAATAGCTAAATTCAAGAACACCTTTCCAAAATGTGACCATCCTAGAAAAGCCTGCCTATTTATCAATGTCTTGATTAATACCCAGGCTATAAACAGACCAAAGCAGAACTAGGTATGACTAAAAATACAAGGCTTTCTGTCAATCAGTTCAGCTATAATATTGTAAACAATGGGATGCCCATTCACAAGATCCCAGGAAACAAGGAATTCTGGCCATCTCAAAGTTATTTTATTATACAGCATAATTCCCTTCCCTGTGTCCTGTACAAATAAATAATATTGGGGACTTTGGGGAAGGGCTGAATTATATAGGGCAGCTTGGTGGCACCATAGTACAGAGTGCTGGGCCTGGAATCAAGGAGAGTCAACTTCTTGAGTTCAAATCTGGTCTCACTGGCTGGGTGAATCTGAGCAAGTCACTTAACTCTGTCTTAGTTGCTCATCTATAAAAAATGAACTGGATAAGGAAATGGCAACCCATTGCAAAATCTTTGCCAGCAAAACCCAAAATAGAATCACCAAGAGTACAACACAAATGGAATAACTGAAAAAACGGTAATTGAATTATATAAGATTGAGTTCTAGCACGGCAGAAAAGAAGACAATAACTTTTAACAGTTATTTTCTTTGAGTTTTTGCCTTTCTTTATATTCTAAGTGTATAGCACAGTGACTAAGACATAGTAGGTACTTAATAAATGCTTGTTGACTGTCCAGTTCCCCAGATTGCCATAAATGCATACCTTAGATCTGAACTCATGTTAGTAAAAGTTCTTATTTGTTTTGTGCCATGGACTTCTAATAATGTTTTAAATGCATAAAATAAAACACATAAGATCACCAAAAACCCAATTATAATGTGAAGATGGGAGATCCAATGTGCTACACATTACACATGTTTATAGACTTTTTCAATGTACCATCAGTTTTGCTGATTTTTTTTTCTCTTAAAAATATTGGTATATGAGATGATTCTCAGGAGAGAGAAAGAAAGGTAGTGGAAATAGGTATAATTATAGGAAAAACATATACAAACAATACAGCAATACAATTTTTTTTAAAGAAACATAGTTATCATGATATTAGAAAAAAAATTAAGTTCATAGACCCCAGGTAAAGAATCCTTTTTTTTTTTTTTTTTTAGTTGAACCTACCAAGTTATATAATAGAAAAAGCAAAGTGTTTCTTGGGTACCTGAAAACACTCTTCCTCCTCCACTTCAACTGCTGGAATCCTTTAAAATTCCAACTAAAATCCCACCATCTACAGGAAGCCTTCCATAATCCTTCTTAGATACTTACTAGCTATATAAGCCATATAAATAATAGGTTCCTACCTCACACACTATCTGTGTGGCCAAGGAGGGAAACATAATAGGTTCTAGAAGTCTATACTTTGTAGGGAAAGGAATATTAAGATAAATTTCAGGAAAACAGCCAAGACTTCCAGTTGTGTGGAGTAGTGGATAAAGTGCTGAATGGACTTGGAGTCAAAAAAAGGCCTAGGTTAAAATCTTGACTGAAATTTAATATTCTATGATCACAGGCAAGTCACTTAATGACTATGTATCTCAAGCAGCTCTTTAGAACTTCTTAGGATGGCAGTCTATCTTGATAAAAAGACTTCAAGTATTAGAATGTCCATATCTTGATCACTTGTGCAAAGCAATGGAGACTCAGAGACAAAAACAGTCCCTGCTTTAAAAATTTACTTTCTACTTGAGACCTTAACTATTACTAAAGAATAATCCATGAAGTAGACCTGCTGCCCTCTTGAACCATTGGCAGTGCTGGATATTGGACGAGGTTGTTTGAAACATCATTTCTTTGACCCTCTCTCTAGGTACGGCACAGGTAACAACAGGAGGACGTGTGGAATATAAACTTCTTTCTGGAATTCGATATATGTGGTGGTACCATTTAGTGGGCCTTATCTGGACTAGTGAATTTGTCCTGGCCTGCCAACAAATGACTATAACTGGGGCAGTGGTCACCTGCTATTTCAATCGGTAAGTACAATTTCTCTTCTATTCTCCTATTGAGGCATATGGATGATGTATCATGATAAAAATCTCAGAAGAAATTGTGAGATAGCAGCAGGGTCAACAGAGATATGGGGATGTAGCAATAACACATTGCTCCTTAAAGTTTTAAAAGTGATTTGCTTTGGAGCTTCAAGGCAAACCCATGAGGTAATTCTCCCAGTTTTTTGTTTTTTTTTTTTTTAAACAAAGGAGGAAGCCAAGGCTCAGAAACTGACCTAGAATTGTCCGATCCAATAAACATTTCTTAAATGCCTACTATGTGCAAGGCATTATGGTAAACATTTTTTTAAAAAACTACTTGTTTTGCACCAGACTAGTGTGTTAAGGTACTGAGGATATAAAAACAAAATGAGAACTAGTTCCTGCCTTAAAGGAATTTACAGTCTAAGTGCAATGACATGTGCACAATAAGTAAATAATAGGGAAAAAAGAGTTCTGTGTTTGTATCTGCAGCACATCATAGTGCCTGGTACATAGTAGATTCTTAATGCATACTTGTTTATCATTAAATAATATATCATTTATAAAGTTTTTAAATACTTCTTAAGCTCCATCTGTGTAGCTGACAAGTCAAATTAATAATATATTGATTTTCTCTCTCTGCTTTCTTTTTTACTTTCTTATCTTGAAATATACAAGGAATCATCATCATCAAAAATCATTTCTGTAGCAATTTTTCACTTTTATATTCCACAACAAGATTTTATTAAGGCTCTGTCTTGCCAATGCTGAAGGTTATATCTCAAGACAATTAAAATACTTGAAAGTAGGGGGCCTTGAATTAAGAATCATACACCATAATTCATTTCTACAGTCACCCTTTAGTCAAACAATTCATGTCCTTAAGAGGTTTTCCTCTTTGACCTTGGCAGAGTCATGCTTCTCCGTGTCCTATTTGATGTTTCAAGGCTCATTCTTATCTCATAGTTTCAGGACTGGAGACTATCCCTGCCTGTGTGTGGAAAGGCAGATTGTACCCATCCCAAGGATTTAATACAGTCAAAACATATTCATCAATGTCATTCACGTCATACAAGTTCCAAGAGTCCAAACAAACCAGGACATCAAGTCCGATGTTAAAGTCAACCAGTCACATTGGCTTTTGTTTTTTAATCCTTAGCTTGGGAAGGTTTCAACTGAAAGCCACATGGATGATGAAAGGCCTGGGAAATAATATCTCCAGGAGAGATGAAAGGAACTGGGATTATTCAGCCTAGGGAAGAGAAGCTTGAGGAGTGACTTCATAATGGTCTTTGTATGAAGAATGGTGGCCAGCTGTCCTGGCTCTGCTGAAGACCAAATATGAGGAAATATGTTTTAACCTAAGCCTCTCATGGCATAGCTTAAATTTGGGAAAAGTTTCTTGACAGTTCAAATAGCTAGTGCATTAATGAGAGAAATTGTAAAATTTTCTTCTGCAGTTCTTTAACAACTGGAGGGATACCCATTCATTCATTGGGCGGAGGAAATGGAGTTAATTTAAGATTGGACTGATTTAAAGCCAGAGGGATAGACTGAATAACTTCCCCAGGGCTTTCCAAACCCAAAATAGATATTCATTCATTTATTCAACAGGCATTTAGCAAATGTCTATTGTGCCAAATTCGGTGCACAGTGGTAGGGATACAGAGACTGAAAAAGAAATCATCTTTGCCCTGAAAGCACTTCCATTCCACTTGGGGGCATGGAGATAGGGGGTGGGATATAACATAGTTAGGTAAACATCATGCAAATAAAAAGAGCATAGTATAGAGGAAAGAGTGATGAACTTGCCCAGAAAAATCCTAGTTTCAAATCCTATCTGTAGGATATGTGTGTGGCCATAGCCAAGTCCCTCATTCCTTTCAATCATTTGTAAAATAGGGATGATCATACTTGTAGACCCTTCCTTCCAGAGTTATTGTGAGATTCAAATGAACTAATGCCTTTAATGTACTTTGGAAACTTTGAAGCACTATGTAAATGCCAGTTGTTATTCCCATCATAATAATCCCAGTTATTATCATTCTATCTATGGTAGTCCGTACAAATTTGTTCATAAGTTGGTTGAAGAAACCTCTTCCAAAGCTATGCAAATGATTTCTTCATTATTAATAACTTAATAATTATTCTATTAGCAATTAGAGGGATGGCCTTGAACTTAGGAATATTGGGGTTTGAATATTGCCTCTGATACCTATAATCTATAGCTGTTGAACTCTGGGCAAGTCATTTAACATCCAGTACCCCAGGAATTTCTCTAAATACATAAGATAAAGACATTGTTATTCTGCATTGTTGGAGTAAATTTCTGCCCTACATGGATAAAATCAGGTCCAAAACAGACTTACTTGAATTTATATATTACTCTGAAATTTACAGAGCAATTTCCTCATTCCAGTCCTGCTAAGTTGCAGATGTTATCATCCCCATATTACAAATGAGAAGACAGAGACACAGAGAAACTAAGACTTCTTCATTGTCACATACCTCATAACTCACATCAAATGAGATGAACATTTATTATTAAGTACTTTGCAGACCTTAAAGCTTAAACCATTATTGTAGATTCAGATAGTCAATAAATATTTATTAAGCATCAATTGTATAAATGCTAGCCATAATAACCGTGCTATTATTTTTTTTCCTGATAAGTTTCAGAACTAGGATATATGTCCATTTATATGATTTTTTTTCAAATGTCCTTAAGCAAATATGGAACTATAAAATCTTCTCATCTACTTTAGATTAGGTGGGGTCTACTCTAGATCATTAACTTGTTTCTTGATTTTTAAGAATCATTATTTGGCCAGCCAAGATTTGTTACTCAACCACTTGAATGGTTATGGGATCTTGTTATTTATGATCTCTTTGATGGTGCATGCTGCCTCCTAGTCATTCATATCCTTTGTCTGGGACTCTGGTCCTTGTCCTGCTATAATTTCAGTCAAAGGAAGCCCAACAAAAGGGCCCGGGGTTTCCTCACTCTAATTTTCCCATGTGTCCTAAGCTGGCAAGGATGCCAACAGAAAATAGGGTTATGCATTGGTTGTTTTTCACCTTTCCTGGCACCATCCTATCTTCTTTTTTGATTATTTATTTCTTTGATTACATTCTTTGCTTCTTTTTCAAAGCTCTTTATTTGGTAGGGATTCATAGTTGTCCTGTGACCCATCATTACTTTCTAAGCAAGACTTATTTTTAATTTTTTGCAGACTATTGTTTCATGCTTCATAGGCATAAAACAACATTAATAGGATATTGGTATTTACAAAATGGGTTTGTATTTTTTGAAAGAAATTTGGAGTCCTTTAAGGAGCATTATAATTTTTCAAAGATAGTCCAATCCATTTTCCCGACATGCTAGGTGGTACAGTGGATAGAATGTTGGACCTGAAGTCAAAAAGACCTGAGTTCAAAGCTAGCCTCATATATTTATAGCTATTCAACTCTGAACCAATTAGTTAACTTTTGTCTGCCTTATTTCCTTCAGTTGCAAAATGGAGCTAATCATAGCACCCATCTCCTATGTTTGCTGTGAGGATTAAATAATATAATATTTGTGGCACCTGATAGGTGCTTAATAAATACTTGTTCTTTCTTCTACTTCCTTTCCTCTCAACTTCTTTAATTCTGAAGCCATCTTATTGTCTGTTTGCATTGTTTGTCCCATCTGATGAGCAAGTTCTACAAGTTAACCATTGATTATACACGAATATCCACTTGGCTTTTCTTGTGTTCCAAGTTAATTTGGCCTAATCATCCACCTAGAGTTCATTAGCATGTTTTGTTTTGTTTTGTTTTAAGTATTCTACCAATTCAGATTGAAAGCAATTTTGACACCTCACCAAATGCCTTGGATCAATATTGCTATTTTTTAGAGTTGATATCACTGAATTACAATGATCTGTTAAATGGTTTTAGGGCCAAAAGGGAAGAGCTTGAGTTTTATTGAATCTGGGAGAGAATGGAAGGACACAGGTGGACCTACCAAGGCAGAGTTGTACCTTAGTGCCTTCATGAAATCAATAAACTCTCATTCATAAGCAGTATTTCCTTGTTTTGTTTTTCAGAATGTGTCAAGAGATTTAGGTATAAGGAAAAAATTCCTTCAAATTAAAAATGAAGTCCTTTACAGATAGTGAATTATCACCAGTGTACTTCAAACACAGGCAGATAACCTTTTTTATTGGGAACCTTCTCAAGGGAAGTCAATTTGGTTAGGAATTGGTCTAGGTTAAAGGTATCATGCCACATGGACTACAAACCCAATAAAATATAATTAGAAAATATTTATCAAAATGAAAATATGATGGGGCAGCTAGGTGGCATAGTGGATAGAGCACTAGCCCTGAAGTCAGGAGGACCTGAGCTCAAATCTGGCTTCAGTCACTTACTAAAGTGGCTGTGTGACCCTGGGCAAGTCGCTTAACTTGCCTCTGCTAAAAATGAAAATATAATGAAACATAGATAACATTGTCAATATGCAGTCCACAGGGATCCTTTATACATGGATTAGTAGTCTCAATTTCTGAGTTTCATGCTTGGGGATCCTTCCAAATCTGAGATATTATGAGTAACTTCAAGCTGGGCCACTTGCCTGCCATCCATATGACTTTTCAGCATTCTTCCTTAGGGTAACACCAAAGACATTCTCCTACTCTTTAAAAATGTACAAAAGGATTTTTTAGTGCCTTTTTATTTTTATATCACTGTCATTTATATAAATACTGTTCTCACCTCCCAGATGAACACTCTCATAACAACAACAAAGCAAAACAAAACAAAAAACAGTTCAACAAAAATTATTGAAATAGCCATCTCTGCCAGGATAATTCCCATACTTTTAATCCCTGCACACATACAAATTGAATTACATCTCTGCCAACCAGTAATGGAAGAACTGCTAGTGAGAATTGAGGCCAGGGAGACTGAGGGTAGGTAAGCTTGTTTCTACTGGAATTGAAATAATAAATGTCCCAGTTGTCTAAAAAGATCTGAGAGGACTATCAAGAATCTCGTTAACCCCAGCAGCCTCCCTGGAGGAGC
This sequence comes from Sminthopsis crassicaudata, assembly GCF_048593235.1. Taxonomy (NCBI): domain Eukaryota; kingdom Metazoa; phylum Chordata; class Mammalia; order Dasyuromorphia; family Dasyuridae; genus Sminthopsis; species Sminthopsis crassicaudata. Next base: position 409,557,044 of record NC_133620.1, read on the forward strand.
AGGTAAATAGGTGCCAAGTAAGAGTCCTATTACATAGTTATAAAAATGAAACATGAAAATTTTTATTTTCCTGGCCTCTTATCTCTCAGGAATAATGAAACACAGATAGATATTCTCCAAGTTCTTTTTTCTAGCTGCTTACTTCAACAAGAGATGTGTTTGAGGTTTTTTTAATCTATTCATAATCAGAAATACCATTGAATTTGCAAAGAGAATACTTCCCTAAATAACTACTTCTTGTGAGTAGATAGGTCCAGTGACTGGCTGCATTTATAGTGTCCTTTTGCCTAAGGCAAGTACCTACAATCAGGGGATCAATATATACTAGTCTATCTTTAAGCATTCCTGATAAATCTTCACTCTGGTTTTTCAGTGAGGGGAGGCAATTTAGCTGACAACATCACTATATACTCTATCCTAATCTGTTCTTTCCCAGTTGTGATGCATATTACAAATTCAGAATGTAATCATTATTATCACAGGTGTTTCAAGACCAGAGGTTTTGCAACTCTTCCCCTCCCCACCCTGAGATGATATTTCCAGAAATGATTGTGATATAAAAACTCCTTACATGTAGTTTTAAAAGCTAGAAAAGTAGAGGCAGCTAGATGATTCAGTGGATAGAGTACCAGCCCTAAAATCAGGACCTAGGTTCAAATTTGGTCTCAGACACTTAATACTTTTACTAGCTGTGTGACCCTGGAACCAAAAAAAAAAAGAGGGGGGGGAGTTAACTTCTGATGCTACTCTGAAGGAAGAATGCTCCAGAGTGAGATGGGTGGCAGACACTGGGGGTTGGACCACCCTGAAATTATTCACAGAATTCAGGAGTTGAAAAGACCTCACCCCACTCTACCTCCCAATTACTGCATCACCAATTATCTTGACTTTTGTCTTAAAACTGGATTTTAATGACTCTGGAAGAGAGAGTGAGACTGATGATTTTGTGCAACTCTGCTTCATTTAAATTCAATTCACACATCAGTCAAGACATCACCCTGTGATGTCATTGGTCCCCTTTGAAAATGAAGGACAAATAGCATTTGGAGAAATAATTAATGGCTTTTTTCCCCTTACAAATAGGTCAGGAATTCCTGACCTAAAGCTTTGGTTCCATTTAAAAATGCAAATATCTTTCTGCACTTCATCAAAAACTGGTCTGTCAGACTAACTTTACATCCTTTTTTGACAGGCTCACTAAACTGGTTGATCAGGAGAATACCATAGATCAGGAATTCTTAGGTGTTTTTGTGTCAGGGATTTTTTTTTAACAGTATGGCAAAGCATATAACTCCCTCTCTGAATAATGTTTTTAAAGTGCATGAAATAAATTACATAGGATAACAAAGGAAATCAAGTATATCTAAATACAATTATAAAAAAAATTTGAACAAGGATCCCAGACTAAGAACCTCTGCTACAGATTTTAACACTCAATAAACATTTATTAAGCACTTGCTATATGCCAAACACTGTGCTAAGCTTTGGAGATAGAAAGGCAAAATTAGCTCCTGTCTTCAAGAACATTACTGTCTAATGTGTTTACTTAGATCTTAGCAAAGCATTTGACAAAAATCTCTTGTACTATTCTTGCATGGAAGATGAAAAGTCTGATTAGTCAGTGATACAAGTTGGTGGATGTAGAAGGATAAATGGCCTGGTCTTGCAAAAAGGGAAAAGAATGGAATTTTCAAACTACAAATTTTCAAGTAGTTTTCAAATTTCAAACTACTTCCACGATTATGACTTAGTTAAATTTTTGGACACAAGAGATTATTAAGTACCTACAATGTGCCAGACACTGAGATATGTGATAGAAACACAAAGACAAAGAAGAGGATTTTTTTTTTCTGTCAAAGGAAATAAGATGGAAATGCATAAAGAAATATAAAGTATACACCAAGAAAATAAAAGTAATTGGTGGGGAGAAGGAGGAAGGAGGCAATAGCAGAGGGAGTTGGAAAAGGCCTTTGAGGCAGTTGTAAAGGGGAAGTGTATTCTGGGCACAAGGGATAAAGAAAGGCAAAGAAATGAAAGAGAATGTTGGGTGTGAGACACTCCTAGAAAGCCAGTTTGCCAGGATGACAGAGTAAATGAAGAAAAGAATTATGTCTGAAAAATGCAGAAAAGAACTAGGTCTGGAAAGACAGATTGGAGTTATTCTATAAAGGATTTTGAATCCTTTTTTTTTTTTATCATAAGTGAGAGATGGGCTCACTAGAGCTTTGTGAGCAGGGGAATGATACCACCAGCCCGGTGCTTTTGAGAATGTTCTTTTGGTAACTATATGTAGAGAGAGAATTGTAGAAAGAAGAGACTGACCTCCTAGGCTAGTAAGGTAGTGAGAAACTAGAGCTTAGAAGAGATAGAATTGGAAGTTATTTTTGAAGTTAAAGTAATTGAACCAATGAAAACTGATGAGATCACTGAAAGAAAGAGAGAAAAAAAATAGTCTTGGGACTGAGCCTTGAGGTGTATCCACAGATAAGGGGTGGAATCCAGATAACAATCTAGCAGGGAAGACTGAGAAGTAGTGGTCAGACAGGTAAGAAGAGAAACAACATAGAACAGTGTCAGGAAAACCCAAAGATGCAAGATTATCTGGGAGGAAAAATAGTCAACAGCGTCACTGGCTGTAGAGTTCAAAAAAGAACCATCGGATTTGGCAATTAATAGGTCACCTGTAACTGTAGAGAGAACATTTTCAGTCCAAAGAGTTCAAAGAGCAGATTTTAAAAGATTTAAAGAAAGTGAGAAGAGATTAGTGGAGTCAATGAGTGTAAACAATTTTTTCCCCCAGGAGTTAGTGAAAGGAAAGAAATATAGAGCAGTAGTTTGAAGAGATGGTAGGTGCAAATGAGAATTGTTTAAGGGTGGGGAAAACTTGGGTGTGTTTATAGATAATAGGAAAATCTGGAGATTGGGAGCAATCAAACTTTGGTCCTGAAGGGAATGACTGTGGAGGTAATCTCAAGGGTCTTCTGTAGGAGACTGAAGAAGAATCAAGGGTACAAATTAAGGAGCTGACCTTGGTGAGGAGAAGGGCCACTACACTGTCAGATATTGGAGTGAAATGGAGAGAATGGGGAATGATGAAGTCAAGTGGTTTTGAAATTGATAGCCGGGGGGAAAAGGAAGGGCTTAATGCAAATGGATTCTAATTTATCTCTGAAGTAAGAAAGGAGGTTCTCAGCTGAGAGAGTAGAGTGGCTTGAGGAGAGATGAAGAGATTTGTGGAAAAAGCAAGATAGAAATATTGGGAATATTTGGGAAATATAGGGAAGAGTAAAAGTATTATCTTGCTTCAGAGATGGTTCACATAAAATTATATATAAAAAAATAATAAAAATTTGTAATAGACCCCATCAACATGGTTTTGTGCTTGTTCTAACATTTTTAGCATTATGTGAGCAGAAGCAGAGAGAGGTAGATTTCATGATAATTTTAACTATAGAGTTAAAAATTAGGAAGTGGAGAAAGTAAACCTGGAAATGGGAATGCTATGCTGAGGGGGGAAGAGATCAAAGTACAGACAAAAAATTATTTTAAAATATGCAAAGGGATCAATGAAATGATAGAAGGATGTCATTAGATAAAGGAATTTCAGAACTGGGTCATAAAAGTGAAAAATTATGGGTAATAATAGTGAGATTAAGGTTATGACTTGTGTGTGACTGAAAGGTAACAAGGGTATAGACCATCTAAATTAAGGAAATTGATGAAATAAAAGGCTAAAATGTTTGAATAAATACCAACATGAAGGTTGAAGTCCCCTAGTAAAAAGACAGGAGTTGGAATAGAGAAGACCATGATGCAGATAATGAATGAACTCTGAAAAAAAAAAGAGGAAGAAGGCTGATAGATAATTGTCAGCAGGATCTGGTTTAGGTAATAAATTTGAAAAGAATAAATCTCAAAGGAAGAAAGAAATCTCAAAGAAAGGAAGAAAGGTTTGATTGATGGCAGGGAAGAGAGGATCTAGAGAGTACTGGGAGAAAAGGCATATGGCAACTCTTTTTCTGGGCCAGTGAGGGCATGAGAGATTGGTAAAGGTTCTTTTGGGAGAATCCAGGTCTCTAAAAAAAACAAGAAGAGATCTGAAGGGAAGTTTATTAACAATAGAACAAGAATTGAGGAGAGCACAGTGGAAGGGGCAGGCAGAAATGTTTAGAAGTTTGAGCAGGGTGGGACAAAGGGAGATGGAGATAATAAACTAGGAAGTGGTAACAGAAGTACATAGTTTTCACACTAGACAGCTAGGAACATAGTCTCACTGAGAATGAGAGAGTAACTGGTGCCGTTAGGCAAGGATTCCTGACATCTAACATGAATGTTAGAAGGTCTATCTCAGTCTTCCTTCAAATACAAGGAAAGAAGAAAGATTGGACCTGGTGTTAATGGTCTTTTCTATTGAAGAGGTCCTGGCAACAAGAATTTGATATTTGAGTTTTTTGACCCAAACTGGATTCTAGTAAAATTTTAGGATGTCTTTTATTAAAGAAATGTGGACATTTGGAAAAGAAAGTAAAAATCAAAATGAATCAGCCTATCTTCATCAAGAATAGGTCATCACAACATAGCATTTCCACTTTTTTTGTTAATGTTTGCTTTCATTTTTGTATTCCTTCTCAGGTTTTTTTGTTTTGTTTTGTTTTGTTTGTTTTACTTTTTTTCTAGATCCAATTTTTCATGTGTAGCAAGATAACTGTATATATATGTGTGTGTGTGTGTGTGTGTGTGTGTGTGTGTGTGTGTGTGTGTGTATTGGATTACCTGTCATCTAGGGGAGGGGGTGGAAGGAAGGAGGGGAAAAGTTGGAACAGAAGGTTTTGCAAGAGTCAATGTTGAAAAATTACCCATGCATATGTTTTGTAAATAAACAGCTATAATAATAATAAAAAAAGAATAGGTCATGTGAGAGTCACTTCATTTTTCTTTTTTACAAAGTTACTAAAATAATGAATCAGGAGAATTCTGTAGTTATTGTTTATCTAGATCTTAGCAAAGCATTTAATAAAGTCTCATGCATTCTTGAGGAAAAGATGGAAAGAGAAAAAAAATGGATTAGTTAATGCTAAGGTTCAATTCAGCAGATTCGGGAACTGGCTGAATAACTAAACGCAAAGATGAGTCACTAGCTCAGAAGATGGTCACACCAGTGTAATGTCCCAAATACTCAAACTTGGTCCTGTGCTGTTTTAATACTTTTTTTTTTTTTTTATCAGTGACTTGTTTAAAGAGTTAGGTGACAATCTTATCAATTTTGCAATGACGCAAAGAAAGGGAAAATAGCTAACACTGAATGTGACAGTTGGAAGTCAAAAGAGATCTTGATAGCCTATGAGATATGGCAAAATATACTAAGATAAAACTCTATTGGCATATGCTTTAAAAATATTTTAAATATTTAAAAAATTTAAATATTTTAAAATAAAAACTCTCTAAGTTTCAATATGGAAGAGACATTCCATGACTGTACAGCAGTTTGTCTAAGAAAGACTTAGGGGTTTCAGAGGACTGCAAGGTCAATATGAGTCAACAGTATTATATAACAGCCCTCACTATTTATGTGGTCTTAGGCTGTATTGAGTCAGTTTCCAGGAATAAGAAGAAGATACTACTACTGTGCTCTGCTCTTATATTTGAGATAATTGTCTCCATATTTGAAGAATTGTCTCTAGTTCCAGGAGCCACATTTTAGGAAGATAACTCCTAAACTCTAGATCATTTAAACTAGAGCAAGTAAATAACAAGATAAAAAAACTAAGAGCCCATGCCATCCATGTATAGGTCGAAGGAACCAGAGATATTTAGCCAGAGAAGAAATTTGGGGTCCGCATGGCAGGAGAGGTGAAACATATATGACACCTATTTTAAGTATTTGAAGGGTGCTCTTCTAGAAAAGGGATTAGATTTGTATTTGAACCCAGAGGACATAAGTAGGAGCCACAGATACAAAGAGGCAAATTGATATGAGGGAAAATATCCTAACAAATTATCCAAAAGGGAAGTGGTTAGCGTCAGGAGGTACAAAGTTGGTTATTGGCAGTCTTCAGGCTCAAGCCAGATGACTACCAATAAAATATGCATTTATTAATTTCCTACTGTGTGCCAAGCATTGTACTGGGATTTTGAAGAAAGGCAAAAGACAATCCCTGCTCTTATAATAAAGATTCTTTTAGGGATATGAGGTGTCAGTCAATAAGCATTTATTAAGTGCTTACTATGTACTAGGCACTGTATTATATGCTGGTTAAACTAGATAACCAGTGAGGTCCTCAGCTTTGAAATTCTATAATTTATTTAAGCCCTAGACTTTTATTTCACCATGAAGTAAATATATTAAATCCCTTCCTACGAATAGTTGAATAGGGATAGAAGGACAAAAGTGAAGGCCCTGGGTTTGCAAGGTCTATTAATCAGTCAACAAGCATTTTAAAAGTACTTGTTCTCCCTCTTTTAACTATGACTCTAGAGCCCCATTGTGATGTTTTTTTGGACTTTGTTATCATTTCAATCTTTATTATAATAATTTCTTAACACATGATTTTTAGGTTGTACTCTGTGCAAACATAATGTAGCACTTTATAGTTTTTTGGTAACAAGTCTCATTTGTTTCAAGTTGTTTAAAAAAAAAAAGGATACAATATTAGAAATAGACAGACTCTTTTTTCATCATTAAAAAAAAAAAGTACTAGGTCTGTTCAATATTAGAAATAAAAAAATAAAACAGCCTCTGCCCTTGAGGAGCTTACCTTCTGCTAGGAATATATAGCAAATAACGTGGTTCCTGCCCCTATCGAGGGTCACTCCCAGTTCCAGCCCTCTTGCCTTCAAAGGTTAAATTAATCTTCCTAGAGCAAAGTTTTGGCCATCTTAACCCCCATTCCATCAACACTAGTGGCTCCCTATTGCTTCTAAAATCAAATATAACATCCTTTTTGGCTTTTAACGTCCATAAACCTGGCCCCCTTTTTGTCTTCCCAGTCTTGACACTTTATATGCCCTTTATATAACACCTGCTATAGTCTGTCCCAGTAATTCTGGCCTCCATCTCTGGACTCTGAGCATATTCACTGTCTGTCCCTAATACCTGGAGCTTTCTTCCTTCTAATCTCTGCCCCTTCGTTTCCCTGGCTTCCCTTTATGTCTCATCTTCTATCAGGAATCTTTCCCCTTCTTTCTTCATCTTAGTTCCTCTCTTCAGTTGATTATCTTCACTTTATACTATATATATATATATATATATATATATATATACATATATATATATATGTATATATATATATATATGTATATATGTGTATATATATATATATAGCTTATTTGTGCATAGTTGTTTGAATGTTGTCCCTTCCAAAGACTGCAAGTTCCATGAGAACAAAGATTATTTTTTCATTTGGTTGGAGGGGTTTTTGGGGGGTTGGAGAGAAGGAGGGAGTTGGGTATTTTTTGTTTTTTGTTTTTTGTCTCTCCTTATATCTCCAGCAGTGAGCATGGTGCTTTGTACATAGTAAGTACTTCATAAATGCCTGCAACTTTGACTTGAGTAATATAAATAATACAACATAAATGGGCAGTGATGTGTGGAGGGGAGACAGCACTATGGGGAATCAGGAAAGGCTTCTTTGAAAGAGATGATTCTTGAGTGAGCCTTTAAGGGAGTTAGAAATGCCTAGATAGAAGATGAAAAAGGAAGACCTTCCAGTGACGGGGGATGAGGAGAAACTGATTAAAAGCACGAAGCTGGGAAGTGGAATACTATATGTATAGCTAGAACAGAAAGCATATAAGAAGAAAAAAGTTATGGATAACCTTGAAAGCTGGAATCTGCATCCAGAGAAACATCTATGGAGACGGAATGAATGTGGATCAAAGCAGAGTATTTTCATCTTGTTGTTGTTTGCTTGTGTTCTTTTTTTTCTTTCTCATGATTTTTTCTCTTTTGATTTGATTTTTCTTATGTAGCATGATTAATAAGAAAATATGTTAAGAAGAGTAGCACATGTTTAACCTATATTGGATTGCTTGCTGATTTGGGGAGAGGGGAGGAAAGGAGAGAGGAAGAAAAATTTGAAACACAAAGTTTTGCAAAAGTGAATGTTGAAAACTATTTTTGCATGGATTTGGAAAAATAAAATACCTTTTTTTTTAATTTCCTGAGGCAATTGGAGTTAAGCGACTTGCCCAGGGTCACACAGCTAGGACATGTTAAGTGTCTGAGGTCAGATGTGAGCTCAAATCCTCCTGACTTCAGGGCTGGTGCTCTATCCACTTGCACTACCTAGCTGCCCCATAAAGCACTATTTAAGAAAAAGAAAATAAATATATTTGGTCATGAAGAGATTTACATGTCAGACAGAGGAGTTTGTATTCAATCCTAATTAATGAGAAATTCTGAGTACAGCCATAGGGTAAAACATTGTTATGCCCTTTCTAGTCATATTTTAAATATTAATTTACAACTCATTCCCTAAGGAAGAAATACGGATGAGTTAGGAAACCTGTGGAAAAGGAGGTGGCAAAATAAACCTTCTTTCTCTGTTATCCTACCAGGATGGCTGAATGGAATAAAGTCAGAGATCTTGTAGATACAGAAGGTTGGGTCTTGGTTCCCCTTACCCTCACATCAATATCCAGGGCAGCTGTGCCCCAGAGCAAGTCTTAGAGCAGAGAAGGAGAGGGAGGAGGAACTGGTGATGGGGGAAGGGCAGTGTGGGAAAAGTCAAAGGGTTTCTGCTCCTGCTGGTGGAGGCTGGCCTGAGGCCTGCTAGTAAAAAAAAGTTAAAGAAAGCCTCAGAGAAGAAAAGTAATTTCTCCAAAGGCACTTAGGTACCCTTAGGAATACCTGGATTTAAACTTAGTCTTCTGCCTTTAGTTTCAATGTCTCATCCACCATTCTAAATCCTGCCCCAGGGACAGACATTCATAGTAAGTTAAGTTCAGCCATCACTAAGCAGATGGAGAGAGGGCTGAATTATCCATTTGCCAGTGAAGAAATTTTTGGCAAGCCATAAAGAAATCAGACTTTGCCCTTCTGTGTCTACTAAGCGTGGTTAATATTTTAATTCAATGTTCTTAATACTTCTCCCCCAACTTCAGTGGGAGGAACTGGCTGGCATGGGCTTTGATGAGGTCGCCCTGTCCCAGCATCCTATAATTCAACCATGGAATTTCCCAAACCACCCTGTCCATAACCAACCTTGTAACAGGGTTTAGGATGGACTGTGCTTCTCCCGCTTACTCCTGGCAGCTTTGCCTTTGGATCATAGCACATAAATGTGGAACTTGTATCTTCATATACAAAATTAGACTTAAAAGTCAGGAAACTAAGACTGAGAGGTAGTAGTAGCTAATAGGCTAAGCCTGCGATTGGAATCTAAGTCTGATTCCAGGGTCACTACACCACAATGTCTTGAATGAGAACTAAGATGTTAAATGGATGTGCTATGTGATGTTGCAGGAAGGGGTGGAGATGTATATATTCTAGACTGAGAGATGTGTTCCAGTAAAACCCTGTTACTGATATCATGGCAGATCCATCCTGTGGGTCAGCCCCCAGGTCTCATCTATATAATGCTATACCTATAATTCTCTCTTCCATGGCAGGCCTGTAATAGAGATGTTATCCTTGATCCCTGGACACAAAATCAACCAATCAATAACCATTTGCTATGTGCCAGACACTGTGCTAAACACTGAGCACTATAATAATGTAACTCAGCTGCATGTATGTTGTCCAAATAAGAGAGCAAACTCTTTCTTCTTCTCTCAAATATCCCCCCCAAAAAAAGGCAAAAATAAAAGAGAAAATAGATTAGTTTTATTCCTGCAAGATGTTCTTCTCTGGGATTTTGTGAGGGTTGCAGGAACGAGTGGGGGAGACATAGGGAGAGTATCCAACCTATGATTTCATCTGGAGAGAGGAAAACAGAAAAAATGCTGACTCTTAAGTAATGAGAGGACTTGGGAGGGATGGGATAGAGGTGGATGGGAACAATAGACTGGAAAGGTGACAGGAGAAGGAAGTAGTTTTTGCTTAGGCAACTATAGATCCCGCCTCACTGGGATTAAGCTATTAATAGTTGGCAGTTAGATAGCCATGGGACAGGGTTATATGTAGGGCCTTTGGACAGGTGGTCTCTGCAATTAAAAAATAGTTCTTTCTCTAAAAGAGATTACATTCTAATGGAGGAGACAACATCTGTGTTTGTGTATGTAATACTTATATACCTATTCTATATAATATACATTGCCAATATTATCTACATGTTCATAATGTGTATTATATGTTGTCTGTTATATATATTATATAAACAATATTATGCTGTATCCTGCATTAGAATGTAAGCTATTTGAGGGTAGAGATTTTTATAAAATTATATATATTTATAGTATATGTCTGTGTGTATGTAATACATAATATAGCTTACAAGAAAGAAACCAAATATATTGTCTTCTTCATTAGAATGCAAGATCTGGAGGCTGCTAGGTAGAACAGTGGATAGAGCACTGCTCCTGAAGTCAGGAGGACCTGAGTTCAAATTCAGCCTCAGCCATTTAGATACACTAGTTGTGTTACCCTAGGCTGGTCACTTAACCCCAATTGCCTCGCCATAAAACTCTTAAGTTCTTTGAAGTAGAGATTCTGCTTCTAAATTTTATATGTACCATGCATATGTATGGATATGCATATACATACACGCATATGTGTATGTAAATCCATATAAAACAAATGGAGGATAACCTCAGAAAGGATGGTACCAGCATCGGGGTGTGACCAGGAAGGGCCAGCTGGAAGTTGTAGCCCTTGAGCTGAGTTCACACGGAAGCCAGGGATTCTGAAACATAGCAGTGAAGAAGGATTATGTTCCAGCCAGAGTAAACAGCCAGGGCAAAGGAATGGGGATAGGAGATACAGAGCTATGTGGGGGGTCCAGAATGGCTGCGTCTTAGATTGAGTAGAAGGGAGTAAAGTATAGGAAGCCTGGAAAGGTAGAAGATGCCAGATTAGTTTGAGAGTAAATACCAGTCCATGCCTGGAATCTGCTGGATGGAGTTTTTATGCCAAAGAGCAAGCATCCTATACAGATGAACTCAGAGAGCTTGTTCTTCAAAAAGAAGAAAAAAAAGAAAAAAAATCCTGGTCTGAATAGATGATTTATATTCATGATAAAGAGACATTTCTTAAAACCCTGAGACCTTTCTGCCTTTCTGCCAGAACAAGCCGTGAAGTAAGAATGTTCATTTTCAGGGGTTTCTCAGCCATCAGCTTACATTGCAGTGTAGAAGGACCCATTAGGGAGTCCATAGGGCTTTGCTTGGCAGGAGTGAAAGAACTGTTCACAAAGGCCTCTGTCTTTCCTGTGAACTATGTCTATGACTCTCCGTGGTGTGGTGTCGGTGGGAACAGAGTGGTGGAGCTGAATAGAGGGGCGTGGGGCTTGGGGAGGGCAAAGGTTGATATCCATTCTGCTCCTTTTCTTTTCTCTTCCTGCCTGTGACGCTGGCCCAGGGACATTCTTGGGAACTGTGTCATGACCATTTCTGTAAATGATTCGCATGAAAGTGACCTTTAAAGAGAAAACAGCAACAACCACAAAAAAAAAAAAAAAAATTCTAAAAAATAAATACATAAAACCACCTCTTACTTTCAGGAGTGTCCTATCTGGGGGCTATTTGGAAGGGCCTGCATCTGAGAGTGTGGTTGTTTGGGTTGCTATCGGCCAACCAAAATGTATTTCATTTGCAGAGGGTTATTGTTCTGTTGCTGAAATCCAATCACCAAAATCCTACACAATCATGTTTGCTCTGGTTACATTCCCACGTGCAAAATCAGTCTTTTGAGGTCATTGATTAGATATCCTGATAAACTCTGAAGCAGGAATGAGGTTAAGTTCAGTGACAGGAGTTCAGGAGCAAAAAAGAAGCAAAGTAACTAGGGGGATTTGCTTACCTCAATTCTGAGGGTTTTCTCTGTTCTTATCTCCATTGACAGTATTGAATATAAGCAAAAGACCTTTGGGGTTGTTTTCTTGTTTTGTTTTGTTTTATTTGTTTTGTCCTGGCCTGTGATTTCATTGGTTTAAGAAGCTCCTACCTTTGAAGAAGGGAATCCCTTGTTCATCTTATGTCCTCAAGAGTCAGGACACTGAAAGTTTACTTAATTTGCCCAGAGTCAGCTGAGTGGCACAGTAGATTAGCCCTGGTCCTGGAGTTAGGACGTGAGTTCAAATTCACCTTCTCCCTTTCTAGGGCAAGTTATTTAACTTGTCTTTGCCTGACTTCCTCAGCTGTAAAATGGGAATAATAATAGCACTTACTTTGTTAAGATATTATGAGGATTAAATAAAATAATATTTGTAAAGCATCTGGCACTTAATAGGTGCTATATAAATGCTTATTCCTTTTTCTTTCCTTTCCTATCCTCCTTGCCACAGAATCACACAACTGGTATGTATAAAAAGCAAGAACTGAATCCAAGTCATAGGCATAAAATCTTAGATTTACAATTGGAAGGTTCCTCAAGGATCATCTCTAGCCATTCTTAATCTAGGACCGTGGGACTTGTTTTTGGTTTTTTTTTTTTTTTTTTTTTTTTTTTGGTTGTTTTTATATTTTGATAACTATTTTAGTACGTTCAATGTTCTTTGGAATCCTATGTACTTAATTTTCTGCATTTAAAAACATTGGAGAAGGGATCCTCCATCACACACAAGGTAAGAACCCCTGGTCTAGTCACACCCTTTTAATTTGTCACTTATTGCTAAGGAAACAGACCCACAGAACCTATATGGCTTACCCAGAGTCACAGTGTCAGAGCTGCAATGCAAATTCATGTCTTCTAACCCACTAACTATCTTTCCATTGTAGCACACTGCCTGACTCCAAAGCTGGTTCCAGAACCAATTTCCTACATGACCTTTCCCCACAAGAGCTATTAGTAAGAAATTCAATGAACCCAAATAATTGCTTAAATTCAGCAAACAACAAAGTGTCTGAAGGCTCTCCTCAACTCCATAAGGCTAAAACTTTGAGCCCTCTTGCTGATCTAAAACACAAAGATGTCATGGAATAACTGGATCATTGCCTTTTTGAATGCTTTCTTTTTTTCCCCTTCCCTTCATAGAAATAAAAGTGACCCTCCTCGGCGCCCCATTCTTTCATCCTTGGTCACTCTTTTTAACTATCATCAAGGAACGGTTGTAAAGGGGTCCTTTCTAATCACCATGGTGAGGATTCCGAGAACAGTTTTCACATACCTCTCTAACACCCTGAAAGAAAAGGTAAGTGAATTATACTGTGTGCTTCCCCCCCCCCCAAAAAAAAACCCTGCCTCCTGCCCTGGCCTGCTGCCAAGGGTCAGGTTGCAGGAAAGAAACCAGCTGGAAAACTACAGCTGGCTTGGGGTGAGGAATCCAATCTGGGCCCTTGTCAATTCAGAGCACTTCAGTATTCTTTCAATCATTTGTTTTCACTGTGCAAGTCTTTCTCTTACTTTTTGTGAATTTTGGTGGTTGGGCTTGAGAGAGAAAAAAGGAGAGGGAGAGAGAGATCTGGAAATGGTTTGAGTGCCTCATCTATTTAGCTGGATTTTTTCTCATTTAAATGTTTGCTAGAGGGGGGAAAAACAGAGGAATAAATACTTGAGATAAAATTTGAAGTCCGCCAGGGCATTTATCCCATAGCCATTTTCAAAAAAACAAATAAATGATAGGTAAAAAGGTTTACTTCTGGTTTTTATGAGAAAATATTCCCAATCTTTTCCATTTCGCACAGGATGTCATGGGAAGTTGCTGCTATGTACAACAGGAATGGGCAAGCTGACCCAGATCCCTGCTCCAAACCTAAGCAAAGGATAGAAAACTATAGAGTTTTTGTTTGTGTTGCTGCTCCTCCCCCTCCCTCCCAAAGCTCTCTCAACCCATCCCGCTGGTTTTTATTTCCATGCACATTTGGTTATGAATGCCAACAGAAACCAGAACACCAGGAAAACAGCTGCTCTCATGGTATTTCTGGCCCGCTGGAACAAGGAAAGATTGGAAATACCCCAAGCCAGCCTGTTCTCACACAATGTTAAGCTCTCTTCTTTTGCCAGAGGGTTGGAGAAACATCCGAAGTTGCAGCTATTTAAGATCCAAACCTTTTGAGTCTATGTACCATTAATGAAATAGAGAAGAGTCTATATGTATGGATGTCTTCTCAAGTCCTTGGAGTTCTGGTTTTTGTTTTTGTTGTTGTTGTTTCTGGAGAGTAAAATTGTCTAGAAATTGCTGTGTGCTTTCTTAATAATCCATGGAAAAGCCACAAGATGAATACAGAAATTGGGAAACATTGATTGGATTTCACACAAAAACACTTTGGCTTCCGGATCATGAAATGCATATTAAGTAGTTGTCATTTGAGGTGTGGAGCTGTTGGGTTTGGGTTTATTACTATCTGGATCTCGAGAAGCCACATTTTGATGGTTTTCTTTCCTTTCAAAGAGTCTTTTCCCTAACCAGGGCAAAACTGAAGATTTCTTCATTGCTGGCTTCTGTTTTTTTCAGAAATGGTCTTTTGCTCCTCCCATCCCAAGAGACCTGAAGAAAGTGACTCCTTGGGGAGAAATTAATTTTTATATAAATCAAGCAGGAGGTTTAGCTGACCCAGGAGGCAGAAAAAAAAAAAGCCAGTCTCTGAAGGAAAGCCTTTTTTATAAATCTTGGGAAGAAATTGGCAGAATAGCTCCAGGTCTCAAGCATGAAATCATAAAATCTGCTTTATCATCCCTGAGATTCCATGGCATCATGAAGCCCAAATCCTTTTTGATCATATTATACTTTTAAGGACTCTTAAAAGGAAGCAGCCCGTAAGGTCCTTTGGGGGAAGAACATTAGTCTTGGTATCCCCAGGTTCTTAATGTTTATTGATTGATGGCAAAGTGCTGACCTTAGTTTCAAGGGCTTTGAGTCTAGTTTCCAGCTGTGCCACCTGTGTGATACCTGTGTCAACCTCTTTAGACCTCAGTTTCTTTATCTGTAAAACATTTGACCTCTAAAGGTCCCTTCCAGCTCTAGAGTGATTATCCTTTTCTAACTTAAAAAAATCCTCCTTCACACTAACAAAGTGATTATCCTTTTCTAACTTAAAAAAATCCTCCTTCACACTAACAATATATCAATTTAGAAATTTCAGTCAACCATCATTTGTCTTTGCTACTTTAAATAGGCTAGTTTATGATCAGAGACAGGCCCAGAAGAACTCAGATTAAGTTTCATCCAATTGAATTGGCTTTAGAGCAAAAAAAAAAAAAAAAAAAAAAACCCTACTAACCACAAAAAAATAAGTCCATATAAGGCTGGGGTCCTGCCGATGTAAGATTTCATAGTTATTTGTGGAAATTCCTTAACTGATTATTAACTCTGATGTGGGTACTTCATGTTTGACTCCTCCCTTCTCTCTCCCAATAGTCTTAGTATTGAAACATGTGAGGAATTCAGATTATCTTTAGAAAATATAATTTTCTTTCTTGGACTTTAACCTCTAAACTAAAATTTTTGTTTCTATTTTATTTTTATTAAAATGAAATAAACAGGTTCTCTCTTTTTCATGTATATGTATAGAGCTTGAGGATGGGGATTGGGGGATAAGAAGGAGATGGTATGAAACACGGAGCTAGGTTTGTGGCCTGTCTTTAACAAACATTAGCTATGTGAATTTGGGCAAGTCATCTAATCTTACTAGGCATCAGTTTCCTATTCTGAAAATTTTATGTAGAGTTCTGTCCCAATTCTAAAACTATAAATTGCAGCCAAATTGTTGGTCAGCAATAGCAGAGTTTACACACCAGGTATTCCCTACCTCATGAAATTGCTGATTCTGGTCAAAAAAAGGCATAGATCAAAGATCCACATTGCTTGGCATTCTCCCCAGAATGCAATTTTTTTTCATATGCTAAAGCCATTTATAAAAATTGTGTGCAATTTAAAAAAGCAATTGGTAGGAACAAAAAAAAGGGGGGGATTCAAAAACAGTCTTAGAAAGTTGCCTGGAGCATTTAAATGCTCATGAGTTGCCCACTCTCATAGCTAGTCTGTATCACTGTCAGAATTGAAGCTAAATTTTTCTCACTCCAAAACCAGCTCTCTCTCTTCAACTCCTATGAACTACTGCTTCCTGTTTTTTACTAAATAAAAACATTTCTGTGTGGTCATATAAGAATCACTATATTCAGAATTATGTCCAAGCCAAAATAAACCTGTTTCCCAATTGGCTTCTTCACATTTTGCAGACAAACTCATGGATCCCCACTCCATTTGCTTTTTCTTCTTTTTCTGACTTTTTCTTTTTCCCAATAGGAAGACAGTGCCTGTGCAAAGTACATGCTTAAGTGCTGCTTATGCTGTTTTTGGTGCCTTGATAAATGCCTGAGCCATGTAAGCCAGGTAAGTGTCTCAATTGGAAATGGGGTTTGGGTGATATGACACTGAGATGAAGATTGTAAAATGCAAATTCCTTTAAGGCCAGTTACCTTTTTGTTTTTCTATTCCCAGAATCTAGCACCGTGCCTGGTACCTAGAAGGTGCTTAATAAGTGTTTGTAGGGTTGAGCTTATTTGGATGAAATGGAAGGGGATAAAATTGATAGTTCGGGATTGCCTTTGGCTTTAAAGAACAGTAGTCTCTCAGGTTCAGAAAGAAACATATTTCTCTTCTACAGAGAACAAAAGGGAATAAATCACTAGTTTGGTGAATATAGTATTTTTGGTGTCTTGTCAGAGAACTATAATTTTCCCTTAAATGGGTAGGAAATTGCCTCCCTAATTTTATACATTCCACCAATCTGCTTTCAAGATATAAATAACTCTCTCCCCCTGTGATTTATGAACACATACTACTATTGTTTAAATTTTGATTTTTTTGTTCAAAAATATTCAAATTGATGAAAAACACAGATTCTTTGAGTTGAATTTTCTTTCTCCTCCAGAAGTATGACTTCCCCATCATTCCCTCCCTTCTCTCATCTTCAATATCTCTTATTGACTGTTCTGATGACAACAAACATACCCAGATCTCCCTAGCCCTTAAAAACCCTTTACTTTCTCCTGCTATCCCCTCAAGCTATCATTCAAATTCCTGACCATGTATAATCATTGCCTCCCAACTCACCTCCCCCACACTTGAAAAAAAATTTTATTGATGTCCTTTTAAACACATCCCTTCTTAGTGATCCCCTACTACTTCCACCATAGAACCCTCTTTTTAAAACAAACAAAACTAAACTAAATAAATAAATAAGCAAAACAAAACAGCACTTTGGCTGTGTCAAACAATATACATCTCACTGTTCATCTGTATGGTCCACCACTTCCCTGCCAAGACGAGAGCATTTAGTTTCACTGATGTATTGAATTCTGAAGTAAATATTGGTCATTGCACAAGTCAGAATATTTATGTCTTTGAGTATTTTCTTTTACATTAGTGGGACTTTACAAGTATTTAAAAAGTATCATCATTGTGTAAATTGTTCTTTTGGTTCTTCATATTTCTGCATCATTTCATATAAAGCTTCTGAAGTTTTTCAGATTTCTTCATATTTGTCATTTCATATAGCACAATAATATTCTGTCATTCATATATATATATATATACGTGTATATATATATATATATATATATATATATATATATATATATATATATATATATATAGTTTATTCATCAGTTACTCAATATGTAATACTTTTCCCTCTGGTCTTTGATCTCTTTAGGGTATTATCCTAGAAGTGATCCACTAATACAAAAGTTATATAATATATAATAACATTTCTATTATAATTGCAAAATTATATTCCAGAAAAGGGGAGAATTTGGACCAAATCTTCTCATAGGTCCCTTGTAATGCCAAGATTTAATGGCTCTATAAGTATTTACTAAGCACATATTGAATGCAGGGACATACAATCTAGGTTAAGTGACAGAATCACATACAACCTTTAAATCACCACATAAGAGAAAAGATATCAAGTCCTGAAATGAATTGTACAGAGCCCTAAGATGTTTCAGAAAAGGGAAGTAATCAGTGCAAGCTGGAGGTATCAAAGAAAGCTTCATAGCAAGGAGAGTGAGGGAGCTGTGAAACATTGAAAGTAGAGGGTACTAACTTCCTATTGGAGATCTCTACCTAAATGAAGGTCCACTTTCATATTAGATAGAAAATATCTAGCTGATCTACATTTAGTAGCAACATCTTAGAGAATTCCCTTAGGTTCAGTGACTTGCTCATGATCACAGAGCTAGTGTCAGTGGCAAGGTTTGAATTTAGGTGGCGCAATGGAAAGATCGCCAGGCCTGATATCAGGAAAACTTCAGGAGTTCAAATCTGCCCTCAGTGTTCATATCATATTATGCCTTTCCATAGGAAGATAAGGCAATGATCATTTATTAAGTGCCCACTGTGTGCTCTTTGCTGGGTACACCTATCCCTGATGATTTTTTAGTTATTAAACCTAAAACAGGGACTGCTGGGATAGTACTCTTTGATAACTGCAGTGATGACACAGTGTCACGTATTTTATTTTATTTTTAATAATATTTTACTTTTCCAAATACATGCAAAGATAGTTTTCAACATTTATCTTTGCTAAACCTTGTGTTCCTAATTCTCTCTCCTTCCCTCCCTCCCCCTCCTCAAGACAGCAAACAATCCAATATAGGTTAAACATGTGCAGTTCTTCTAAACATATTTCCATATTTGTCATGCTGCACAAAAAAAAAATCTTGTTATAAGGGGGAAAAACAAGAGAAAGAAAAAAACAAACAACAAAAAAAGGTGAAAATGCTGTGTTTTGATCCACATTCAATCTCCATAGTTCTCATCCAAAGGGATGCAGGTGGCACTTTCCATCACAAGTCCATTGGAATTGCCTTGGATCACCTCATTCTTGGAAAGAGCCAAGTTCATCACAGTTGGTCATCACATAATCCTGTTTCTGTGTACAGTATTCTCTTGGTTCGACTCATTTCACTTAGCATCAATTAATATGTCTTTTCAAATTTTTCTCAATCAACCTGCTCATCATTTATTATAGGGCAATAATATTCCATAACATTCATATATCATAACGTATTCAGCCAATCCCTAATTATTGAATATCTTCTCATCTTCAGTTCTTTGCCACTACAAAAAGGGCTGCTAATATTATGTATTTTAGTGGTGAGGAGCAGGGAAAAGACATGGCAAGTTTAACTTTTTTTTTTTTATTTTGACAATATAATTTGAGTGAGTGACAAAGCCTATGGTACTAAGTTTGAGGCAACATTGTAATGGTCAGAGTGCTGAAATTGGAATTAGGAGAGACCTGGGTTCAAATGTTGTCTCTAACAATTATTACATAACCACAAGCAGGGCATATAACCTTGCTAAACTTCAACTGCCTCATATGTAACATGAGAATAATGATATTCCCTAAATAAGGAAGTACCTCCTTCATAAAGCTGATGTAAGGAGCAAATATAAACTTTAAAACATATAAATATTTGTTATTTCTAATAATCATATTATTATTATTATTTAGATTTTTTTTTGGCAAGGCACTTGCAAGTCAGTGTTAAATGTCTGAAGCCAGATTTTAAAGTCAGGTCCTCCCTGACTATCCATTGCACCATCTAAGTGCCCTTATTGTTTCTATAATTATTTCTGTTATTTCTAATATTTTTAGTAAGAATAGCTGATTTTTTTAGGATTATAGATTTCAAGCTAGAAGGGCCTTTGGAGACTACTGAGTCCCATCCTATAATTTTACAGGTGAGGAAAATTACAGCACAAAGAGGTTGTGATATGCCCAGGGTCATACCAGTAGTATCTGAGGTGAAATTTGAATCTGGCTCTTCCTACTCCAATTCTACTGTTCTCTCCAAAACATAGTTTCTAGTACTTTATTCTGACCAGAGTTATCGTGAGACTGTTTCTACTGTTATTATTTTTGGCTTGGACTTATGGAGATAATATGATATAGCAAAGACCTGACCTCAGAATCCCAAAGACCTGAATTCAAGTACTGTCTCTGACACATCTTATTTGTGTGACCCTTGGTAAGACTGCTCTTCTCTGAACCATAGCTAAGTCTCTAATATTATAAAGCTGCAAAAAGCATTTGTTGATCTGCATTGGTCAAGGGAGGTCCTCCACAGGGAGGAAATCTAAAACCCTGAAACCACAGGCTATTATCATTATTATCATATCAATAATAGAGAAGCAACTATATAAGAGAAGTGTCTCCTTCATAAAGCTGATTTAAGAATCAAGTGCTTACCATATTTTAAGATGTGTGTATATATGTATATGTGTATATATACATATAAGCATATTTATATTGTGTACCTATATATATATATATATATATAAACACAAATGCACATGTTTGTGTTATGTATAAAATCTATAATAACAATGTAAATGATAACCACAATAATAACAAAATCTTGCATTTTGCATTGCCCTGGTCTGGGGCATCTAGAAGATTGGCATAGATGAGGGTGCCTTCTGTGTCTTCCTACCAACATTATCTTTTTTGTTTGTTTATTTTATTGGAAAGTTCAGGTGTTTTTTTTTTTTCATTTATATCATAGCATCTTCCCAATCCTATTAATCTCCAGCAAAAACTCTTCAAACAGAGAACAGTTCAGCAAACAAAGTGACATGGGGATCATATCTGGCAGCATATATTTTATTCTCTAACTTTACTGAAAAGAAAGAGCTATATTTCATTTTCAGTTCTCACAAATCAAAATTGGTCATTGCATTGGTCTGAGTTTTAATGGTTTTTAATGTATTTTTCCTTTACATTCTCTAGGTGGTCGTGTGTGTTGTTTTCTAAGATTATTTTCTCAGTGTTCATGCTGTGTAGAACAAAGAATGACATCTAAGGTGCTAATAAAATCACAGCCAATGATAGTTTCAGAGACCATTATTCAATGTCACATTTCTGCCTTTGGCTGTGATGTGGGATTGCTATGGAGCCAGTTAAGTAGTTCAGTGCTCTATTTCACTGACCAGTGGCCAGAATCAGGACAAGACGAATCACATTTACTTGGTTCAAACAACAAAGTTTGCCTAGCTCTCTACAGTTCTATCAGCTCAAAGATCCTAAATAAATACAAGATCGTTATCTCTGTCCACCCCAGATTCTACTAACTTTCAAAATATATTAGTCAGCAGGGTCCCTAAAGAGCCCATTGAAACCATCTCAGTCCTTGTCTGATGTGATTAAAAAAAAAAAAAAAATCAGTGGTAACTAAGAAGTATTTAGATACACACATCCATCGCCCCCGCCTTCCTCTCCGCCTCATACTTTTTTCTGGCTTCCAAAGCACATAATGTGCGCTTCTGTCTCAAGAGCCTTTGTTGCAGAGACTTCACTTTTTTTAATATTTCAAAGCCTTCTTTTCTTCTGCCTTCCTCTGTGAGCCCGATTTCAATGAACCTTTTTTTTTTTTTTTTTTTTTCACCGTCTATCAATAGTGCAAGGGTAGTCCTTCACTTTTCCATTTGGAGTTTTGGTTCATCCTCAGCCAACTGGCAGATCTTCAGTTACCCTCTTCCATAGAGCAGCACGTGCATTCAGGAAGAAAGTAATGAATGATGTGGGGTTTCTTTATCCAGATGCCCAACATGATTTAAAAGCCTTAAAGGGGCCTCGTCCTTCTGGAATAGACATTGCCAGAATCTGGATGCCTTGGAAGATTTTAAGCTAGCCAAAGAAAGCTATTCTTTTAAAAGTTTGCATGTCATTAAAACAGTCATTCTGAAGAGTTACCCTCTTAGTCATGGCTTTTCTGGGGACTGGCAACTAATCTTGTGAAGATGGATATGCTGTGCATGTGTATGCATATCATGCAAAAATATACATTTGTATATACATGATCATTTGCTGGAAAAAATCTCTTGTAGCCAACAGTAATCCTCATAGCACAGCTGTTTCTGGGCAAATGGTACTTATCCCTATTTTAAATAGAAAGGAATGGAGGCACCAAGTAAGAGTACCATTTGCCAGGAACCATGAAGTGTCTCAAGAGCAACAAATAGAAGCTGATATTAGAAAGGTATTCTCTTTCTGGACATGTAGGAATAAACCAATATAAAAAGGATGGTAGAAAGAGAAGAAAAGTGTCTGTGTGTGTGTGTGTGTGTGTGTGTGTGTATTGTGTATATGTGTGTTTGTGCACCTATACACAGATATATAGAATCCCTCACTTACACACTGTTTTTTGTTTGTTCATTCATTTTGGTCGTGTCTGACTCTTTGTGACCCCATTTGGGGTTTTCTTGACAAAGATACTAGAGTGGTTTGTCTTTTTCTTTTTCTGGCTCATTTTACATATGAAGAAACTGAGGCAAAGAGGGTTAAATGACTTGTCCAAGATTACACCCCCCCCCCAAAGCACTAACTTAGTGGTAAATGGGAGTCTATCAGATATAATTATGTGACTGCTTCTAAAGAAATTTTCATGAAGTTTCATTTGATCTTTCTTCTTAATTTAACCAGCAATTAGTATGCCTTCTATATGCCAAGCATCGAGAATACAAAGACAGAAAAGTGATCCCTGCCTTCAAGAAACTTAACTTCTTCTATAGAAGGAAACAACATATATATATATATATATATATATAAAATTAACTACAAAGTATGTATAATTTGGGAGGAAAGAAGGGTCATGAGCAGTTGGAGGAATCAGGATAGACTTCTTGTAGGAGATGACCCTTGAATTGAGCTTCAAAGGAATTGGGAATTCTGAAAGATGGCTATAAGGGAATTGTCTGTTCCAGGAGTGGAAATTTGAAGATAGGAATTGGGATGATGAGTACAAGGAACAGGCCTCTCTGGTTGGAACATAGAATAATAAAGTAGACTGGAGCCAGACTGAAAAGAGCTCTAAAAGTCAAACAGAGGAGTTTATATTTTACAGTAGTGGCCAAAAAAAAAAGGGGGGGGGGCTTTTTCTTTTAGCCCCTTGTAAATTGATGATAACTTGAGAGATTGGAGGTAATGAGGTTGTGATTTACTAATCAATGAATATTTATTGCGTTACTGTGTGGTAACCTTTGTGCTAGGAATGCAAAGATAAAAAAATGAAATGGCCCCTGCCCTTAGAGAACTTACATTCTAATGGAGCCAACAATCTGTGTATGAGTTCAAATATAGATACTTCCTAGTGGTGTGTCTCCTAGCAAGTCACATTCCCCCTCTATATTTGATTTCCTCATCTGTAAAAATGAGGGGCTTGAGTTTGATGATCTCTAAGATTCCTTCCACTTCTAAATCCATGATCCCATGAGCCTCCAATATACATAGTATATTTATAACTTTGAGGGGCAAAGGCAGTAGCTGCCAGAGGAAGGACTTAAACCTAGGTCTCAACTAACTAAAAAACTAAAATTTTTTCTAGTACTTTCTGTACTAGAGACTAAGTGAAGTTTAAATTTTATTTTTTCAATTGATAAACATTTATTTTCTAACCCTGAGAAAATCCTGCCTGACAGGGTTTATAATCTATTTACTCTATATGTGTGTGTGTGTGTGTGTGTGTGTGTGTGTGTGTGTATATATATATATATATATATATATATATATATATATATATATATATATATATATGTAGAGAGAGAGAGAGAGAGAGAGACATAGAATATATATATATATATATACACACACACACACACACACACACACACACACAAATACATTAAATGGATATACACATAGAACATATATTATAATCTATATGTATATATACATAGACTGTACATAAATACATAGAATGTATGCACTTACATACATGTACATAGAATGTAAGCTTTTTGAAGGCAGGGGTCATTTCATCTTAATCTTTGTATCCCCAGCACATAGCACAGTTCATTACACTTAAATACTGGCAGTATTTAGTATTTAGAAGTATGTTTGTATAATATTAAGTATATAGAAAGAATCCTTTATATAAATAACTTAATTGCTCACAAGATTATGAGTTCCCTAAGAGTGGATACCACGATCTCATTCAGCTACATGCTGATTAATATTTAACAATCAGTTTTCTGAAGAAAAGAAATCCATGCAAGACACAATTCAAATTTAATCTGCACTATTAACATTTTCTCCATCTTAAATCTAGCCAATTATTCAGAACAATAAATCAAGCCCTGATTTGTAGCATTTGCCCATTTCTAAGGCACAAATGGAAATTTACAGTGAAAATTTAACCATTAATTTGGAATTGATTACAGCACATCCTTGCCCTTATGTGTCTTTTGTTATCCTTTTAATACCTAAAGCTGTGCCCAGGACACATCCTCAGCTTCCAAACCCTGTGCTCTTGCCACTGACCCACATAGAAGTGAGGAACAAAAGGCTGTAAGATATGATAAATGGTAAGATAACTTGATAAATTTGGTTGAATTGAACTGAATGACTAGAAACTGCCTTTGATGTTGCAATAGCAGAGAGAAGTTTGGAAAATGCCATAAAGGTTTCAATAGCAAGTTGAAAAATTCTGGTTTAATAGAGAAAGCAATGGAATTGATTCCTCAGATTTTGAGTTCAAATTCGGACTGCCCCCCGACATATTCACACACACACAAATTTGTGCATATCACTCTCCTTTTCTGTAGACCTTGTACAGCCAAAAAATATCATTTAGATTGTTTCCTTTCTTAAAAAGTAAAGGAGACTGGACCACTGCAGCAAACCCACCCACCAGCATATAGAGCTTCCTTTATTCAGTCCTGCACTAATTAAAACTAACAAATAAAACTATCAAAAAAAAAAAAAAAAAGCAACAGAATTATGGACTCATAAGTTCATGGATCCAGAGGAGAAATGACATTAGAGATCATCTGGTCTCTTTGGGGGTCCCCTAAAAGGTTAAATTAATTGCTCTGGATTACATAGATAACAAGTGACGATTTGAACTCATATCCTGTGATTTCAAATTCAACAGTCTGTCTGCTCTACCATCAATCTCTGACTCCAAATTTAGTTCTATTTCCCCGCATCTCCACAGAACTGAGGAAAAACAAGATCTAAGTACAAGAGAACTTGATTCTGCACCGTAGGACCTGAGTTCAAATCTAAGCTCTATCACTCCCATCTGTATAACCTTGACCTCTCTATCTCAGTTTCCTCCTCTGTACAATGGGGAAGTTGAATTAGCTGAGCTCTCCGATCCTTTCCGGCTCTATGGTCTTTGATTCTGCTGTTCCAGCTTAAACTGGTTCTGTGTTCCTGGCACCGAGTCAAGTCACTTTCAACATGATAGCAGCAGGGCAAAGAAAGTGAATTCAAAAGGAAATTAAGGCTGCCATCAAATGCAATGGGTAGTCCTCTTCATGAAACAGCTGCTGCTGTGGTATCCTAGAGGGAACACACACACTCACACCCATACACATGCTTATATACACACTTGGGAACACATGTACATGCATACCCACATATACTTGTATACATACATGTGTACTCTTACAGAGACTCACTTATATGTACAAATACATACACACATGTATTCACACATATGACTCTCCAAGTACAAGATCCAGAAAAAAGCTAAACTAATAGAGCTGATTCTTGTTCTTTGGTGCTTGAAAAGGAAAAAAAAAATCAGTTGCCATGGAAATCCTCTTTCAGCAGCCTCGTTTTCTCTGAGTTT
The DNA here is from genome assembly GCF_048593235.1 of Sminthopsis crassicaudata. Taxonomy (NCBI): domain Eukaryota; kingdom Metazoa; phylum Chordata; class Mammalia; order Dasyuromorphia; family Dasyuridae; genus Sminthopsis; species Sminthopsis crassicaudata. Next base: position 409,582,725 of record NC_133620.1, read on the forward strand.
CGGCCTGCCATAAGGAGTTCAGCTGTCACACAAGAGCAGGCTTTCTCTTCACAAACAGGGCCCTTTCCATTTACGGCCTGGCTCTCAGCCACATGGCTTTCCTCGTGAAGCTGCCCAGGTCGGCCCTTTGCCTCCCCAGCCTGGCCAAAGCTGTGTACCCTCAACAGAACGTGCCCGTGGCGGGCTTTTCAGAATGTATGGTGTGTAGATATACATAAACATTCCCATTTGGCCATCTATGATTGCTCATACTCTATTCTATCCTACTCCTTCTTAGTCTACAGGGAGATGGCTATAGCTCCCCCAAGGCTCTTAGCAGAGGATCCACTGAAATGGTGTGATCCGGGTAGCCTGGGACTCTATGAAGACAGTTTGGGATCAGGGAATGAGAGGAGAAATCTACTCTCTAGAGAGAACTCATTTTACCTTTTTTCTGTTAGTATTGTCAGGCAGGATTTTCTCAGGGTTAGAAAATAAATGTTTATCAATTGAAAAAATAAAATTTAAACTTCACTTAGCCTCAGTTGATGTAAGTCAATAAGAAAAAACTTAAACCATAAAAAAGTGATCCTCACCTTGTTTGAATTTTGCCACACCACTCACTCTGACTCAGGTTTTCTGCAAGAATTAAGTGAGGTGTAAGAAAGCTACGTGGTAAAGTCCAAAGAGAGTCCAAAAGACCTAGAGTCAAGGCCCTTCTCTGAGAAAAACTGGCCTTTCTCTGCATCCCCAGCACTTCAGCAAATGGGTATATAGTAAGTGCTTCATAAATCCTCATTGGCTGTATGACGGTGAGCCAGTCATTTCTCCTCTCTGTGAGCTCCCCCAAAGACTCTGAATTACAGAGAAGACTGTTCTGCATTGATACAGAAAGGGATTTTTTTCATCCAGCAGTTAGTTCCCTGTACCAATGGAATTACAGGCCCAGGCCCTAGGCCTATATGCATTTTGCAGATGATAAAGCATTGTAGAAAGAAGAATTTGTTATTCAGTAAGGGCTTACATAGTCCATGGACTAACCATCAGCTTAGAGTTGTAAAGTCAGAAATGTCATCTAGTCTAAAGATCCCTCCAGTTGTTGTTTAGTCAATTAGTCATGTACAACTCTTTGTGGCCCCATTTGGGGTTTCCTTGGCAAAGATACTGGAGTGGTTTGCCATTTCCTTCTCCAGCTCATTTTACAGATGAGGAAACTGAGACAAACAAGATTAAGTGACTTGCCTGGAGCGAAGCAGCTAGTAAATGTCCGAAGCTGGGTTTGAATTCAAGTCCTGATCCCTAGTCTCACACTGTCCTTGTGCCACCCATTGTGCCATTCCAGGGCTGTGAGACTGTTCTTTGTTGCCCACTCGAAGCCTAGTGCAGTACAGTGGATTGATGTTCATGTCCATTAGAAATCATTGGGCCTATGTGATTCTAGCATTCACTAAACTATTTCCATTTTGGCTGCTCCAGGAATTCACTCATCATATTGTCTACAAGAAATGAAATGAAGCAGTGAATGGCAAAGTATACTGGTCTTCAGGCTAAGATAAGCAAGTGGTGCTATGTGGGTCTGTCAAGTTCTAAAGATTTGCATGCCTAGGACAGTGTCCTGAAAGTGGAAACAAGTTAAAGCCTCTTATTTTGTCATTAAGTTTAGAGATTAGGCTGGCTTTGGCTCTTGTATGGCACTTTGTAGTTATACCTCAGCACATAAAAGGTTTTTGTCATTTCAGTTCATCTCCAGTATTCCTCTCAGAACCAATCACACAGTTCCTTCATACTTCATTCATGGGTGTCAGGAATTTGGGGGGCTAAAAATTCATCTCTGTGGCCAATCTGGTGATGACACTCTCTGAACTTAATTAAATTATGTTATATTATTTAGATTATGCTCTATTCAGTTTCATGAGCATCATCAAATTCATTGTGCATATTTAAAGGTGTTTTCTGAACCACGTCCTTATTATTCAATTTAATTTAACAATCCCATTTATTAAACAGCTGCCTTGTGCAGGGCATTACTTATGAATGGAAGGCACAACACGGGCATTCCATTAGCTAAAAGTATATTAAAACTTTCACAAGAAGCATACAATTTAAGAATTTCCAGCAATTTTACAATTAGTCCAGCACCAAAGCCAGTGCAGCAATTCTTTCCACAAATTCCCTAATTTATAGTCAACCAGCTTCCACTGGAACACAACCAAAGATGGAGAACTCCTGTCTTGTGAGATAGCCCTTTCTCTCCTCTTCACAATACTTCTGACTACTACCACAATTTGTTCAACCATTCCCCTCTCAGTAAGATTCAACCTTCCTTCCAATTTTTTGCTTGTTTAAAATGTCTGCCACGAATTTTTTTTTTGTACTTACAGGGGCTGTCCTTTCTTTTTCCAGTGGATTTATCAAAAATCCAGGAAATAACTTAATGACAAAATAAGAGGCTTTAACTTGTTTCCACTTTCAGGACACTGTCCTAGGCATGAAAATCTTTAGAACTTGACAGACCCACATAGCACCACTTGCTTATCTTAGCCTGAAGACCAGTATACTTTGCCATTCACTGCTTCATTTCATTTCTTGTAGACAATATGATGAGTGAATTCCTGGAGCAGCCAGAATGGAAATAGTTTAGTGAATGCTAGAATCACATAGGCCCAACGATTTCTAATGGAGTAGCCCTGCTGAAGAGCTTGTGATAAAAGAGGGCTCACAATTTAACTCAGACATGGATGAATGATGAATAAATGAAGCATTTATTGTGTGTTTACTATGTTGAAAGCCTTGTGCAAAGGCAAAATAGTTCCTGCTCTTATGTGATTGCACATATATGTGTTAAAGTAGATTAAATAGGGAACCTGCTAGTCCATGTTGTTGTCAGGACTGTGTGATTTCCCTGGTATTTCATTTAGTTCTGGAAGAGCATATGAATCACAGTACAATTCTGGGAACCAAGCAGTTTTTCATAACTCATATTCTTGGGCAGTAGCCGATTATTTATTCTTATGTTTCTGGTGCACTATGAAATAGACGGCCATTTTCCTGACAAATTAAATGAATTAATTCTTTTTAGATGCTTTCTGTCATGACCCAAGCATTTGGGGGCTGGAGATTCTGGGTCCAAACCTGTGATTCCGTTGGCATACAGAACTCCCTAGAAGGAACCACTCCCTGCTAATACAAGTCAGCTACTGTTATGCTTTTATACTGTTATGTAGAGTTCTACAGGGTGGCCTACAGCAAAGCTTCTTAAACTGTGGGTCATAACCCCATATGGGGTCATGTAACTGAATGTGGGGAGTCATGAAATTATGATTTATTACCAGTAAATGTTTGATTTATATACCTGTTATATACCCAGGAGCACTTAAAGATTTCTTGGGCAAAAAGAGATTGTGAGAGGAGAAAGTTTAAGAAGCCTTGGTCTAAAGTATTAAAAGGTTAAGTGACTTGGCTAGGATCACACATTCCTATTAAAGGCAGGACTTGAATCCTGGGAGTTTTCTTGACTCTCTAGGCTATTTCACTGTGTTCTCCTCTTTGCTGCCTCTCATCCCTCACACAGCATGAAAGAAAAGTAGTTATTGCTTTAAGCCAGTGAGTTCCATTCCAAAATGAAAGCTGATGTTTTTTTCCTGCCAGTCTCCTAAATATCTTTACCCCTTTGCAGAGAGATTAATTCTGCTTACTTGAATGAAAAGAGGAGCTATGTGAGTTATGAGCAATGTAGGAAGGCAGCTAAGTGGCACAGTGACCGAAGTGCTGGTCCTGAAATCAGAAGCTCAAATCTGGCCTCAGATACTGTCTGATCCTGAAACTGTTTACCTCAGTTTCCTCATCTGTAAAATGGGCTGGAAAAGGAAATGGCAATCCTATTTCTGTATCTCTGCAAGAATACCCCAAATGTGGTTTCAAAGAGTGAGAACAACTGCATAACAATACCAGGAATTTCAGGAAATTCCTGAAATGGCAACTGTTTTATTCAATGCTGATACACAGTTCATCAGCAACTTATGTATTAGTCTTTGAGAAGTTCCCCAGAGCTCTGAAAAGTTAATTAATTTAACCATGATCACACAACAATCAAATAAGTGCTTTATGAAGGATTGGAACAGATGCCCTTCTGGTTCCACGGCTATCCTCATTCTCTACATCAGGGAAAGCCCTCCATTTCTTTTTTAAATGCATTTTCTGTAGAGTATTTACAAAAAAACAGTGACAAGAATGCAAATATACCATGTCAACAAGCATTTATTAAATGCCAATTATGTGCCAAGCATTGTGCTAGGTGTTGGTGGTGGCTACAAAGAAAAGCAAAAATGGTTCCCCTTTAATGAGGAAGACAACACACAAATAACAGTGTGCATTAAGATGGATACATGCAATTTCCATCTCAGAAATGAAGGTAATTTCAGAAGGAGGCACTGGTATTACAGGGGAAGAGGAAAGACTTCATGTGTAAGGTGGGGTTTGAACTAAATCCTGAAGGAAGCCAGGAGATGAGAAGGAAGAGGATTTCAGCCATAAGGAAAAGCTAGTGAAAATTCATGGAGTGCTTAACAGAATTTGGATGAGTCTCAAACTCCTTGACCTAACACAGTTAGAAGGCGTCTCCACAATGATGAGTTTCTAGAACCATTTGAATTATTGAATTATAACAATTGTAGGTTTATAGTTTCTCTTTCCAAGAAGAAATTGTTTCAGTTTCCTGGAAGAGAAAATTTTGGCTCCCTTTAAAATGAGATGAATGATAGGACAATGTTGGTTTCAGTTTGAATTTAAGATGAAGAAGCATTTTTTCTATATCAAATCTACATAGTGCTTTTCTCTAATTGGTGCAATGGATAGAGCACCAGCCCTGAAGCAGAGGACTTGAGTTCAAATTTGACCTCACTCAACACTTTCTAGGCAAGTCACTTAACCCCAATTGCCTCAGCAAAACAAAACAAACAAACAAATACTTTGCTCTCCCTCCCTCCATTTCTGTCTGTCTATCTATCCTTCTCCCTCTCTCCCCATCCCTCCCTTTGTCTCGATCTCTCTGTGTCTCTGTCTCTGTGTCTCTCTCTCTCCTCCCTCCTCCCTTTGTCTCTCTCTTCCCTCTTCTTTTTCTATCAACTTTCATCCTCTACCTCCCCTCTTCTTTCTCTCTGACTCTTTGTCTTTATCTATCTCACTCCCTTCCCCCTCTTGTCCTCCCCTTTTTTCCCTTTTACCTTCTCTTTTTCTCTCCATTCCTCCTTCTTAAGGAGTGAATTGTATCCTTTCCATTTTCATTCTTTGATGCTTCAATGCAAAAGATTGTAAATCGGGAGGGGGATGGATTGCAGTATACACCCACTTACCCTTGAAGGACTGAACTAACTTGAATCACTTCTGGGGAAACAGTTCAGTGCCCTGTGGAGTGTACTCCATGCCAAGGATTCACTATAACTTAATTAAAAGACTGCAAGTATTACAAGAGATCTGATTTTAAATAATTTAATTATAATACTTTTTTAAAAATTTGGTCACTATGAGAGCCAGAGAGTTTCTGATTCCTTGAATCAGGAATCTTAATTAAAGCAATAAATACTCTTCCTTGCTTATGTCAGCATGGGGAGACTTCCACCATTTCTCCCTACAACTTTTGTAAACTGTCTTTTATATTGCCCTGAGTCTTTCTGGAAGAGATCAGAGTAAATCTAATGAGCAAAATATTTTTGTTGAGATTGGCCCCGACTAATTCAGGAATATGCTTCCTTTGAGTCTGTATCAGCATCAAATAGGCCATATATCCTCATTTATAGTGAGACAGCATGAAACATTGTAGATAAAGAACAGACTGCAACAGTTGGGTAGACTCAGTTCAAATCTCATGCCTAACCCTGATGTGTGATCTTAGACAAATTACTTAACTTCTTGGTGTCTTAGGTTGCTTTCTAAGTCTATAACTTGCAAAAGTGGTTATTAATCTGCACTGATAAAGAGGGTATTCATACCAGAAGTTACCTACAACAATGAAATCACAAATGTAGACCAAAAAACTTCAACAAAATCAAAAGAAAACATTTTTTAGATACACAAAAATAACTTCACCATCTGAGGACCATCTTGAGGGATCGGCTTCCTGACAATTTTGTTGTCATTTTTCAACCATGTCTAACTGTTCATTGCCCCATTTGGGGTTTTCTTGGCAAAGATATTGGAATGCTTTGCCATCTCCTTCTCTAGTTCATTTTACACATAAGGAAATTGAGGCAAACAGAATTAAGGGACTTGCCTAGGGTCACATAGCTAGTAATTCTCTGAAGCCAAATTTGGACTCAGAAAATGACTCTGACTCCAGCTCCAATGTTCTTTCTACTCCCTAATGTTTAGAACTATCCAAACTGAAAATGGTTTGCCTAAGGATGTAGAAGATCTCCCTTCATGGGAAGTCTTTAATCAAAAGTTAGATGATCAAAAGAAAAAGAGACCCACATGTGCAAAAAAATGTTTGTAGCAGCCCTTTTTGTAGTGGCAAGGAAATTGATGGATGCCCATCAGTTGGGAAATGGCTGAATCAGTTGTGGTATATGAAAATAATATTATTGTTCTGTAAGAAATGATGAGCAGGCTCATTTCTGAAAGGCTTGGAAAGATTTATATGAATTAATGTTGAGTAAAGCACAACCAAGAGAACATTGTACACAGTAACAAGATTATGTGGTGATCAATTGTGATAGACTTGGTTCTTTTCAACCATGAAGTGATTCAAAGCAATTCCAATGGACTTGGGACAGAAAGAATCATCTGCATCCAGAGAGAAATATAGAGACTGAATGTGGATGAAAGCATAGTATATTCATCTTTTTTTGGTTGTTGGTTGCTTGTTTGCTTTTTTTTTTCTTTCTCATGTTTTTTGATCATTTTGATCAGATTTTTCTTATGCAGCATGATGAATATGGAAGTAAGTTTAGAAGAATTGTTCATGTTGAACCTATATTGGATTGCTTGTTGTCTAGGGAGAAAAATTTGGAACATAAGGTTTTGCAAAAGTGAATGTTGAAAACTATCTTTCTATATTTGAAAAATAAAATATTATTAATTAACCAAAAAGAGGTTAGATGATAACTAGGAGAGTATTTTGTGGAGAGGATATTTTTATCAATGACAGGTGAAACTATATGAGCATTGAGATCTGAATCAGAAAACTATTAGTTAAAGCATTGTTCCTCTTTGCTTAAGTCAGGATGGGAATACTTCCATTGTATCTCCCTAAGAATTTTATAGACAATCTTTCTTTCTTTCTTTTTTTTTTGTTTAAGTTTAAAATTGCATTAAAATTTTCTCCATCAATTTCTTTTTTTAAAATTAATTTTATAATTATAACATTTTTTTGACAGTACATATGCATAGGTAATTTTTTTTTACAACATTATCCCTTGTACTCCCTTCTGTTCCGAATTTTTCCCCTCCTTCCCTCCACCCCCTCCCCTAGATGGAAGGCATTCCCATACATATTAAATATCTTATAGTATATCCTAGGTACAATATATATGTGCAGAACAGAATTTTGTTGTTGTTGTTGCAAAGGAAGAATTGTATTCGGAAGGTAAAAATAATCTGGGAAGAAAAACAAAAACAAAAAAATGCTCAGTTTACACTCATTTCCCAGTGTTCCTTTTCTGGGTGTAGCTGATTCTGTCCATCATTGATCAATTGGAATTGGATTAGCTCTTCTCTATGTTGAAGATATCCACTTCCATCAGAATACATCCTCATACAGTATCATTGTTGAAGTGTATAATGATCTCCTAGTTCTGCTCGTTTCACTCAGCATCAGTTCATGTAAGTCTCTCCAAACTTCTATATTCATCCTGCTGGTCATTTCTTACAGAGCAATAATATTCCATAACCTTCATGTACCATAATTTACCCAACCATTCTCCATTTGATGGACATCCATTCATCTTCCAGCTTCTAGCCACTATGAAAAGGGCTGCCACAAACATTTTGGCACATACAGGTCCCTTTCCCTTCTTTAGTATTTCCTTGGGATATAAGCCCAGTAGTAGCACTGGCTGGGTCAAAGGGTATGCACATTTTGATAACTTTTTGGGCATAATTCCAGATTGCTCTCCAGAATGGTTGGATTCTTTCACAACTCCACCAACAATGCATCAGTGTCCCAGTTTTCCCACAGTCCCTCCAACATTCATCATTATTTGTTCCTGTCATCTTAGCCAATCTGACAGATTTGTAGTGGTATCTCAGAGTTGTCTTAATTTGCATTTTTCTGATCAATAGTGATTTGGAACACTCTTTCATATGAGTGGAAATAGTTTTAATTTCATCATCTTAAAATTGTCTGTTCATATCCTTTGACCATTTATCAATTGGAGAATGGCTTGATTTCTTATAAATTAAAGCCAATTCTCTGTATATTTTGGAGATGAGGCCTTTATCAGAACCTTTAACTGTAAAAATGTTTTCCCAATTTGTTACTTCCCTTCTAATCTTGTTTGCATTACTTTTGTTTGTGTAAAAACTTTTTAATTTGATGTAATCAAAATTTTCTATTTTGTGATCAATAATGATCTCTAGTCCTCCTTTGGTCACAAATTCCTTCCTCCTCCACAAGTTTGAGAAGTAAACTATCCTATATTCCTCTAATTTATTTATGATCTCGTTTTTTTTATGCCTAAATCTTGGACCCATTTTGATCTAATCTTAGTATGTGGTGTTAAATGTGGGTCCATGCCTAGTTTCTGCCATACTAATTTCCAGTTTTCCCAGCAGTTTTTGTCAAATAATGAATTCTTATCCCAAAAGTTGGGATCTTTGGGTTTGTCAAACACTAGATTGCTATTTTTATTCACTATCTTACCCTGTGAACCTAACTTATTCCACTGATCAACTAGTCTATTTCTTAGCCAATACCAAATGGTTTTGGTGACTGTTGCTTTATAATATAGTTCTAGATCAGGCACAGCTAGACCACCTTCATTTAATTTTTTTTTCATTACTTCTCTTGAAATTCTCGACCTTTTGTGGTTCCATATGAATTCTGTTGTTATTTTTCTAGGTCATTAAAATAGTTTCTTGGGAGTCTGATTGGTATAGCACTAAATAAATAGGTTAGTTTAGGGAGTATTGTCATCTTAATTATATTCGCTCGGCCTATCCAAAAGCACTCAATGTCTTTCCAATTATTTAAATCTGACTTTATTTTTGTGGCAAGTGTTTCATAATTTTGCTCATATAATTCCTGACTTTCCTTTGGTTGATATATTCCCAAATATTTTATACTATCAACTGTTATTTTGAATGGAATTTCTCTTTGTATCTCTTGCTCTTGAATTGTGTTGATAATGTATAAAAATGCTGAGGATTTATGTGGATTTATTTTGTATCCTGCAACTTTACTAAAGTTCTGAATTATTTCTAATAACTTTTTAGCAGAGTCTTTGGGGTTGTCTAAGTATACCATCATGTCATCTGCAAAGAGTGATAGTTTGATTTCCTCATTTCCTACTCTAGTTCCTTGAATCTCTTTCTTGGCTCTTATTGCCGAGGCTAGAGTTTCTAGTACTATATTGAATAGTAATGGTGATAGTGGGCAACCTTGTTTCACTCCTGATCTTACAGGGAAAGGTTCCAGTTTATCGCCATTACATGTGATGTTTACTGACAGTTTTAAATATATGCTCCTGATTATTTTAAGGAATAGTCCATTTATTCCTATGTAGACAATCTTTCAAGAGTGTAGTGGTGCATGCCTATAATTACAACTACCAGAAAGGGAAAGGCTGGGAGATTTCTTGGGCAGAGATAAGCTAGACTGGGCAAAAGCTGAATGAGGGTCTATATGGAGAGACCCCTCATCAACTCTGTATTAGGAGGGAGGAGCCAGGTTACCGAAGGAAAATGGAGCAAGTCAAATCTTGTATGCTGATCAGAATGACCCTAAATGAATGGAAGAATGCTTGTACACATTCTGCCTGGATGAGCTAGAGTCCCAGTTTTAAAAAGTGAGAGATGGGTTAGGTAGGTTGGCACAGTGGATAGAGTACCAGTCCTGAAGTCAGGAGGACCTGAGTCTCAGGAAGGAAGGAAAGGAAAGGAAGGAAGGAAGAAAGAAAGAAAGAAAGAAAGAAAGAAAGAAAGAAAGAAAGAAAGAAAGAAAGAAAGAAAGAAAGGAAGGAAGGAAGGAAGGAAGGAAGGAAGGAAGGAAGGAAGGAAGGAAGGAAGGAAGGAAGGAAGGAAGGAAGGAAGGAAGGAAGGAAGGAAGGAAGGAGAAAGAAAGAAGAGAGAGAGAGAAAGAAAGAAAGAAAAGAGAGACAGAAAGAAGAGAGAGAGAGAGAGAGAGAGAGAGAGAGAGAGAGAGAGAGAGAGAGAGAGAGAGAGAGAGAGAGAGAGGAAAGGGCCAGTGGATTGGGGGTTCCAAAAATTCTGAGTTAAAAATACCCCATCTCTGCCATTTATTACTCACATGACCTGAGACAAGTCATTTATAATCCCCCAAAATTTTAGTTCTTTGACCTGTAAAATGAGAAGGTTAGAACATAGATTTCTTTTTAAATTGGGACAATTAAAAAAAAAATCCCTAACTGTGTTCCCCTGAGCCTCTCCTATAAAACCTGAATAATGAGAAGGTTTGCCTGGTAATACTAGCTATCTTGGGCCCTTTTTCCATTGTGCTAAAAAGATTAGCCTACAGGATCTCTTGAGAAACTTTCCCAACCACACCAGCAAATTCCCTAATCCTTAGATAAACATCAGAGTTTACAGATTCCTTTAACACAACCATCCCTGAAATTCACTGGTCCAACCCAACATACCAGTGCTTAGAGCAGTTTTAAATATATTACAAATGCACTATAATCCATCTTCCAGCTGTCTCTGACAAAGAAGCAATTTCTCTTTCTAAGTGGCCAATTAGCTAATGTTATAACTATAGAAAGCTTCGTTTCATTTCCTGTGCCTTGAATGTTTCTGCCTACCTCCCACCCCATCTCAGCCCCCACTTACATACTCCGACATTAATTCTAGGTCTCCCTGTTGGACTCTGGGAATGGAATCTTTTGAACCAAAATGCTATGTAGCAGTAACTTCAAGCAAATATATATAATTTCCCTGTCAGGAACTTTAATACTGTCTTTCTGTGGGTATGGTTCATCCTTTAGTTTAAAAAAAAAAAGGTACAAAGAAATTTGAAAGATTGTGAGAGTTTGATAAAGGACCATGTTAACAATTAACATTTTGGCCAAGGACTAAATTTATTTTTATTTCTTTTGGCAAGGAGGTGGAAAATTGTCAATAAGGTAACAATATTTCAGGGGAGAAAAAGACATCTCAGCAAAAATATTATTTAGTAGCAACAATTTGGCACTATGGAGAAAGTTAGTACTTAGGAAACAAATAAAGAGCTCTGAATCTAATAGCAGTGCCTTGCCCCTCTGAAAAGGAATGGTTGAGCCACAAATGGAATGTAATTTGAACATCGAGGCCCACCCACCTTAATCATGTTACACACTCCAAAGAGACAGGTGGCAAATTCTCTCCATTCTAGTAAACTAAGTACTTCTTAATTTCCAAATGGCAAATGTGTTCTGTTTCATGAAGAACAAATGGCTATATCATCTTGAGTGTGGAAAGCAAGCCATCTTGTCCATCCAAGCCATCTCCCTCAGGGTGACAGTGATGGTCTGCTAGTGGGTAGCTTCCTACAGTCATTGGACTTCTGCTGTGTTCAAATTGCATTGAGTGTGGAGTGCTTGACCAATTCATCCTCTGTATCACACAGAGTAAATAAGTAATCCTTAGCTTCTCATTTAAAACCCTCACCAGCTAGCTCCCGTGTATATTACTTCACTTTTGTTTCCTATTACTCCTATTCTCCATTCCAATTATTATTTATTATTATAATATTATTATAAATTATTATTTATTAATTATTATTTCCTATTCTCCATTCCAATCAAACTGGTTTGTTAGCTATTCCCCATTTAGAGGATATCTCCTAAAATAAGCCTTTTCTGCTTCTCCTGGTTATTAGGGCTTTTTCGCTCTTAAAAATTACTTTGTAAGGCTATGAACAGACAATTTTCAGATGAAGAAATTAAAGCCATTTCTGGTCATATGAAAAAATGTTCTCAATCACTATTGATTAGAGAAATACAAAATAAGACAACTCTAAGGTAGCATTTCACACCTGACAGGTTGATTAAGATGACAGGAAAAGCTAATGAATGTTGGAGGGGACATTGTTTGTGGAGTTGTGAACTGATACAAACATTCTAGAGAGCAATTTGAAACTGTGCCCAAAAGGCTATCAACTGTGTATACCCTTTGATCCATCAGTGTCTCTACTGAGTCTGTATCCCAAAGAGATCCTAAAAGAAGGGAAAAGGGCTCACATGTGCAAAAATGTTTGTAGCAGCTCTTTTCGTAGGAGCAAGAAACTGAAAATTGAGTGGATATCCTGGGGAATGGCTGAGTAAATTATGGTATATGAATGTAATACAGTATTATTGTTCTGTAAGAAGTGATAAGCAGGCTGATTTCAGAAAGGCCTGGAAAGACTTAGATAAACTATCACTGTGTGAAGTAAGAAGAATCAAGGGAATATTGTACACAGTAACAAGAAGATTATGTGGTGATGGATTTGACTTTTTTTTTTCAACAATTAGATGACTCAAAGGCAATTCCAATAGATTTGTAATGGAAAGAACTGTCCACATCCAGAGAGAGAATTATGGAGGTTGAATGTGAATCAAAGCATAGTATTTTCACCTTTTTTGTTGTTGGTTGGCTTGGTAATTTTTTTCTTTTCTCATATTTTTTCCTTTTTGATCTTATTTTTTATTTTTGCTCAGCATGACAAATATGGAAATATGTTTAGAAAGAATTGCACATGTTTAACCTCCCAAAATGACTTTATAGTAATTTTATATACTATCTGTTTACTTATAGATACACTATATTACCCTTTTCTCAGTTGTAGAAAAAGTTCTTGAAAGCAGGTATCTCATTTTTTGTCTTCATTCCCAGTGCCCAGGACTGTGTCAGGCATGTAGTAGGTGATTAATAAATGTTTACTGAATTGAAATGAATCTAATATATCTTTCTCTACCTGATAACAGAAACATCCAATTTTAGAGCTGAAAAGACCAGGCGTTGATATGTGCAATTACTGATCCACCCATTCAAAACACATCTTCTATCTCAGCAGCATACTCTTGACAATTCAGATAAGCCCACTGCAGATTCAGGGTGTGTCATTGCTAAGAAAGTCTATCACTCAATCCACCAACATTCACCTTTGCCAACTTTTTTACCCCAATTATTTTTTTTTCTGATTAACAAGTTTTTCTCTATCTCATACTTTCCCCTTCAATTTCACAATAAAAAAAGAAAATAAAGACCCTTTTGTCAAGTACAGTCAAACAAAACAAATCCACCATGTCTCATTCTTCATTTTGAGTTTATCATCTCTCTGGCAGAAGGTGTGGGGCATCTTTCAAAGTTATTTTTTTCCTTTGGAATATCATTATATGAATTTTTTTCTACTTCTTTGCTTATTTCCCTGAGTATTAGTTTATACAAGTCTTCCCAATTTCCTCTGAAGTAGTCCATTTTCATATGTTCTTATATCATAATAATATTTCATTATTTTCATATACTATAATTTGCTTAATCATTCCCCAATAGATCGTCACCTTTTAAAATTTCCAGTTCTTTGCTGCTACAAAAATGAGTACTTGTGGGTCATTTTTCTCTTTAAAAAAAAATCTTTTGGGGATATATATATTTTTAACAGTATCACTGAGCCAAAAGGTAGACAACAGTTTTGTGACTTTGGGACTCTGGTTCCAAATTGCTCTCCAGAATGGCCAGACAGTTCATAGCTCTATCAACAGGTTACATAGCATTTCTCTTTCCTATATGTAACATTTTTCAAAGAAATGCTAGAAGCAGGTGGCCTGGAAACATTTCTGTTTCATACAAGAAAAGGGATTTGTCAACTAGATCAGAACCAGTCTCTAACCTTTGGGTGGCCAGAGCCAAACAGAGCAGGCTAGAGACAGGAGAGTCAGGAATTGAACAGAAGTTTAATTTCAAAGTGAGGAAAGCCCTTGCAAGTGGAAGCCCTCCTGAGGGGGAGAGCTTAACATGTTGGGGCAAAGCCAGTACTTTATATACATGAAAAACCACAAGCAATCTGGATTATGATATAATCATTCTTAAGTGTTGAGTAATCAATTCCCTGGCAGACTCATGCATAGACAATGCTTGCTTTCTTGGAATGGAGAGAGACAGGGAGAAAAATTTGGAATTCAAAATTCCTATTTTAAAAAAGAATGGTTGTGACTTTTATGGAAATGTTGGATAACTTCATATATGCCTTCTCTTTGGGGAGGTTGAAAGGGAGAGAATCTGGAACTCAAAGTTTTAAAAACAAATTTTAAAAATTGTTTACATGTAACTGGGAAAAATAAAATATCAAATATATTTTTTCAAAAATGAAGCAGTAAAAAATAAATGTTGAAAACTATCTTTACATGTAATTGAAAATATAAAATACTATTTACATTTTAAAAAATAATTACATTCTAACTTTTCTAATCATTCCTTCTTTTAGAATGCCTATATTGCCACATCAATCAACGGGACAGATTTTTGCACCTCTGGAAAGGATTCACTCAGTATTTTATCCAAGAATCCAAGGCATATTACCTCTATTAACTGCTTTGGAGACTTCATGATTTTTCTAGGAAAGGTGAGATACCTTCATTAAATTACTAAATAAGGTACCTGTAATCATAAATTAACCATGTTGTGGTAGGCTTGGACAAGTGATTTTTTTTCTTTTTTCATATGCAAAATGGAAGGGAAGCAATTTTAATCTAAAAGTTTTGATTCAAGTTTTAAAGCTTGACAGATGTAGCTTATGTCAGTTATGCTATAAATGTGGGCCATTTATGGACATTTGCGTCCTTAAACTATTGACAACTATTAAATGTATTTATTAGGATACAGTTCACCTGTATATTATTGGACAAAGTTTTATAGAAACTTTCACCTACTAACAGGTAACAGTTGTTACCTCTGGGCAAGTCACATAACTTTGCCTCAGTTTCCTCACCTGTAAAAAATAAGGATGTTGGACTCAGTGGCTTCTGAGGTTACTTCTGGTTCTAAATCTGTGGGATCCTATTATTCTATGAATATCTTTGACAAATAAAACCCACATTTGAACTCCTCTAGTGACAGGGAGCGCTCTGTGTTTAGAGAAGGCAATCTATTACATTTTGGAGCAATTCTGATTGTTAGCAAGTTTTATCTAAATGACGCTGTGCTTCAGTGGATGGAGTGCAAGCTAGACTTTTTAGTCCAGAAGGATTCAGTTCAGATCCCATTTGTGGTACTAAATAGCTGTGTAACATGGGACAAAATCTCCGAATCTCAATCTTTTCTTCTGCTCAGTATGGATAATAATATCTGTAGCAATTAACCTATCAAATGACACATCTTATAGCACTTTGCAAATCTTAAAATACTATAGAAATACTATTACCTCATTGCAAAGCTATTTTTAAAGTTTTTTTAAAAACATATAGAAAGTTTTTAAAGTTTTTTAAAAAGCATATAGACAAGAAAATTTTAAGGCTAAAATAAAATTATGTGTATAAAGCACTTTATAACTTTTAAGTGCTATATCAAACTATTATTATTCTGCTCATCTGCCTCCATTTGATTTCCACCCACTGGATTTATCTCTGCCCTACAAAACCAGACAGAATATATCTCTTGGTAAGAACTTGTCACCACTACCATTCCCCAAGCTTTCTCTTTTCCAGGTTGACTTTTTTTTTTTTTTTTTTTTTGGGTGATTCCAAACTTAGCTCTGTGTCCTGTAGACCAGGTTGTCTTTCCATAGACCATCAGGGTCGTTCACTCTCTGAATACTCTCCACCTTGTTGCTGTATCTCAAAACGTGTTTCCTGATCACAACTCCAGATCTCATTTTCAGAAGATACAGACAGTGGGACTTTTATCTCCTTTCTTCTAACCATGATATTTCTGCAGGGCTTGCCACAGGGTCTCTACATGATGGCCATTGTTCCATAGTGCAAAGAGCTGTGCTGTACATTACTCACTTTTCACAAATTCAGGTGAAGTTGACATATCTTCCCTTTTTTCTCTGGGCTTCACTCAGTATACAATAGCAACAATTAGTTGACACCCATCTTTCTTAAGCTAACAAATAATTATGCTTAATAAAAGAGTTTAAAGACTGCATTTACTAAATTTTCTGTCTGTGGACATTGTGGCTATAAACAGCTTTTGCTTATATGGCACTTTGAGGTTTATAAAATATTTTCATTTCCTAATAACCTCATTTGGTGGGCAGTAGAAATACTAGCCTCCTTTTTACAAATGAGGAAACTGAGGTTGGAAGAGATTCAGTGACTTGCTTAGGATCCAACAGCTCATTTCAGAGGTAAGATTTAAGTCTTAACTCAGGAGATTAGATCCAAGCTTCCCTAGAGAGAATAGAGGGGTCCCCTGTACCCTCACCTTGTGTGTTAATAGTTTTAGGTTTAATCTTATCCCTGGGAACAATTATAGAGAATAAAGGTTTACAGCAACACTTTTTTCATGACCAAGTGAAATAAATTCTCTTTATTGACAATATCCAAAAGTTGATGTGTCATATTTTTCATTCTGAGTTTCTTACTTCTTCAAGAGTAGATGAGGATCTTTCATCGTCTAGAATAATGATTGTTATTTCATTGATCACAGCTCTAAAATGTTTCAAAATTGCTTTTACTTTTAGTGCTATTGTCATTTCATAAATTATTCTGACTTTGCTTCCTTTGCAAAATTTCATAGAGTTCTTCCTAGTTTCTCCTGAAATTGTCTATTTTATAATTTCTTATGATGCCATGCTATTCCATTTTATTAAAATACCATAATTTTTTTAGCCATTCCCTAATAATGAGGCATCTCCAGTTTCCAGGTTTTTTGTTTTTTTTAAAGTGAAAATAACATAATGTGATCCACACTCAGCCCCCATAGATCTCTCTCTAGGTGCAGATGACTGTCCATTAAAAGACCATTGGAACTGCTGAAAAGAGCCACAGCCACCAGAATTGATTGTTATATAATATTGTTGTTACAGCAACACTTTTTAATTAGATGCTAATCTAAGAAAGGATAAAATGTTTAAAGGGTAAAATTCCTACTTAAATTGAAAAGTATTAGTAAAACCTCTCCCTATACATTACTAAAGATGAATTTTATTAATTTCCATTTTATTTTTTGAATAGGTATTTGTAGTATACTTCACTGTTTTTGGAGGGCTAATGGCCTTTAACTATCATCGTGAGCTGCAAGTATGGACAATTCCTTTGTTATTGGTAGCTTTTTTTGCCTATTTAGTAGCCCATAATTTCCTCTCCGTGTTTGAAACTGTGCTGAACACTTTACTTCTGTGTTTTGTCATTGACATGGAAACAAATGATGGATCACCAGAGAAACCCTACTTTATGGATCAAGAATTGATGGTAAGTAGTTTGATTTACACATGGATTTATAGATAGGTACACCACATAAAAAGACTGGCTTACTGAGTTTGATAGACAGCATGGGATAACAGTACTGGATTTGAGTTAAAGAATAAAATTTCAAATCTTAGCTTGGACACTTGCTCCCTATGTGACCTTGGGTAAATCACAGATGAATCATGAAAAATCAAGGCATACCTTTCCCCTGAAAAGCTTCTCTTAGAAAATAGGCTCGGCTATCCCCAATTCTAAAGAAGTATTACTTGAATTGCCATGAAAGATTTAGCTGAGATATGAAAGGTGCATTTGATTGTGGGATCAGTAATCTTATTTGTGGACACAACATATTCTGGACTTCTATTTCTTCATCTGTAAAATGAGAAAATTAAAATAGACATTTAAGTTCTAAATCTCAAATTTAGTATCGTATTTTATGATACTAAAATTCATTTATGAGACATCATAAGAAAATCTAGAGAAAATGACACTTTTATGAGGATGCAGCACTTTTATTTCAGATTATCATTTCCTTTTCCTCCCTTTCTAAGGAAAAAAAGTGTGGTTTCATTTTAAACTGCAAAATGATTATATAATAGATAAACAAATTATGTGTATATATATGTCCACATTGCCTATTTCTTTTCAGTTTCATATCAAAATATCATTGCAAGTAATATAAGTGTTGTGAAGATGATTATATCGGGAGAAAATATTTTTAAACTCTTTGTTTTAAGTAAGTATGTAAGGCATTTTTATAATCTGTTAGGTCCAGAATAGAATTATGCTTTTACAATTACTTCTGTTATTGTGTACTAACCTTTACCAAAGGCCCATTCTAGTACTTCATTATGGCATGGAGGAAAACTCTGGATAGCAATACTATAGAATCCTTTAAATTCAAAGTCACTATACCAGAGAGTTAAAACTGGAAAGGCTTCAAGAATAAGCCCAGAGGTGGTCTATCATCTGAGGACCAGCCTAGCTTGGTTCAGGGAGGTATATTATTACCAGGTTGGCCCTTGGGGTTGAATTTTTAGAGTGTAAGTCCCAAAGCTGTCCTGTCTCTTGTAAGGAAAGAATTAGAGGGCTGGAATCTGTGTTAGAATGTAAGCATTTTGAAGGCAGAGGGGGTTGTTTTTTGCCTTTTTGTATCTTTAGCCCTGTGTCTGGTATATAATAGGTTTTTATACATGTTGATAAATGGATGGATGGAGAAAGGAAATACTCAGAGACATTTCTGTCTGAATAAGTTTTTTAATACTTTGTATTGGTATGCACATAAAGGACATTGTTTCTAATGGGTTTAAAAACCTAACTAGATATTTTCATGCTCTTAGCCACATGCTTTCATCATGTTTTGAGCTATTTTTCTTTCATTCATATCTGAATTAAATAAACTTTTTTGAAAATTAATTTCTCACATGACATATAGCAAAATACTAGGTATATTATCTGTGTATTAGCACTGCAGGAATACAGCCATGGAAACTACTTCCTGTCTTTTTATAATTTTTTTTAATAGAGCTTTGTGAACAGAAGCAACAAATTAATTGATTCAAGGATAAGAAGGAACAGAAAGTCATTAAAGAATGAAGATGGAACAGAACTCCAGCCCATTGTGAGATAGGAGACATTTCCTTACAGTCCAGTGTTTATACTTCTTTTGGAAGAACATTATTGCTTTCAGCTCTCATTATGTCTTTTGCAAAATAAATTTTTAGATATGACTGATTCTTGGTTTTCTCATTTTTAAAAATAAATTCTCTTGCTAGAATGTTGATTAAAGTAAATATTTTTTCATACTCTACAAATGGGTTAACAACAAAACCTTTTAAATCCCCAAGTGACTGTAGCTAATCTTTTAAGACAAATATTTAAAACACGGGGTTCTTAGTTTTGGATTCAGCTCTGTGGAGATTTCGGGGAGTGCAGAAGCTTGGATAGGGAAAAATATTCATCTTCATTTTCATTAAACTGTAAGTGAAATTTAGCATTTCCTTCCCTTATGATTGTGAATGATAAACATTATTGTGAAAAGGATTCTGTAGGCTTTGGCAAAGAGACATATTTCACACACACAGACTCCTAATTTAAAAGGATATAGTGCTACATATAGGATCCGAGACTTAGAGCTGGAAAGGACATTGGACATTAGAGGTCACTTAGTCCAACTTACCCCTATCATTTTACAGTTTAATAAACTGAGGACCGAAAGTTTAAAAGATTTGCCAAAAATCACACAAACAAGTATTAGAGCTTGAATTTTAATCCAAAGCCTCTAATTCAAAATCCAGTGTTCTCTCCATGGCACAACAGTGTGTCAAGGAAGATAATAAATGCAAAAGCCTGCTAACAATTAAATTATAAAACATTACAAATTAAATTATAAAGCACTACAAAATTCAGGGTGTTACTTATCATTCAGTAGAATTTACATTACTAAATTTAGTTTGCACAGAACGTTCAGTCATGTCTAATTTTCTTTCCAACTGGGATTTTCTTGACAAACATGCTAGAGGAGTTTGCCATTTTCTTCGCTGACTAGCTTTACAGATGAGGAAACTGAGACAAACAGGGTGAACTCAGCTAGTTTATGTCTGAGGCCAGATTTGAACTCGGGAAGATCAGACTTCCTGATTCTAGGCCTGGTGCTCTGTCTGATGTACTGCCCAGTTTCCCACAGACAAATGAAAAGATCATTAAGTATCTTTTAAACTGAAAAAGGATATCAGTTTACAGTTTTGAGAGACAGCTAAAATATTTACTGTGTGCTGAGATCATTGCTAGAGAGGAAACATAAATACAACTAAGACAAATCACTGTCTTCAAAGAACTGATATATAATAGGAAAAGAGAGTGCATAAAGGGAAGCTGAAAAAGAGAAGGGGAAGTACCTGGAATGGCCAGGGAAGTAGCATGGACATCTGATTCTGGACAAGACATAACAAAAGCTTATCTTCCATAACCCAGCATCCCAAGGGTGGAGTCCAAGATTGCAAAAGTGGTGGGTTGACAGGAAAGCAAGGGGGAAGATAGAGATAGAAACTAGAGGGAAAGGGAAAAACATGAGAGCTAGACAGACCATTTTCATTGTGGTCTAGCCTGATGCAGAATTCCTGGTTTTCCACCCTCCCCTCCCTTAAACATTGAGTTTCACTTTCCCCGATGAGTTTTTTAAAGAAGGATCTGATGAGAGGCAATACATGGAAGCTGCCAGGAGACAAATCTAAGCTTGATGTAAAGAGGAAACTTATAGAGCTATTCAGAAATTAATTCGGCTGCTGCTGAAGGCAATTTTCAAGGAAACTCTGGAATGCCCACTGATTGATATTGTAAAGATGGATTCCTGCTGAGTTATGGAATAGATTAGACAGCCTCTGAGATCATTCCTCTTAAGATTCTGGGAGTATTTAAGGAAATGAAAGGCAAGTAGAAAGGTTCAGATAATAACTAACCTTCATATAACCCTTTAAATTCTGGGGAACACTTCACATAAATTATTTGATTCTTGTAACCATGCTATGAGGTGGATATAAGTGTTGATGTGCCCACTTACAAATAAGGCAACAATTGAGTGATTTACCAGTCATACAACTAGTATTTGGGGCTGAATTTTAATTCAAATCTTGCAAACTCCTACATTCTAATTATAGCACCAAGCTACCTACTAGATACTGTGGATCCTAATGCAAATGTGAGAATAGCCTATTCCTTAGAGTTTACATCCTACTAATGTTGCCTCCTACTCAGTTAGTAGGAGTAGAAAATATTTTTTTCAAAAGTTGGCCTCTAATTCCAATAGACTTGTGATGGAGAGAGCCGTCTGCATCCAGAGAGAGGATTATTGGGACTGAATATGGATTACACATTATTTTCACCATTTTTGTTGTTTGCTTACTTGGTTTGTTTTTTTTTTCCATTTTGATCTGATTTTTCTTGTGCAACAGGACAAATGTGGAAATATGTTTAGAAGAATTCCATATATTTAACCTATATTAGATTACTTGCTATGTAGGGAAAGGGAGAGATGAGGGAGAGAAAAATTTAGAACATAAGGCTTTGCAAGGGTGAATGTTGAAAACAATCTTCACATGTATTTTGAAAGCTACTATCATTAAAAATAATAAAAAATTTGGGCCTGTGACACTTTATCACAAAGGTGGTAAAGTAGATTTTTGTTTTCATCCTTGAGACCTATTTCTTGCTAAGACAACCTTTTAAAGAAGTTCCCCATCCTCCTTCCTTTCCCCCCCCCCCCAAATCACCATGTCATTCTCTTTTCTCTCTTTCCCTTCATGTTCTTTTATGTCTCTTCTCCTTTGGACAGTTTTTCTCCTCCTTAAAGCTCTTTTCCCTTGGCTTGGGCAACAGTGTGCTTTCTTGGGTTTTTACTTTGCTTTTTTGGCCTATCTGCCTAACTGGCAGCCCATCTTCCTCCCCTCCCCCCTTACTGGACCATTCTCCAGAGTTCCTTCATCAGTTGGATTTCTGCTTTGTTCTTGTGATCAGCTTTCCCTAGGAATAGATTTATCTCATGGTTTCAGCTAACAGGTCGGGGCTTTCAACTCTCAAATCTCTATACTTCTTTCCAAACCTGACATCTTGCCCAAGCTATGAGCTATCTCTCACTGCCTTCCCCGAGAGGGGTGCTGGAACACAGCCTAGTACAATAGAAAACACTGAATTTGCCCTCCTAAGACCTGTGTTGAGTGCCAGCACCAACATTTTGCAGCTGTGGGGCCATGGACGTGTCATTTTCTCTTAATCTGTTTTCTCATTCATAAAAAAAAGGGATACTATTTGTACTACCTGCCTCATGGGGAAATGACCTAGAAAGTACTCTTCCAGCACAGAGGTACTAATTAAACATCATATTACTGCCCAAATGTTAGGAATTTGAGGGTGGGATTTTGGGGAAAACCCTCTAATAACACTATAGCTGACTTCAAAGTTCAGCTGCATTCCTAGGGATCTCAAGGATAGGAAAGTCTGGAAAATGAAAATATTGCTAGTAATTTTCACACCTTAAACTGGTGGTTTAAGGACATTAAACTAGTAGTTATTAGTGCATTTGATAATTTAAAGCTTTGAAAGCCAATTGAAAATGAGGGAACACTGGCTTCTTAAAATTTTTCCATTTGTAACCCCCTTTTACCCAAAAAGTTTTTACATGACCTTGCTATATAGGTATATAAAATCGGTATACAAATCAAACATTTACTAATTTAAAAATCATAATTTCATGACCCCAACATTCAACTACCTGACTGTGAGCTGTGACTGTGAGGTCACAACTCATGATTTAAGAAGCTTTGGTCTAGACAGTAGGAGATGCTGGGCTAAAACAGAGAAAATTATTGATGAATAGGGGAGAACTGAGATGATGCTTTCTTAGCACAATAGCTAAGAAACATTACTGGGATGGGGCAACAGGAGCAGACAACCTTTACCATTCCCTGTCTTTCATCTGACTATGCAAATTGCCCAGTTTTTACTCTGAAATTGTTTCCCTACCTGGGGAACTAGGCTCCTCAATGTTCTAATTCTACTCTGACCTCAAATTCTTGAGGAACAATTGTGTATTTTGGTCCTTGTCTAATGGTTTTTCCCTTTCAAAGATGGGAATAAGCAAAAAGAGGAACCCAGATTACAAATATCAGATCATTTATGTTTTTGCCCAAATTATTGAACAACACAGAACCAAGCACAAATACCTGAGGATGCCTTATTAGAGACCTCCTATCACATTGTCATTGAACCACTTACAACTTAATTCTAAATTCACCAAATTGCATTATCATGTAGACTCTCCAAAGTTTAAAATATCTTATCCAAATCAAAAATATCAAATCCAAATTTTCAGTCTTTTTCAACCATATCCAATTCTTTGTGGCCCCACTTGGGGCTTTTTTGGCAAAGATATTGGAACAGTTTACCATTTCCCTCCCCAGCTCATTTTACAGATAAGAAAATTGAAGCAAACAGAGTGAAGTGACTGTCCCATGGTCACATAGCTAGTAAGTATCTGAGGGCAGATTGGAATTCAGGAAGATGATGAATCTTCTTGACTCCAAATCTGGCATTCTATCCACTGCACTACCCAGCTGCCCTAATTTAGGGAAACTATATCCACGGCATTCCCTATACGTACTATTGTAGTAATCCTGTTAAAAATGAAAAAAAAAAAATTAGGTAAATATGACATGCCTTGTACTTGATAATTATGGCTCTAATTATCAATTCCTTTTATAGAGGTTCCTCTATAATCTCCTGAATGATCCATTATAAAAATTTCCCAGCAATTGAAAGTGAGTTCACTGGCCTATAGTTTGTAAACTGTTCTCTTCCTTTAAAAACTAAAACTAAAACTGGGACTGCAGCCCTTTTCCAATTTTGTGACACCCCTGTTTTCCATGATTTTTCAAATATCACTAATAGTGGCTTTAGTAATCACATCCATTGCCAATTCTTTCAGTACCTAAATAAAGAAATAGTTCATCTGGATCAGGTGACTGGAATCCATTAAGGCTTACTAAGTGCTTTCTTACTATATTCTATTTATCTAGGGTATCAATTCTCTCTTAATGAAGGCCTTGGACTAAGGCCTCTTCCAGTTTTCAATCCTACAATTCTAGGGAAAAGGGTTATATCTGTAACTCAAAGGTTCTTAGCAACATTTTTTTTGGGGGGGGAGTTCTCTTAACTTACAGATCCACCTAAAAGACTTAGGGGAAACCATACTAGTTCAAAAACATATTCCCCCTCCTCCTTCTACCTTTACCTTTGTGCTCCATACATCTTTGCTGAAAAGGATGGTAGAGACTGGATTTTTTTTCTCTCTCTGAAATTTTGCTATTCTGAGTTTTCCCCAAATCTGTAATCTATGCAGTTTCTCAGACAATATAATCAATTTCAAAGATTTTCAAGTCTTTTGGTGGCATCTTAATCATAAAAGATAAGAGCAAAACTCTAGTCCTTTTCTTATAGGTGCCCTTATTCCCCTTTCCTTAGGTATTTTCTCCCTTCTCAGCTACTGCTATGCATGCATTCTTCCAAAAGACCACCATTTTCCCAAAACCTCCAAGAAAATTTTAAATAGTGCATATTGGGTTATTTTCTTCTTGCTCTCTCATCTAACAAAGGAAAAAAAAATGATGTAGCACCTACAATATTTATGCTCCTTAATTTTGAACTCATTAGTTCCTTAGTCCCCATCTTACAAATGGAGAAAAAGAGTTTAAGTGACCCTGTCGAAGATTACACATAAATCTCTATTATCTATTCTGTGCCCCCTTATTATTTGGCTGAGAATTGGAATCCAGGTCCTTCCTGATTACAAATTCAATTTATTTTTCATTATGACAAGTTGCCTGTTTTGAAACTCCGTCAAATGACTGAGTCCTTTTTTTAGTTCTATTTTTTAGTCGGCAGCAGTTTTAAACACTAATTTACTACAAAATCTAATACACTGGACTGAATATGCTATTTCCCTATGCAAAAACCTTCAATGGTTATTATTTCTAGGACGAGTCCATCAATTAGCTCCTCTTCTCTTTCCAGCCTTGTTCTAATAACTAGTCCCCTTCACATGGACCACTAGCCATGATCTCAGCTCAATGTTTCAAACTCATCCAATTCACGTAAAATATTCTTCCTGACTGAAATGGGCTTTTTGCTCATTGCCAACCCTCGAAATCTGTCTTCCTACTTTGTCTTGGCTTAAGCACCATCTTCTATGAAGGTTTCTCTGATCCAGGTGCTGCACCCAAATTTTCCCCAATTTTCCTCACATTGTTGCACCCATTTCCACCACATTCCCACACCTTAGTAGAATAGTGGAACTCCCCAGAAGCAGGAACTGATTGATTTTTATTTCTTTATCTTCAGCACAGTATCTTGAATATGGTAGATTAATAAAATATTTTTATGAATTTTTGCTTGTGATTGAACCAATATGGTAGCATCTCATTTACATCTAGATTTACTTGCTAACTTTTCTGACAGTAATATTTTCATGGTAGTAAGGAAGAAAGCAACCAGTGGCAGAAAGAAATCAATTCCTAGTATCTTTGTCTTAGTTTTAACCTCTTCAGTTTATTTACTGGCAAAATGGAAACTATAATCCTTTTATTCCTCCCCAATTGGCTCTTTATCTTTCTCCACAGAAGCTGTTCCAAAACTTGGCCTTTATTCATCAAGCCTCCCACACCTCCCCGTCTACCTCAAGAGAGAATCTAGCCTTTTTATTGAGAAAAATGAAGCCGGAATTCCCTTTTCTATTTTTCCCTTCATGTCAAAAAGCCTTTGACATCATTTCTTACTCTTCTTTTCCCCCAGGCGGATAAGAAAGCCCTTCTTGCCAAAGACAATCCCTCTTCATATTCCTTTGATCCCACTCCATCCTGTTTTCTCCAACATATCAGATGCAATAATCCTTTCTTCTCTCTCCCCACTGTCTCATCTTCAACCTCTCCTACTTTATTAGTTTCTTCCCTGCTGCCTACAAGTGAGCCATCTCCTCAGTTCTTAACAAGTCTTCACAAGACTCTACCATTCCACTCAAGTTATTGACCTGGTTTTTCCTTGGCCAAATCACTTAGAAAAAAATGGGTTGCCTCCACTTCCTTTCCTTTCATTCATTAACTTCTCAGCCCTTTGCTATCTGGCTTCTAACCTTCTTTCTATGAAACTATTTGCTGTAAAGTTACTCATAATCTAATCATTACGAAATCCGATGGTCTTTCCTCATTCCCCAATCTCCTTGCTCTCTATTGCATTTGCTGTTATTAATCAACTTCTCTTCAAAGGATTTGGGGACATTGTTTTCTGATAGCTCATCAGCCTTGACTGTGGGTACTCCTCAGCTGTCTTCTCCATCTTGGAACTTGACTTCTCTCTCTTAACTTTCATGACCACCTTAGCAACTGTAGATTTGATTTCCCTTTGCAGATGATTTTGTGATCTGTACACTTAGTTCCATTCTTATTCCTGAGCCTCAGTACTAAATTGGATGCCCTTGGACATCTGAAATTCAGACAAACCAATCTCTCTTCCATATTTCTTACTTCTGTCAAAAGCACCATCTTCTAGTTTCTAACCGCAATGTTCTTCACCCCACATATGCAGTGGTGGCCAAACCTTATTATTTCTAATATCCCCACATCTCTCTTAAGCTTAAATTTTTCTACTTACAATTATCATTTTAGTTCAAGGATTCATCCCCAATAGCCTACTTGGGCCCCCTTCCTCAAATCACTCTTCATTTATCCTCCACACAACGTCTGAAACATAGTAGATATTTCATAAATGCTTGTTTCCTTCCTTCCTTCTTAGATAGACCTTCAGCCACTGGAGTTGTCAGACATCTGAATGAATAGGTATTAACCCAGATAATTCTACTCCTAACAACAAGGAGGTGAATTTTGTATTTTTTCAGATGAGTAATCTGAAGATGGTGCTCTGGTTAAAAAAAAAAAAAGAAAAGAAAAAGAAAAAGAACAATCCTAAAACTGGAATTTTACTGTATAAATCAACCTTTAACTTGAGACCTTCCTTAAATAAAGAGAATATTTAAATTAATAAGGAACAAAAAAAGAAAAAAAAAGTAGCATTTGCTCAATTCCTGGACCCCTTCCCTTAGATAAAACTTTGCAGAACTAAGTTCCTTGCCAGAAACTTAAAATTTTATCTTTCTGCTTTTATTAACACATACCATGATCTTTACCTGTGATAGCATTGGATCTTTTTCTCTCTACTCTGAATGACCTCATTAACTTCCATGGGCTCAATTATCATCTGTACACAAATGATTCCCACATCTAAATTATTTAGATTTAGCTTCTCCTCTGACTTACATTCCCATGTCATAAGCAGTCTATTGGACATCTCAACCTGCATGTCCTTTCAACAACTCAAATTTAACATATTGAAAACATAATTCATCTGTCCCCAAGGCCCAATCTATAACTCAACTTCCCCACTTTTCAAAGCTATTATCTTTCTAGTCACCCAGGCTTCAACTTCATTGTAATCAATTCCTTGAGTTCCCTTAGCGCCCATAGCCAATTATTTGCCAATTGTATCCATTCTACTTTCATGGCCCATATTTCATCATCTCTCTACCCACAACCACAAGTCTAACCTCTCACTTGGAGAAGCCTTTTCATTAAGATACATTCATGTATCTTCAGTCTATCCCTTCCACACAAGCTGCCAAAGTGATTTTTTGTGGCTTAAGTCTGACCATGTCATTCTGTGACTCAAGTTCCATAAGCTTTCTGTCACTTGTAAAGCCTTTCATGAACTTTATCTCACTTTTCCAACAGTATTCTATGTTGCCTATGTTGTTTTCCACGAACACTTGTCCTCCCGTCCCTATGCTTCTCTACTTTTAACATATTCAAGGTGCTCTCTTCAAATCAGCTCCAGCATCACCTAAGTGACCACGAACCTTCTTCTTAGGTATTCCTACCTGCTTGTGCCTGACTTTCCAGACATTCCCTCAAACAGAAAAAGTGCCTTCTCCCTCACCCCATTACTCCTAATCTTCCTCAAAGTGGACCTACTATCCCCAGGACTTAAGTGCTAACAAAAAGTTTGTTAACTGATCCTTATGTGATTTGTTTTAGATGTTTTCAGTATGGGTATAACAATTAAAAAATGAAATCCCATGGATACTGTACTGAACTTCAGACTGGCCCCAAAGGAAAGAAAATTATCTCCTTTCTTTTCTTGGAAGCCAATGACAAGGAGATTAAGGTACGTGGTCAGAGAAACAAGGAATGCAGGGTTAGATTAAGACATTGTGTGGACATAAATAGTACATGGATTTATTTTGCTTGACTGTACATATTTGCAGAAAGGTTTTGTTCTCCATCTCATTAACCCACTCCACCCCCAAAGCAGGGAGGTGAGAAAGAGAAAATTCTTATTTAAAAAACAAACAAAAAAAACCCCACTAAAATATTTTTTAAAGTGTCCCAAAACAATTTTACCCTCTAGGTTCCTGTACTCTAATCAGGGTCAGTGAGTAAATTATTGAGGTTTCTTATTGTTGAAATAGTGAAAAATTTAAATGGTTTTGTAAATATCACTAACTTTTATCATTTCAATGGTCAAAATTAGGTTTCTCTCCTATATGTGAATGAAAAGTCATATTAAAAATTTCAAGTGTTTAATCAAGTCAATGCTTTCTAACCTTGAATATGTATTCTCATAGAACATACTATCTAGATTAAGAATATAAGTATTATTTTCCTATATTACAACTTCCCATTAACCTTGATAAGGAGATAATAATTATTGTGGGCTGGATGAGAATGATCATATTATTTTATCTATTCTAGAAAGTACCTAGAAAATGACCAGCCTATGGTTCATATAGTGTTCAAAAAAAATATTTATTTATAAAAAATACAATGAGATCAGTTTATGCTGAGAAATGCAGCAATAAATACAGCTGAAGAAAACAAAAGCAACAACTCTACATTAATACATTGGCACAAACAGGAAGAGTAAATGCACTGTCCAATCCTAAAACTTCTGCAGGCTCATACTGTACAAGCTCCTTTAGTAACACTACTTTTTAAGTGTCTGGTCAGCTTAGGCATTAGAATGAATACACGTTTAATCACAAATGCACATTGATCATGACTTTATTTAAAAATTAGCAAACAATACTGTAGAAACAATGATATTTAAATCTCTAAAATGCTGCATCTCAGATTTAGTTGGCAAAAAACACATTTAACAATAAGCATGAAAGTTTCAGTCTTCCATGTAGAAACCAGATACTAAACTGTAAAAAAAAAAGAAGAAAAAGAAGAAGAAGAGAGAGAGAGAGACAAGTTTCATGTGGTCCATAAAATACCAGTTTAAAGTAGATTGTAAAAATGCATAGATCTTTAATAAAAGAACTGGCTGTACAAGAGTGCTCCCCTTTCACAGTATTCCTTTTTACTTCATATGCAAATTATTGGTTATGCTGTAGAATATAACTGTTACAGCACTAAAAGGCATCTATTTAGGGAAGAGGCAGAAAAAGGAAAAAGGAATGTATGTAAGGCAATATTTCTTTTAAGTATAATAAGCATAATAGTGTTTTAGGAAGACGAGATAAAAATTACACAAGGCTAGCTTGGTTTTCACTGAATAAAACAATGGACTAATACTGAGCTTTTTTTGTGCAAATCTAATAATCAATGCCCTGGTCACTATATTCGTAATCTCTTGGATAGTCATCTTGGTACTCCACATGATATTCATCTGGATATTCTGCCTGATAATCATTATCACTGATTTCAGACCCATTTGTTCCTGTTCCTTGGCTTCCATTATGTATTACAGGTTCTGTTGGTGCAGCACAGTATTTGGGATCATATACTTGTCGCCCAAGCCCATAGACACTCATTCCTTTCTGGGAAGCAACTTTGTTGGTACCCATCTGTAGTGAAATTGTCGAGTTGTCCACTGGTTGTAATGTCAGCTTCTGATCATAGATATCTCTTCTGGTACCTGGTGCTAACATTCCAGCCTGGTATAAAAATATTCAATAGGAGGCAAAAAAATCAAATTAGTATCTGAAATAAAATAAACCTCTGTGAACAAGTCTGGGATTCTTAGAGCGAAATGTTCTTGCTGAAATACTAAGTACTCAAGTTAAAACATTC
This sequence comes from Sminthopsis crassicaudata, assembly GCF_048593235.1. Lineage (NCBI taxonomy): Eukaryota > Metazoa > Chordata > Mammalia > Dasyuromorphia > Dasyuridae > Sminthopsis > Sminthopsis crassicaudata. The sequence goes on from NC_133620.1 coordinate 409,612,915, forward strand.
TTACTGGAATAAAAGTTAGCATGAACCCTGTTTAGTTACTAGACATACCAAAATCTGGTACGCAACAGGGACTTCACGAATATTTGTTAACATAAGGAGCACGTTTCCTGATAATAAACATCTATACCTTTAACAGACTAACACTGTGCTATATACCCTAGAATGTATTTTATAAAATTGCAATAATCCTACCAAGGAATTTTAAGCATAGGATTTTTGAGAAGATTATCCTTTTTTTCCCTTACCACAAACTTCCTGTTTTCAAAAGGGAATTGCATTTCATTTTGAAGTCCAGGTTTTATATATTGAAGATATTTCCATTTTGTTCAATCATAAAATTATAAGCTTATTGGACTAATTTGTTAACTTTGACTATTAAAAAGAAGCACCACTTACCTGACTGGCTCCTTTGTTAGTACCCATTTGCAGACTAATTGTTGTCTGGTCAAAGGGCTTGTCAGTTTGCATTTTGGGATCATAAAGATGTCTCCTAGTGCCATAGGCAGTCATTCCTGCCTGGCTGGCACATTTGTTGGTTCCCATCTTTTAAGAAGATAAAAAAAAAATCATATTTACAGTTATTAAAAACAAAAAAGCCAAAAATTATTTAGAAGATAAACTTTTAAGAATTATATTACTATTAGTGAAATGTGATTCTAAATCCATTCTCAAAGAAAGGCTATCCCTGTGTTAGTAGATTAAAGTCTCTAAGACCATATTGTTTTGGCAAATAACACTAAGCCTGGTTTTATAACTAAGGTTGCTTTAATTATTTCAAGGATCACTGAATTCTACAAAACAAAAATTAACCTGAATTTTACTTTAATGACATTCAGCACTTTGAAGTAAAGTGTTGAGGCTCTCCTTGTTTCATTTCTCAAACCTCAAAAAGAATGAAAATAACTTAAAAGTTTATAATGGGGAAGTCAAGTCAAAACAAACAAAAACCCAAGTTACTTTTCTGTCCAGGGCTCTCTCAAGCCAGATCACCTATAAGACCTTTTGTACAAAAGTAGAACACCACATCAGCTATGTTCTTAAGAAGAGAGAGGCTCTTTACATTAACACTGAAACACACCTTATCTTTTGGATGAGGTTCTCTTGTTTTGTGTTTTTATTTGCCTCAATTTTAAAAGGCTGCTGTGTTTGGGCCACAGGAACAGAGAAGAGAAAGCAGGAAAGAAGGAAGAAAAAAGCTGGAAAAGTCAAGTCTCTTAGCAAAGCATCCAACTCTTTACTGGAAATGTCAGTATTTGTGTCATAGCAACAACTGGCAAGTGTATCTGCAGTATAGTTTTAAAATGTAACAACATAATCGCAGCTCTGAAGCAATATTTTTTTTTTCTTTTTAGGGGTGAGGAATGGGGGTGGGAATGATTCAATGACTTCACAAGTCACAACAATAAAGAAAATTTAGGTCTGAGTGAGAGTGGTAAGGTTGCTGATAACAGAAGTGTAGTTTTAGTCCAAAATATTTCTTAAGACTTTTGCAGGAATGTACTGCTGTGAGGAACTACACATTTTTAATATTTGTTCTACCTTTTCAGGAATATTTTAAAATTGAGGATTCAGATTAAATTACTGCACCCAGGCCCGGTTGCTGATAACAGAAGTGTAGTTTTAGTCCAAAATATTTAAGACTTTTGCAGGAATGTACTGCTGTGAGGAACTACACATTTTTAATATTTGTTCTACCTTTTCAGGAATATTTTAAAATTGAGGATTCAGATTAAATTACTGCACCCAGGCCCTCATTCTCATCCTCAGCCCATCTTTCAGTCTGATCCTACATATAGAAAAATGACTGTGGACTAAGATAATCAGCCTGGATTATCAGACCAGTTTGACCAACACAATCTACAAGTACAAGCAGAAATTTCCTTTTAAAAATGCCTTTGATACAAGACAATAAAATCACAAAGGAATGTCCTTCATAAGTTTACAAACATTTGTTTTAGTGTGGTGATGTCAGAAAATGACAACCATTTCCATATACCATCTGAAGCATAGAGCATATGATCTGAGCTAATGCTATTAGCATCTGAGGTCTAATGAAGTCTTTTCTTTGGTTTCACTGCATGATGGGCAACCCTCAAGTTTCTAAGCACACATTTATATGACTACAAAAATTATTTGCCAAATGGAATTTTCCTAATGCCTAAAAAAGGAAGGCTGCTTAACAAGTTTTAAATACATTAAAAATTACCCATGCATGTATCTTGTAAATAAAAAGCTATTAAAAAGTTTTGTCTTAAGTTGAAATATTTACATTTTATTTTTTTAAAAGAAATTCTTTTTTTTTTTAATCACTTGTATGAGCATAAAACTTTAAAAAATGAATTTCCTTAAAATAAAATCAGCTTCCATTAACAGGAACATTTCAAGTATTTTTTTTTTTTTTTTGAAGAGGGATTGTTAAAAGTCAGTCACAACGTAAGCAGTTATCCTTCTAACACCTTAAGTTTGATTTTCGGGTAAATATTACTTTCAACATGTCATATCTTGCTGGGCAATAATTCAGGAGACCTCTCTAAGTTTATACCATCCAACAATCCATAAGGAGCTTTTTTATGATTGTCTTCATCCTCCCTCCTGCCTCCTCTCACTACCCCCAAACCTCCCCCTCATGGAAATAAAGCTGAGTAGAATGACAGAAAACATATTACCTCCTTATAACATATTAAAGAATACACAGAAACTAAAGTATGGCTATTTTATATAGAAGAAAAATGTGCTTTAGGAAGCATACATCAAATGCCATATGCTCCTTACCTGCAGGCCAATTACACTTTGTCCAGCTTTCAGTTTTCCTTCATCAAAACGCCTCGCTTGCTTTTCTGCATATTTGACGCCAATGTCAATTGTTGTATGGAACCCTTTTGTTTTAGCCTAGATATAGATAAACAAAAAGATTTATTTCACCTACATCATGACTTTATACCAACAAAATCTTAACAATGGAAGGGGAAAAATGATACTACACTAAGAAGAAATAATTAAGGTACCAAAAAATTTAACTTATTTATATAGTTCTTTTAAAAGGCCAATACCAGCGTATTTTACCTGATCTTTGAAATATGGGACAAATTCTTTGAACAAATCACACTAATATTACAAGAATCCTCTGAATGTGGGGGGTGGGGGGAGGGAAGACACGCAGCTAGATGGTACAGAGCACCAGTTCTGGAATCAGGAGGACCAAGAGTTCAAATCTGGCCTCAGAAACTTAACAAGTAACTGTGTGACGTCACTTAACCCCAATTGCAAGAAAGAAAGAAAAGAAAGAAAAGAAAAGAAAAGAAAAGAAAAGAAAACAAGATTCCTTTGTAGCTGTTCATTTTTTGCTGAAAGTTATACCTTCAATATACCAGTCTGTCCCCAACAGTTAGTTTTATACTAGTTAATAAATATATACATACCAGACCTGCTAAAGCTACCAGTGTAGTCTGAACTTGGGTCATGTTTCCATTCTCAAAAAGATCATTTGCTTCAAAGATGTCATGTGGCTTCATACCATAAGCCTGAATGGCTTTGATAAAATTGCCGATGTTCTCCAACTGATAAAGGAAAGATAATCAAATTAAAATTTTGAAACTAAACAGTCTAGCGAATAATATCTAAGCATTAGTGTAAAAAAAAAAAAATCATCCTAATGATACATATAATAGTCTGTCTAAAAACATCTAGAAAAGAAACTTGTCTAAGAATTCTTGACTGACTAGAAAGAATTACATGTTGAGTGAATTAAGGAGAACATTGTACACAGTGACAGCAAGGTTATGTGATAATCAACAATGATAGATTTAGCTCTTCCCAGCAATGCAGAGATCCAAGACAATTCCAATAGACTTGGGAAGGAAAATGTCATCTGCATCCAGAGATAGAACTATGGAGACTGATAGTGGATTGAAACATATTGTTTTCACCTTTTTGTTTGCTTTCTTGTGGTTTTCCCCCTTTTGGCCCGATTTTTCTTGCACAACATGACAAATATGGAAATATGTTTAGAAGGATTATTCATGTATAACCTATATCGTTAATTACTTGCTGGGGAGAAAAAAAAATTGGAACGCAAAATCTTAGAAATAAATGTCAATAATTATTTTTACATGTGTTTTGAAAAATAAAATACTATTGAGATAAAAAAAAAAAAGATGGCATCATCGACCAGCTTTCAAACCTCAGGGTCAGCATTAATGCTGTACCCTCTCACTGTTCCATCTAATCTGTTTGTCTCATGTATGATACCCTGTTCATTCTTAGATACGGCCAAGGCTGTGGCACAGACCCTCACTCTGCCTTGAGTTCCCCCACCTCTAGTCCATTCTCCACTCAGCTATCAAACTGTCAGCTCCAGGAGGGATTTATGTCTGGCATCCCAAGTCCTTCATGAGCTGGCCCACACCTCCCACCTCACCCAAAACCTGACACTTCCCTCCACACTCTCCAACTTCCCTGATGCTCCTCCCACAAGACACTTCCCTCTACCAAGAAATTTTGGCTGAAATTCTAGCTAAAATCCCACCGTCTGCAGTATCACTTTCCTGGGTCTCCCTTGATTTCCCTATATTGATCATCTCCAGTTTATTTTGTACGATACTGTTTATATGTAGTTTTTTTTTTCATATTGTATCCTTGACTGAGATCCTTGAGAGCAGGAATTGTCTTTTGTCTTTCCTTGGTACAACCACCATTTAATGCAGTGCCTGGCACACAGTAAGTGCTAAATACTTGCTTGCTGACCTGACTTACAACACTTACTGTGTGCTATTCACAACGGACAAGATATAAGATAGGAACTTCCAATCTAAAGGAATATAAACAGAGATACTAGGCAGCATCTTCTAAGCGCTGGGTAAGATAAAAAAATCATCAGATCAAATTACTAGCATTAAAGACAACTTTTAGAAGTTGTGTCAGTCCAAAGAATTCAAAGAAAAAAAGAAATTCCACCAAGGAGGGGCTATGAATTACACCAAGTAGGCTTTTGACAGGCAGAGGCAGACAATGGGATGACAGCACCATTTCAGGTAAAAGAAGCAGAATAAGTGGGGCCCATTCAGGCGGCACAGGCAACAAAGACAGGCGGCCATGCAAGAACAGGGGAGGAAAGACCGTGGCAGAAAAGGAAAGGCAATTGAGAGGATCCTGGTCAAGGGAATGAGGACCTTAACTGAAACCGAGGCAATAAGGTAGCTAAGTAGCACAGTGGTTAGAGCATTGCACCTGCAGACAGGAAGCTGAAAGTCAAACAGTCTCAGACATTGGGGGGGAGGGGGGAGAAGATGACCCCTGGCAAGTCACTTTACCTCTACCTACATCCCCCATGGGTAAAACAAGAATAACAGCAACTATTCCCTGCAGTGAGGGTAAAGATCATGTGGGCTAAATGCTGTAAAGTGCTTTACAAACCTTAACGTGTCATATAAATAAAAGCTAGCATTTTTATTTAGAAATAGAATGGATAGTAGAAAAATATGTGATGGTAAAATTTACAACAATGTGCAAAGAAGTGAAAATATGGGTGAAGAATGAGTAATCAGTGAAGACTAAGATTTCGATCTGCATAAAAAGCACAATGTTTGGAGAAAAGAGGGAATGACTCTACTGACTTTTCAGCGAAGCCAAATTAGATATGCTCATCAAATGTGCAGATAAATCTGCTAGGGTTTGCTTTTAAGCTGGAGAACAAAATTAGCATTCAAAATTATTCTGGTGAGTTAGAAAGATGGACATGTTTAACTAATGAGATCATGATTACTTCTATGAAATCTATTCTAGTGTTCTAATTTTTCACATGCTAGAGAATTGGGATGTGAATCATGACTGCTAATGACATAATAAAATCCCAAGTTGCCATTAGTGTTCAAAACAAAAATGTGGGTGGTGAATCCAGAGAGGGAGAAGAGTCAGTCAGATATGTACAATTTTAAGCTCTGCCTTTTAAAAGGAATATTTGTAAAAAAGTTTTGCTAGAGAAAGCAATGGCAATCCTATAATGAAGGATAGCTTAAAGGTCTTGGGGCTGTTTCAGCCACGGCTGCAAATCTTCCAAGTACATAAAAGATAAAGTAAACTTGAGGAAGACAGATTTAGGCTCATTGAGGAATAAAATTTTTAATCATTCAAACAGGTCCTTGAACATTTCCCAGCGGCGAACATGATCAGGTAAAATTACTATGGGTTTATTACAATTTCTAAAACATGTCGAATACTGCGTCTGAGTGCAGAGGCTGCAAGGCACTAGTTACAAAGGCCCGGGGCCTCAGCCTAAATCCCTTCTGCCACAGACTGCAGCAGGACTTTAGACAAGCTGCTTAACCATTCAGTGCCCAAGCAACAGAGCTGATGTCTGAAAAATCTGCAATCATGAAGTCTGGGAATATTTTAGTACTTTTGTTAAAAGGAAATGATTTTTCAAATTTTTGACAAAATGGCTGTGCTGAAACCTAATTCACAAGTGTTCATTACACAGAAATCAACCAAAACTTCTGACCTGTATGTTTTGTGTTTTCTGCTCACCTGAGGCCAGTTTAATGAAGACTCATTGACTTTCTTCACTGAACCTGGCTGAAGCTTGTTTATAAGTCTGAAAAGAAAAAAAAAATTAAATTAGCCACAACACAAAAACCAGAAATAAAAGTACTAAAGGAAATGATTCTTAAAAAAAAAAAAAAAAAAAAAACTAGGTAAAAAGAATTTTGACTTGGAGTAGAGAAAGACAGATACACAAAGAAAATGTAAAAAAACAGACAAGTTGGGACTACCAGGAAATAAATCTACTAGGTAAATGAATACTTACTCGCAGAGGATTATGCCATCTTTTAAGCCCAGCTGAAAGTTTGTCCCAATACTCAAGCCTGTAACTTCTTCTATCCAGTTGCGAAGATCTTCCTCTGCCTGATGGTCATACTTGGAGGCAATCTGTAAGTAAACAGATATTTTAGAATTTAATTTTAAAGATCTGAAAATAATGCTGACACTGACTTTCTATTATCCATTAAGATTAAAGCTGATATTATTGACTAGTTTACCCTAGATATTTCAAGGGCTGGTCTAGTCAGAGTATGGCTTTACATGATGTATAATTGGTATCCTATTGTTTGCCTTCTGAATGGATAGATAAGGGGGTTAGAGGGAGGGAGAAACTGGAAAATTTAAAAATTTCAAAAATGACTGTTAAAGTATAATTATTTAAAAATACAAAAATTATAATACAAAAAATTCTATTACTCTCCAGTGAGGCTCAATAAGGTAAAATTATTTATTTATACAAGGCTTCATGGTTAATAATTGGTATTTGCTGGGATATCAAATCAAGCTCCTATCTCCCAAACATACAGCTTTTTCTACCAAACAGCATTATCACACAGTAACAAAATTAAAGAAAAAATTTCTTCTAAATATCCAGGGCCATGTAAAAATTTAAAGTCAAATTGATATGGAAAGCAAAATGAAAATGAACAAGTAATCTAGAAAGCTAGATGACTAGTTACCAATTAAGTACTTTGTCATTAAATTCAGGATAAATTCTGTACCTTCAAAACAAATTACTAAATTATGTTTTAATTCTTTTGTCCATTCAACAAATGAGTTGAGTTTTACTATGCAAATAGTACATCAGTGTATGAAACATAACCCAAGACACTTCAAAACACTATAGATCAGTTTTTTCCATAGATAACCTTGTCACCCCTAAAGAAAATGGGTATTATGGTCAGCAAATAAAAATTTTAAAGTTACCAAATAATAATCCCATCTAAGTTCTCTTAAATAAAATTTTAGGTTCTGTGTTCACTCCAATTTGTCATTTGTAAATAGTTTTGGGGTTTTTCTTCTTTCTTTCTTTCTTTCTTTTTTTTTTTTTTTTAATATCTCTTCATATAATCCTTGACTGCCCCCTTTCCCTCCTAAGACAGCCATCCCATATAACAATGCTATAAACAAAGAATATTTTTTTGGAGGAGGAAAAATATAACTGGCTGATACATTGAAAAAGCCCAAACACTTGTGCAATGAACAACACTTGTAGACCTCCCACCTATGCTAGACAGTGGGTAGGAGGTGTTTTCTGGTATATTTTCATTTGAGTCCCACTTCATCTTCATGATTTTGACTGCTATCAGTTTTTTTCCATTTACATGGGAAGTGTGGGAACATTTCCCCCCCCCCCCACAAAGGGCCATTTGGATATTTATAACATCACTCACAGGCCACACAAAATTAGCCAGCTACAGAACTCAAGCAGTGGGAGGTCATTATTCCTAGTTTTCAGTACATAGACCTGACATTCCCCATTCCCGATTCACACTGTCATAGTCACATGTATGCAATTTTTTTGGCTCTATTTCACTCTACATCACTTCATGTAGATCTTCCCATGTTCCTGTGTGTTTATCACATTCATCATTTCTTAGAGCACAATATTCCATTACATTCATGTATGACAATTTGTTCAGCTACTCAAGTACACCTACTTCTACTAATGAGCTATCATAAAAAGTACTGTTACAAATATTTTGGGGTATAGCATCAAATGCTCCAAGTGCCATAATTTCTCAAAGAAAATGATTTTAGGCATTTATGCAGTAGGATCATAGCTGTTTGGCAGATGGATAATATAGTGGGTAGGGGCCCTGGACAAGGGAGTCAGAAAGATCTGAATTCAAATCCTGCCTCAAACACTTCCTTTCTAATAACTGTGTAACATTTGGGCAAATTACTTAACTATGCTAATAAACTCAGTTTAGAAGACCATCTCAATGACATCCATCATTACTCAAAAGCTATTGGCTTAATAATACAGGCAAACTACATGATGAAAAAGGTCCAGTAGCTTATGTCTTATTGAGCACATGTGTACTGGGAATGATAGCAACTAGAAAATGATGGTACTCTCTCCTGCCACTGGCCAGATGACCTTCCTTGGCCAACCACTCCCTTCATTTGTAAATTGAAGGGGACTAAACTAGAGGGCCTCAAAGGGCCTTTTCAGTACTCAATCCATGATCCCATCAGGTGAATTGTTTCCTAGTGCAAAAGCTTCCCTTAGCAACTCAAGATTTAACTGATATAATGCATGATCCCAAAAAGACCAAAAGAACTTCCAAACTGCCTACCTACTGATCTCCATACCAGTGAGGAAAGAGAACAGGCAAAGATTACATGATTTAACACCCAGATTCATTCAGAAAGTGCTAACGGAGAAAATGTTGGTAGGAAAGTACCCCATAGTACTGGAAGGAGATACAAAAGCTGTTTCCAGATTCTGGAAGGCTAGAGTGACTTTCCCCTGAGGGCAGAAACTACAAAGAAGCCAGTTGAGGCCTGAGGACAGTGGGCAGAGGAGAGAGGGTCTGGGAGTATTTCCTTCTTGGGAAGGAACAGAGGCCCAAGACTCTCTTCAGAGGTAGCAGCAGGGATTGTTTTTCACTTGAGGGTTAGTTTAGCAGCTGGCTTTCCTTAAGATGTGGATCAAGTGGGAAAATTGGGACACCAATACATTATTGGTGGAATTGTGAACTGATCCAGCCATTCTGGAGAGCAACTTGGGAATTATGCTCAAAAAATTATCAAACTGTCCCTTTGATCCAGCAGTGTTTCTATTGGGCTTATATCCCAAAGAGATTTTAAAAAAGGGAAAGGGACCTGTATGTGTAAAAATGTTTGTGGCAACCTTTTTTGTAGTGGCCAGAAACTGGAAACCGAGTGGATGCCCATCAATTGGAGAATGGCTGAATAAATTATGGTATATGGATTATGGAATATTATTGTTCTATAAGAAATGACCAACAGGATGATTTTAGAGACGCCTAGAGAAACTTACATGAACTGATGATAAGTGAAATGAGCAGGACCAGGAGATCATTATACATAGCCACAAGATTATACAATGATCGATTCTGATGGATGTGACTCTCTTCAATAATGAGATGATTCAAACCAGTTCCAATTGTTCAGTGATGAAGAGAGACATCCACACCCAGAGAGAGAACTATAGGAAATGAGTGTGGAACACAACATAACATTCTCACTCTTTTTGTTGTTATTTGCTTACATTTTGTTTTCTTATTAATTTTCTTCCTTTTTGATCTGATTTTTCTTGTGCAGCTAGATAACTGTATAAATGTTTACATATATTGGATTTAACATATATTTTAACATGTATAACATATTAGATTGCTTGCCATCTGGGAGGGGAGGAGGGGAAATTTGAAACACAAGGCTATGCAAGGTTCAATGTTGAAAAATTATCTGTGCATATGTTTTGAAAATAATAAGTTAAAAAAAACAAAAACAAAAAAGATGTGGATCAAATTCTGCCTCAGGGCAGAGGAGGCTATAGTCTAGTCCTCTGCTTCTAGGGCCAGTCTCTGGGGTCCCATTTCACTTATATAATCTATATAATATATATCCTCTATGTTCATCATTATTTGCATCTCACCTCTCCATAGCATTGGAACAGCATGCTTGCCTATCTTTTGTATTCCTACAGATGAACACAGTATGTAACCCAGTGTAAGCACTAAATAAATGCTTAAACTGGACTTGTGGACAACTAACATTTTTCAGTGTATTTCATATCTCTGCCTTGACTTGTCACGGGCATCTCAATTTTTACATTCACCTCCCCCCCCAAGAAAAACCCCACCTCATTTATTATCGTTCACTCCTCCCCCCAAAAAAACCCTTATTCTTTCTTCTGAACAGAATTTTTATACAGGTCATTGCCATATTCTAGTCATCCAGGTTCCAACCTGAGAGTCCTCTTTACTTTTCACTTTCCCTCATTTCCAGAGAATCTATCACTCACCTGCCAAATCTTGCTTGCATTTCCCCTAACATTTCCCTCCACTTCTCTCTACTTAATCCAGGGTTCACACCTCTTCACCACTTAGCTAACTGTTGCCAAAGTTTCCCCTCTCTTCCAATTTATCCTTCCCAAAGGGACACTGTTAAAGCACACAACTTTCCTTTGTTCAAGAAGCTTCAATGACTCCCTTACCTTAAGGATAAACTTTCCACCCCCTCCACATTTATATTTTCCCTCCACTGGACTAAGGTGTTACCCTATCTTCCCCACGTCCAAACATCTATGCAGGTATGGAATACATACCTGCCTGAAGGCTAGCTCAGATACCCCATCCATGAAATAGTACAATACATGAATGAGTTAAAATTGTAAAATCAAGATAGTTTTGTCCTAAAGAGGCCTACAGCTTAATAGGAAGACAAAACATGCCTAGAAATAACTATAACACGACCCTTGCTAAATGAATGTACCAGACATCACCCTAAGGCTTAAGTCTACAAAGAAAGATTCAAAACAAAACAAAAGGAAAAGCTTGGGGTTTTGTCAGAAGATGAAGGACAACAGTCTAGGAGGATGAAGGCTCAAAGAAGTGGCTGTGGACTCTACAGAAAGGAGGATCTAGTCTAGACCTTATGGAGCTGCAGTGCTGTAGAACTGGACACTTGGTCTGCCTGGGACTAGCCTTTTCAAAAGCAGACATGGCCTGCCAATGGGAGGGAAACATCCTAGGAAGCACAAATTCAGGTGCAATCATCATGGAGTGGAAAGACTTCTGCATTTAGTCAAGACCTGAGGCTCAAGTCCTAGCTCTGAATGAGCTTTAAGGAGAACAGGGAGTCCCAAGGGCCCAGGGAAGCCCACTTAGCTGAAAGGTGATGGCTCCTCTGGTTGGACCCTCCATCACCAGCACCAGTGGGGTTTACAAAGCAGGAGGGCTGGTGAGGGCACAAAACAGAGGAATGAATGGAGTTCCAGCCAGAACTTCTTTGCAGAGAGGAAGGTAAAGTCATCTCCTGTGAGAGTGGAGTTGAGTTACAGTCATGGGAAACCAGATTTGTTGTTAGAATTTACAATACATTTTTTCCATTCGGGATGTAGGATTATACTAGTTAAAACTAAATATACTGGTTATATTCCCAGGCTTACCCACAGATTTTTTTTTTTAAAGAAAAAGCTATATTTTAGCAGAAACTGATACTGCACCCTAAAGATTAGATTTCTAACATTGCTTCCACAGTGAAAATGTGCTACAAGTTGGTATAGCAACTTCCACAAACATCTCTTCCTGCCACCACAGAGAAGGTGGTGTATATCTACATTATATGAGGTTTAAAACTTTCTTGTTATAAAACTAAGAAATAAAAAAAGATTCTGGTTTCAAAGGTCAAATTACATTACAAACCAAATATTATTACCTATTTTAATTAAGGGCATATGTTATTTTAGGGCTAGATAACAGCACAAATAGTGAAAAAAACAAACAAACAAAAAAAATCACACCTAATTTTAACTAAATGTTAACCTGTATTTTTCAGATACAAAGAAGGGCCCTTGAGATTATCTATCTGTTTTTCAAATACAAAAACAAACTTTATTTGCCATTCTTAATTTGTGGGCCACACAAAAACACAGGCTGCCAAAGTCAGCCATAATTTGCCAAGTCCCGATTCTGGTCTAAGTTTCTTGTTTACACATGAGAAAAATGAGCACTATAGAGGTTGAATACCTCAGCATCCCACAGCTATTGAGTGGTGGAGCCTGGATTACAATCTGGGTTTGGCTGACTGTGGCCTAGTGTTCTGTACACTGTCACATCACCTCAAATGTCCCCCCAAGAAAGCAGAAAAGGAGAAAAATCGAAGAATCTGGAAAAAGCAGAGAAATTTAGGGGAAAAAGACCAAAAATTTGCCCCTAAATGATTAACAATTGATCATATATTTGGTCCAAACTTCTACTATAGTAGAGAAATGTCCATATACAAAATTTATGTGCTTGTACATAAATAGCAGCTCGGACAAGTACATGGATATAGAATAAACATATAGACCAATCCCTCATTTTGCAAATGTTATGAAAGATGTAGTCACCTTCCCAGAGGCTCTTCCATATCAGCTAGCAAACCTGAACTAGAACTCGTGTCAATGCTTATCCCTCTACACTGTGTGGTATTGGGAAATGAAACAGCTTTTTTACATTATATAAAAGCATTATTTCTAAATAGGTTTGATTTAAAAAATGGAACAACTACAAATCTCTCAGTGATCATAAGACAAAACCACATTATTCTTAAAACCTTGCTAACAAAAAGATGCACCTCAAAAACCTAATATTTATTTAGGAGTAAGTTTTGAAATCTTTTAGAAATTTAAAATACTTGAGACTTAAATATTTAAATGTACTAAAAACATCCAATTACCACCACTAAACATTTAAGTGTCTACTATAGAGAAGACATTGTAAAGGTGCTGGAGACACAGAGATTAAAAGCTCTATCCAAAATACTAAGAGTACTGCAAGATACTAAGCAGATTCTTAAATGTTTATAGTTTTAATTTTATTTAACATAGTCTATGCTATCAACCCCAAAGTCCATCTCAAACAGCTACTATAGAGTTGGCAGATTTCAGGAAGCCTTCCAAAAACTGAGGAAACTTAAGTCTTCCTGTTTTAACCTAAAAAGCTTTCAAAACAGTAGCAGCATCCAGAAAAACAGATAGTTAATATTATTCCAACTGGCAGTTTTTTATTATTATAAGAAAGGCTCTGGTTCCATGACTGATTACACTATGTAGATTAACTCATCTATATTTCAAATAGGAACTGTTAGAATCGCAGAATATGTTCTGTAGGCTACCTTGTGCTCTGAGAGGGAAATTTTCAAGATCTTTAAATTAGCCCTTTTTTTTTTTTTTAAAGGAGGAAATTCGTGGAGAGGAAATAAGTTCCCAGGAAACCTCATGACCCTGTTCTTGCTCTTATTTTGACAACAACATTCATTTTTGTAAAAGGTAAAAGAAATTGGTCAAACATCGTGCTGCTGTATAATGAGTAAGAGATTGGAGCCTACTATAGACCACCTGTGAGGGGGCTGCCTAAATTCCCAATCTCTTTGGGCTGTAGTGCCTCACTTGTAAAATGAAACATTTGGACTAGATTATTATTTAAGGTTACTAGCTCTCTAAAGTGGGGGGCCACAAACTCAAGCAAGACAAATGGTGGGCATGCCAGAAGAAATTTAACAAATACCTGGTGGGGGAGGGGGGCTTGCTGTCTCCCCTCCCCATTACCAGTTTTTAGCAGAGGTTGCACCTGCTGCCTGGCACAACAAGGCATTAGCTGTGAGTAGCAGAGGTTATGAAGAGGAGGGCCATGAAGAACTGGGGTGTTCATAAGATCAACCAGGAGAGTCCATTGCTGGTTCTCCTTTCCCTTATCTCCTTTCCAAAGCCTATGAAGGGTTGATGCCAGGAAGACAGAGGTGAGCAAGGTGTATACCCTGCCTGTACCCCCAATTCTCTCCTACTCCTGTCCCCACATACTAAAAATTCCCCATTCTCTCAATCAACCAGACCGTGTAGAGCAACTTTCCACACTCTTGGACATCAATTCTGGGCAGGACAAAACAAGCATTATATTGAGATCACTGCAGCAGCTTCTTTGGGGCTCTTATCATATGGTCCCAGAGCTTCTTCACATAAATTATTGCCTATCCACACTTCCTCCAAGAGGATTTTGTGAACACAAGTGCAGAAAAGACAGGCTCCTTCGGGTCAGCATGGCTTTAAGCAATCACAGGAAAATTCAAAACAATGAAAGCTGATATTTTCAAGATCAAATCAAAAGTTCTATCAGGAGATTTTTATTTATGTATATATTGTCATATATGCATATAAGTACTTAATATCAATAATGTGAACATGGTTACAAATTAACCTCTTTTATGATAAAAAAGCCTATTTAGCAGAACATGTTTTCCCCCCCCTGAGGCTGGGGTTAAGTGACTTGCCCAGGGTCACACAGCTAGGAAGTGTTAAGTGTCTGAGACTAGATTTGAACTTGGGTCCTTCTGAATTCAAGGCTGGTGCTCTATCCACTGCGCCACCTAGCTGCCCCCAGAAAACTTTTTTTAAAAAGGGCCAGAAATTATTTGCTCCTATTCTCTGTACCTGATTTCTTCCAATATTGTGAAATCAATACCCATTTAATTTGTAATGAAAAAATTTTTTTTTGCCTTTTTGGCATACAGTATATAAAACTGGAAGAAATGATTACATGTGCTTTACTTAATTACATACTACTGTTGCTCATGCCACATTACACGCCTTCATTTCCTAATCAAAAAATTTTTTTCTGGAGTCTATGTTTATCTTGGCACATATTGCATTGCTATGAAATACAAGACTTCTTAAAGCCTTACATACGTAAATACTCTACATTTGACACTTTTACATCCTAAATCCAAGTACCTGCTCTTTCATCAAGTAACCTAAAATATATGTATATATTTTTAGTGTTTGAGAGGGAACTTTTGTTTAAAAAAAAAAAAAAAAGACAACATGAACATAAACTTTTCATGTGATTGCATGGGCAAACAATCTGTTTCACAATCTGTCTTATGCCTCCTGGATTTAAGCTTTGCTTTACTGAAATTCTTTTGTATATTGTTCCGTGATCCATATCCATATATTTTTTTCTTTTTGTACCTTTTCATATAAATGTTTTATTTAGACTCAAGGATGGGCTAAGAATCCAAAATTATCATGGGCCAGTAGGAAGGTTAAATACCTCATTATTTTCATCTAGCTTCAGAATGTTATAATCCACAATACAGATGGATTTCCTAATCTTACACTTTCAAGAAGCAGAGAAGCCTGGAACACCTGGGCTCAGGTCCTGCCTCTGACACATGTTGACTGTGACCAAGATCAAAACCCTAAATCTCTCAGTACTAGAGGCATTCCTCTGCCCCTGTAATGAGGAGGAGGTGCTGACCTCCCCTGAGAGTAAATGTCCTTACCTGGGAGTTCCCACAGGTCCAGGCAAGCTCAGCCTTTACATCAGAGAAGTCAACAAGATCACACGTACAGCACTTCACAAACCTCACAAAGCTCTCTCATTCCCTAAAACACTGCTCGCTATGCTTCATGAGGAAGACACCAAAATGGAATAGGCAGCTGGGAGGCAGTGTTGGGTGTGGGCTCCGTGCAACCCTGGGCAAGCTTGCCTCAGTTTCCTCAATGGTAAAACAGGAATAACAACAGCCCCTACTTAGGGGTGGTTGTAAGGATCAAATGAGCTGAAACACTTACAACAGCACATGGAGCAGTGAGCACTATGTAAGTATTAGAATGTTAACTATATTTTTAAAATTCAGTATCACACTGATGCTGAAAAAGACAACCATGAGACAAAAGCCACTAGTACCTGTGCCTCCTCTCTGAGTTCTCTTCTTCCTGTTTAAACTCTGGTTCAATTTGCTTAAAAAAGAATGAAAAAGCTGGGGCTCACAATGTGCTCTGCATGGGATACAAACAAGGAGCTGCCAGTTCATCTATATTCTCTGGTCCATTTTTTTTTTTTTTTTTTAAATCAGAATGAAGTCCTGAGACTACAGCTCTTTGGGACCCCAGGTGAAAGTTTCTCTTATTTTAAGAGACAGACAGGGTCAAACCAGGGGGAGGGTAATCCATAAGCCTCAAACCTACTAGTGAAAGAGGGGAATTGTCTCACCTTCTCTGGGGGGAGATTGGGCAAGCCATGAAGGTGGCTGGAGCAGGTGCAGAGAGCACCTAGACAACAGGTCAGAGATCAAGGTTGCCCAAGGTTCCCCACAGGACCAATAATAACGGAATATTATTGTTCTGTAAGAAATGATGGACAGGCTGATTTCAGAAAAGTCTGGAAAGACTTACATGACCTGATGCTGAGTGAAATGAGCAGAACCAAGTGAACACTATATTAAGCAACAAGATTACGTGATGATCAACTGATAGACTTGGCTGTTCAACAATGAAGTGATTCAAGGCAATTCCAATAGACTTATGAAAGTACCATCCACAATATGTACAGAAGTATTGCATATGTTTAGCATATTACTTTCTATCTAGGGGAGGGGATTATGGGAAAAGAGGGAAAAATTTTGGAATACAAAGTTTTGTGATAATGAATATTGAAAATTATATATGCATATATTTTGGAAAAAACTAATTTAAAGAAGTAAAAAAAAAAGTATCATCCACATCTAGATAAAAGCATAGTATTTTCACCTTTTGTTGTTTGTGTGCTTGTTTTTTTCCTTTTGATCTGATTTTTTTGTTCAGCATGATGAATATGGAAATATGTTTGGATGAATTGCACATGTTTTACCTGTGTCCAATTGCTTGCTGTCTTGGGACAGAAGGGGAGGAAAAGAAAGAGAAAAATTTGGAACATAAAGTAGATGTTCTTTGGGAATAAGTTCATTTCAACCTTTAGGGAAGATATTAGTAGTATGCCAAGTCTTTGGACAAGTTAAAAATTGGTTTAAACACAAAATCTAAAAGAAATGCAAAGATTCATGTATGGATGACGGGGGGAAACTTGTTAAGACATGAGTATTTCAGAGGAGAAATTAGGAATTTTATTTGACTATGTGTGCAATATGAGCCAATGGTGCAACATGGTGGTTTAAATAATTAAGGTACCATCAGTCTGCATTTGTAGATGCAAAATATCCAATAAAGGAAGGATACAACTTGTTAAAAAGGAAAATAACAAATTAGGAAATAATCAGAGGTATGGATTAGGTTGATGGGAGGTCCAGAACTATATCCCATAAGGAAGAGTTGAAGACACTGTAGATGCTCACTAAAAAAAAAGGCTGCAGGAATGTGAACAAACATTAGCTATCTTCAGTTTTGAAGGGAAGTCACAAAGATAGCCTTGGCTCCTCCTGCCTTATCTCCCTTATTCCCTACTTCCCTGACCAGTGGTCATTGCTAGTTGTTTGATCAGGGCAGAGGAGGCCCCAGCAGGTCTGACAACCTACCCTACACAATCACTGATGCCAGAGGGACCTCTGAACATAGTGAAAAAGGAGATGCCTGGCTAGAGAAACAGAGGGATATACTTGGTCACCAAGCTGATGAAGGCCCACAGACCAGGGAGGCAGCTGTCCATGTTGAGATGCTGATGGCGGCCCTAGATGCCAATGCACAAGGGCTTAATTGCAACAATTTCTGCATCTAGAATCCTTTGGCAGTTGCCACCGCCAAAAGTAGCATGCTTGAGCATGCCTGGAAGGGGGAGTTAGATGAGGAATGTATGGTGCATCAAGCAGACCCTCTACTTTAAGAAGGGACATCTACTTAGCATACTCAAAGTCTCAAGAAGCCAGGAATTTCATTCTCCACCATGTCCAAGGGCTACTTCGTAAAGCAACAAATTTCCTCTTTACCAGAAGTTAGAAAAGAGGAACTAGTTTTTTATGATAAATAGATTTTTTAATCCTAATTTTTAAAAAATAATAAAATATATTATTAATGAGCCATATTATCAGAGAATTAAGCCATGGAAAGGGCTTAATTTTATAAGTTGAGACACCTCATTTGTTCTTAATATTAAGAGTAGTAATTCCTAATTATGCCAGCCACACTCACTCTAGAAAAATTATTGTAGGGAATAAGATAGAAAGTGGAATTTTTTTCAAAAAGGATAATAACTTGTTTCAAACAGGATTCTTATTTGGTTATAAGTTAGACTAGAAGCTTTCTTCCAAGTGAAGGGCACTCAAGTGGCCCGTAAATTAAGAACTATTTATTAAGTGAATATACTATGTGCCAAGCACTATGCTAAATTCTGGCACTCCTTCAAGGACCTCATTCTAATTGGGGGAGACAACACATCTGGGGTTTTCAGCTACATTAGAGAACCAGAATGGATGGAAAAGTTCCTGTTAACCCTTCCTTCTGCCACATGACCAGTCTACTTTTTGGCTATCTTTTACCTCAATTCATACATACAAGTCTTTGAGGTCAGAGGATTTCTTTCTTTTTAAAAAATATTTAGCATGTTGGAGCAACCTACATGAATTGATGTTAAGGGAAATGAGCAGAACCAGGAGATCATTATACATGGCAACAAGAAAACTATATGATGATCAATTCTGATGGACGTGACTCTCTTTAACTCTGAGATGATTCAAACCTGTTCCAATTGTTCAATGATGAGGAGAACCATCTACCCCCAGAGAGAAGACTGTGGGAACTGAGTGTGGAACACAACAGCATTCTTACTCTCTGTTATTTGCTTGCATTTTGTTTTCTCTCAGTTTTTCTTTTCCTTCCTTCTTGATCTGATTTTTCTTATGCAGCAAGATAACTATAAATGTGTGTGTATATATATATGATTTAACATGTATTTTAATATATTTAACATGCATTGGACTATGTGCCAACTACGGGAGGAAATAGGGGTAGAAGAGGAAAATTTGGAACAAAAGGTTTTGCAAGAGTCAATGTTGGAAAAAATTATCCATGCATATGGTTTGTAAATAAAAAGCTTTGATTTAAATATATATATATATACATATATATATATGTATATATATATATACACATATACATATATATATGTATATATATATATTTAAATCAAAGCTTTACATATATATATATATATATATATATATATATATATATATATTTATTCAGCATGGTGCCTGGCATACAGTAATGATCAACAAAAGCTTTTTCATTAATTCATTCACAAAAAATAACTAATAATATGCCCACTGTAATCTTTTTTTTAAAAATTATTTATTATAGCTTTTTATTTACAAGTTATATGCATGAGTAATTTTACAGCATTGACAATTGCCAAACCTTTTGTTCCAATTTTTCCCCTCCTTCTCCCCACCCCCTCCCCCCAGATGGCAGGTTGACCAATACATGTTAAATATGTTAAAGTATAAATTAAATACAATATTAGTATACATGTCCAAACAGTCATTTTGCTGTTCAAAAAGAATTGGACTTTGAAATCCCACCATAATCTTAAAGCACACATGAAGTCCCACCTAGCTCCAAGTACTCCTTTCTTATTTAGAAAGATAATCTGAAAGGCTGAATTCCAGGTCCCTTGAAAGCCTGTACAAATGCCCAGAGGATAAAAGAGAAGGAATCTTAAATGCAAGGAACAAGTGATAGTTCAGTCTGGGTGAAATGGATGTCATGGGAAGGGGAGGGAGACTGGAAAGGTAAGATGGTGCTTGATGACAGAGGGATTGAAATGCCAGATAGAGGCTCCTTAGGAGCCACTGTGGGTCTGTTACTACACGGCCAAACCTGTGTATAAAGGATGGCTCAGAAAGGGGAGAGGTTTCAAGCGGGCAGGAACAATCAGGCGACTATTTAATAGACCAGAGAGGAAGGTCTGAATAATAGAAGCCAAGAGAGTGAATAAAATGGCAAATGAGAAACACCAAGTGTGAGGTATTGGGCTAAGTCCTGGGGATACAAAGAAAACAGCAAGGCAGCCCCTGCATCTCCAAGAATTCATTTTCTAATAGGAAGAGACAAGAGAGAGGAAGTCTTTCAGCTGCAGCTGGATGCAAAGACCCCGCTGCAGCCAAGCAGAAAGTAACTCATCTTTCCTGTTTTAAATGATAAAAACCATATCCACTTGTGATGAATAGAAGACGGCTCTGGCAGTGAAAATTTTTCTTACTGACAACTAGAGGAAAGGGGAGAAAAATCAAGAAGTCCTGGAAAGGAAGGATAATAGGTCATCAGAAAAATATGCACAGATAATCCCCCCAAAAAATGCAAGTTATCTAAAACCACATGAAAAGACCACCTTACACTCATAAGACTGGTGAAGACCAAAAAAAAAAGGAGCAACAAACATTTGTTACTCCCTAACAATAGGGAGGCCATAGAGCTCTAAAGGCCGAGTTGTGAATGGTCCTACAAATGTGGAAGGATTTTAAAATAGCCAAAAAAGCCACTAAAGCTCGGGGTCAGCTAACCAGGGCCCCTAGCCTGGTCTTGTGCTCCAGAACTAAAATTAATTTTTACAATTTTTTTTTTTTAACTAGCTGGCCCTTACAAAAACAAGCAGCAGCCATTCAGCCCTGGAGCCATAATTTCTTGACCCCATCACTAGGCTGTGGGCAGTTTGGAGGCATAGTGAAAAAGAGTTCCAGGCCCAAGTCAGAAAGACTCATCCATGAGGCTCAAGTCTGGCTTCTAACATTTACTGTGTGACCTTGAGCAAATAATTTAACTCTGTTTGCCCAAGAAGCTCATCTGTAAAATGAATGGAGCAAAAAAAAAAAAAAAAAAAAAAAAAGGCAAACCACTCCAGTATCTTTGCCAAGAAAATCATAAAGAGTTGAACACAACTGAGCAAGCATTAAGCTATGACTCTACCCTGACTCATTAATATCATGAGGCATATACCCCAAGATCAAAGTAAAAAGCTAAATGCAAGATCAAAGGGCCACCAATAAACACAAACAAGTATTTACAGCAATTTTTGTTGTTATAGCAAAGAACTGGAAACAAAATTTGTTTCTCACTATAGAAAGGTGGACAAATTTCAATGAATTACCAGTACAATTACTAAACAACTCCGAAAGACGAACCATACTTCACATCTCTGGGCAGAGAGAAAATGGACAAAAGTACAAAATGAAACATTTTCATAACTATTAATTCAGCACAAATCTGATAGGCCTTGGGTTTAAATGACCTCACCAAAACTTAATAACACCAATAAGATAAATGTATTAATGAACCTCATTTTATGTTATTTCAATTGGTAGAAATGGTTGGGATACTCATTTCTTCCCATCAACAAGTTGAGAAAAGAACAGATCCAAATGACCCAAAACCTAATCTCACAAAGAAATGGGATCCCCTGCAAAACACCCACACACGCCCCCACTCCCCCAATGGCTTTCAAACAATGTGGTGTGGCATTTGCAATCAGGAGATAGGGACCAGGGTTTTATCTCAGGAAAGAAAAATAGGTTTTCTTTATCTAGATAGAGATAGAGGTTTTTACAGAGAACTCTAGGATAAGGAAATGCCTTATGCAATGCAGGCCTGGCTCCTTCCCTACAGCTAGTTTTAGAGAAAGGTCTAGAACATGGAAAAATGACTTGTAAGGACAAACAGCCAGTAGATGTCAGGTAAAACTTGAACCCAGATTTTCCTGGATCTAAAGGCAGCTTAGAGGGAGAAGGGAACATGGAAGATTAGGGAAGGAAATTATCTTTTTAGGAGCTCCCTAAGTTAAAGGCCTGTGTTTGTTTATTCTCTTATCATACCTGGGACAGAATAGATACTAAAACATTTTTTAACCCTACATAAAAAGGATCAGAAAATACAATAAATTTTTCCTTTAATACTTGAATATACATACACACATATGTATATAACCATTGTGTCTTTTTCCCTTTTTATTTATTTTTTTTTTAATTCAGAGGTAGAATTCTGAGGTTTTAAGTGAAGGAAAATAAGGACCAAAAATCTTAACCATCAATCACCTTTTCTAGTCCTTTGTATCCCCAGTACTTAGCATAGTCCCTAGCACATAGTAGATGTTTAAGAAATGCTTCTTGACTTGACCTTATCTACAAGGCAATATGGGGAGCCACAATGGAGCCTGTACTGAAGTAAGGGAATTAATATGATCAGTTCTATACTTCTAAGTAAAATCACATTGGCAGTTAGTCAAAAGGGAGAAATAGTTTTCAAAGAAAGAAATTTAAAGTACATGAAAAAGAAGTTCCAAATTACTACTAGAGAAATGAAAATTAAAGCAACTCATAGTTCCAAAGCAACTCATAGTCCCACCTCACATCCATAAGACTGACCAAGATGATAAAAAGGGAAATAAATGTTAATGAGATTGCAAGAAAGCCCAAAGGCCACATTGGTGAAGATATGATCCAAACATTCCGAAACTACGTCCCTAGGTTCCTAGGTTACTAAGCTGTCAGACTCCCTCACCCAGAAATACCATAGTACCTACATTGCAAAAAGATCAAAGAAAATTCTGTAAATGCAGTCCACCAATTGAAAAATGGCTGAAAAAATTATGGCATATAGGAATGGAATATAATTGTGCTTTAAGAAATGATAAAAGGGAAAGTTTCAGAGAAATTTGGGGAAACTTCTATGAAACTAGGAAAAAAAGGTGTACAATGGCAACCTCTTATAAAAACAAACTTTTAAAGTCTTAGAAATTCTGACCAACACACCGAACAACAGATTATTTTTACAGGCCTGCTGAAGTATTGACAAAGAAGTTGAAGGCCTTGGTGTATGTATTTTTTGGATATGTCTAACATAGGAATGTTTTGCTTCACTTTGCACATTTGTTGTAAGGTTCTCAGTTTTCTCCCTGTGCAATAAGGGCAAGACAAGAAAAGAAAATAGATTTTCAATTGAAAATAGATTTTAATGAAAAAGAAAATTATAAGCTTATCTTAAAGATCTTAATCTTTTTGTCAGAATCCTCAATTCAGGTTCAATAATAGGAACATAATGGTTAAATTATATCTATTGGTAAGCCAAAAACCAAAGGTAATTAAAGAACTTCTCCTCTCCCTGCCCATTTAAAAAAAAAAAAAAAAAAAATTAACAAGCAGCAAGTTTACTAAAATGCTACAGGGGAACAGCAGAAGAGAGAACAAGTGAAATACCACTTGGATTAACAGCTGCAGAGAAAAAAAAAGATAAAATCTTGAATCAATATCAGCTATAAGAAAACAAAAGTAGGAGATAAGGTCTTCCTGCTTACAGAACTTATACAGTTAAAAAGACACAAAACTAAAACCAGTGACAGGGAAAAGGGACTTGAATTTCTAGAAAGATTTGGATTGTATATATGAAAAAGAATCCTAAAAGCTGAGAAATGCTACTTCAGTTCAGGCAGTCAACTATAAAAGTCTCTTTCTGGATACCTTGAAGAATACAAGCAGCTATATATAGGATGCTATGTAAATCTTTCACTTAATAGTTAGAACTTAGATGCAAACTTCAAAATTGCACAAAGCCTTTCATATATTCTCATTTTAATATCACACCAATTTCTGTGGGGTAAGTGCTGGTAACTCCATTTTATAGATGAAAAAACTGACCCTGAAAAAGATTAAGTGGCTGGTCCAGGGTCACACAACTCAAATATCAGAAATAACTGGAAGCAAACACTGCAGGTCCGGTGCTTTCCGCAGTTTTCCTTATATTTCCAAATCAAAATGCCTATACTGAAATTTAATTTCATCCTCATTTTGCCTCTGAATGTAGACTTTATTCTTAGGATTCTGGGTTTTGATGGGCAGCTCATAGTCAGGGATTCACACCTCTAACCATGTCTCTCCTCTCACTTGCTCCCCTTTTATGGGGAGGAAAGACAAGACTAGTGAGACTGTTTGTAAAGGTTCAAAGGAGAATTTATTACCCTAAGTTACTTACAGGGTCCAGAATTTTACATATTAAATAAGAAGGCCTAAAGGCTTTAAAGAATTGTTAAGTTCTTTTCTTTCTTTCTTTTTGGTGGAGAGGTGGGGGGAGAAGCAAGGTAATTGGGGTTAAATGACTTGTTCAGGGACACATAATTAGTAAAGTATTAAGTGTCTGAGGCTACATATAAACTCAGGTCCTCCTTATTCCAGGACCAGTTGAGCCATCTAGCTGCCCCATAACTGTTAAATTCTTAACAGGGGGTCAGTGATCCAAGAGATGCAAGGCTAGATTTCAGGAGGTCTATGAATGTGAATTTTTTTAAATGTACCTTTCTTTTTCTTAACATCCAAGTGAAATTTAGCATTTCCTTCCTCTATTAAAAAAAAAAATTACTTAAAACCAGGCACACGGTTCATGCACTTTATCAAAGGCAGTAAGAAGTCACAGCAGTTTGTACTGAATTTAATTTTAAAGCTATATTAATTTAAACAATTATGATGCTAACAAACAGAATTTTGATCTTTTACAACTAAGAAGCTGAAGTATTTTAATTAATTCTTCATTCCTAAGCACTTAATATGAATAAAACCGGTAAGTACCATGGAAAGATAAATGACATGGGATCTGCCTTCAAGATGACTGAATCTCACCTACTCAAAGTTGTAAACAAACTATGTGAATTTAAAGCAAAAAATTGTTTTGCTGACATGGTGTCTTTACAGTGAGTGGCATTGAGGAAAGGCAAGTATACTTCATCATGAATAACCTAACCCCACCTCAAATATTAGAAATGACCAAACTGCACACATTTCTTTTGAATGTGAAGATGTGAATCCAATGTGGAGTTGCCCAAACTTTCTGAGTTGACTCGTGGTTTTTGTCCTTATCTTTAAGGTAATGAATGTGCAACATCTCATTTATCTATACTGTCCCTCTAAAAATTTCTGTACTCATACACAAGGGTTTGGTAAACAAATTCATGATTCTATTCTCTATACTCATTAGTATTTTAGTAACTTGGTTCATATCTCAGAACTTAAGCTCCTTGAGGATTTCACTTGCATCTTTATACCTCCAAGCAACTAGTACAGAGTCTTGCATGAATCCCATGACTAACAAATATTTAATTCAATTACTGAATTCAGGCTTATTTAAGATTGAAGACTCACAATTGTTTTATGCCCACCTTAGTAATAATAAGCCTCCCAAAACTGGCTAAACTGGCCCTTAGATTTAGAATTCAGGTTCATAATCAAAGTCTTTCCAGCATGATAGAATCCTTCAGCTTTCCACCAGCAAGTGAAAGCCACTTCATTGAGACTGCTAGAAAGTGGAAGGATCATAAAATATGTAACCTGAAGAAACTGAGGTTGTTTAATACTGGAGAAGTCTAGGGGTGGACAAGATAACTTTGAGAATTGTTGGTATTTAGAGAACTAGAAACAATGGGTGGAGGTTGTGAACAGATAAATCCAACCCTCCTAAGAACTGCTGTAGAGCTACACCAAAATGGAATGAACTGCTTTGGGAAATTGTGAATTTTCCTTCACTATAAATCTTCTAGAAAAGGATGAAAATCCTTAGATCTGTGACACCTATCATCTAATAAATATCCATTTATTAGGAGCAATGAGTGAAAAATTGTCAAGCTTTGGATTTGAAGAAAATTCCTAACAATTTGTCAGTTTTGCTATACAAAGAATTCCTATCCAGGTACAGACTGGACTAGAGAACCCTGAGGACTCTGCCAACTTTTTATTTTATAATGCTATTTTATGGTTTTATTAAGAAGCAGCATTTGGCATAGTAGACAGAGTCAGGAAGATCTGGGTTCAAATCCTGCTTTAGACATATTAGTATGAGACCTGGAGGGAGTCATTTTAAACTTTCTCAGGCTTCCTTATCTGTAAAATTATCATCATAATAACACTTCAGAAGGTAACAATCAAATGAGATAATATAGCCCAGTGGTGGTCATTTACTTTTACATAGTGCCTACAATAATTTTAGCATTATTAAACACTATATACCACTTGGTATTTAAAGCTTCTTTAAATGGTAACTTTTATGTATTCAATGACCAATTAGGAAAGGGCAGGAACTTCCCTATTATTCTGCAAAGTATAGCACTCATTCACTGCCAAGAAAAATAAGCCATTTGAAGGACTGCCAAAATTATTTGTACCTCTCACATATGTGGAGAACTATACAAAAGGCTAAGAGACATTATTGCTTCCGGCCAAGAGTAGTCATCACCCCCAGATTCATGAAACTATAGCTATTAATGTATATGAATATGCCAGGCGTATTCATGAATTGACACAAAAGTATCAAAGCATGTTTTAAAATGTTACTGCTCCTCCTCTAAGCAAACAGACATTTGAAGTGC
The DNA here is from genome assembly GCF_048593235.1 of Sminthopsis crassicaudata. NCBI lineage: Eukaryota > Metazoa > Chordata > Mammalia > Dasyuromorphia > Dasyuridae > Sminthopsis > Sminthopsis crassicaudata. Next base: position 409,639,572 of record NC_133620.1, read on the forward strand.
CTTTAACACCTACACAATAGAGCTGGAAATGGAAGGAGGGATTCTCCTTTTAAAAGCAGGTCTACATAATGGTAAGCACTGGCCTTTTTTTAATGCCAAAGCAGTTTGTTGGGATCATTTCCTAAAAATACACACATTATCAAATAATGATGTAGAAGCTTGGCTCTTAGGGAAGTCAATTATATACATATTTCAATTATATATAAAAATATACAGGCATATTATATAATATAAATATTATAAAATATTAAAAAATATATAGGCACATATTTATTATACATAACAAATGTATTTAACAAAGAAACATGAATCTTCTAAATTCATTAGGCTAAAAAACAATTTAACTGAACCTTGTTTCTAAATGAAGATCATTAAATATTTCTTGGCAAAAAATAGGTTTCTTTCCCTCAATGGACAATATTGTGGTGACTTCCATTAAGTAATCATGGAAGCTCTTCAAAGTCAACTGTGAATACTCAAGATATTGGTTTCACAATCTATAAAGGAAAAACCTCAATGGGTAAAAAAGAAAATTACTCTAGTTCAGACCAATGGGGTCAAACTGAATTTAAAAAATGGGGCCACTAAGGATCCCTGAGGCTTCCATGTTAATTTAAAAAACCATTATATTCCATTGTATTTTTATTGATTTTGTCAAACATCCCTCAATTACATTTTAATCTGGTTCGTGCTGTATTCAGTATTGAGATCCATGTGTCTGACACCTCTTATCCAGACTACAATCTGAGGTATCTACAGAGTTATATAGCAACACTTGGCCCAGAATATGGGAAATGAAAAGGCTGGCTGCTTTGAGACTGTAAAGATCTTTCGACAATTTCAATCGATTCCCCAGCTCGATAAATTAAAAAGAAAAAAATTAATATAAATATCCTCTCACAATGTTGTATGGCATTGAATCTTGGAAACCATAATCTTTGAAAAATTACAGTTGTGAGTAACCCAATGGGCAACTAACACAAATAGACTTCAATCTCTTTCCTAAAATGATCTCCCCAAACTAAGAAAACAGAAAATCAGAAAAGAAGGCAGGTTGGGAAGACTAGGAGAGGAAGGGATGATAACAAATAGCCACTTTGAATGCAGCATAGGTACTAAGAAATGTAAAACTAGCCAAAGGAATGCCTCCAGCAAGGGTGGATCCTCTGGAGGGCTTATGGGAGAAAATGGACTATAAACAGTATAGGAAGAAAAGATAAATGAGATGAGAGCAGTAAGAGGAAGAAATTCCACCTCAATGACATCAGAGAATTGTTACCTAACTCCTAAAAGCAAAACCAGTTAGGGTTAAAAAAATTCAAAGGCTTTAAAATGTATGCTTATTGTTGCTTTTCCTGCTATTCTAAAAGGCATTCCAAAATAAGAATTCTACTGAATGATTATTCAGTAGCCTTCTCATATTCCCTTCATAAGGATAACTGCTGTAAAATTTGCAACCATCTACAATTTAGTTTTTAACAATTCAAATTATTTGTCTCCTTTGTCCTATTTTAACTAAGATAGTTAAAATGCATTAAAAAAAACATGTATCACAATTCCTTAAGTTAAACTGTATATATACCAAATATATTGCAGATATCTAATATGTGCATAATGTGCACATATGCATATATCACAAATATAGTGAAAATTAAATCAAATAAAAATTGAGCCAGGATAAGCACTTTCTTATTGTGTCGCTTGGGGGAATGAGTGGAAGGAAAGCAAGCAGACAAGAAAGAATGTCCCTTGGGAGACGGCAAAATCTCTATAATTAGCACCAGTTCAAAAGGCCACTCCAGTGCTAGTTGTATAGGTTTGACAGTAGCAATGTGTAATATAAAGCTATTCTTAAAACACCAGGCAGTCAGGTGAATTCAATGGCAATCCTGAAATGCTTCGGTTCCCAGGAGGTTAATGGAAATTGAAGTACAGCAGCCCAGCTTTGTGGCTCTCTTTTGGCTGCAACAGCAAAAAGGAGAGACAATGAGCATTCTGTGCACGGATCCGCTCCGATTGGTCGGTTTCTTCCCCCCCAGAAGCCCCTGATGTAATGTGCTTGGAATGTAGGGAGGGAGGAAGGAAGAAGGGGATTTAGGGAAGGGGGGGGAAGGAAACTCCTCTCATCTTTTCCCCCTAACCAAAAGAACTCAAAGAAGGCAAATACCCACACAGCCAGTACCAGGCAAAACAAACCAACGGGCTCAGCAGAAGATTAAAGATAAAAGCGCTATCTATGAAGCCCAAACACTCAAATCCACACCCATGCCTTCATTATTGCCGGGCACTTAAAAAGGCAACAAAAGACATCCAGGCTATGAAGAGAGTAGGGGCTGCAAACTTGGCAGCGCGCAGCACAAGTTCCCAAGTCCGCAGCCAAATGCACCTCCCGGCCTGTGCTCCTCCGGCTGGGACAACGGCTGGGACCCATCTCCCCAGGCCATTGTGCTCCGCTGAGGTCCCGGGGCGCCACCTCCGCCAGCCCCAGCGCTTGGAGAAGCGGGGAGTTGCGCGGAGGCTGGAACAACCCAAGCCTGCGAGCCAAGCGCGCAGCATCCCACCCTCCCTCCTCCCCCGGGCTGGGAGGGAACAATAAGGGACCTGGGATTTGGCCACGTAGCCGCCCAGATTCACCGTGGGCCGAGGGCCGAGGGACTAGGAGGTAGGTGGGAGGGAGGAAAGGAAGGAAGGAAGGAAGGAAGAAGGGAGGGAGGGAGGAGACAGAAGGGATCGGTTGGCCAGCAGTCAGCAGAAGAAGACGACGGCCCCGGGAGGGAGGAAGGGGCGTCCACTCCAGCTCGGCGCGGGCCAGACGCGGTCCCAGGCGAGCACTCCAACGCTCTCGGCGCCCTCGCCCCAGCCAGCAAACGTTAATGGTCCAAGGTGGGGGTGGGGGTGCGCCCAGACAGAGGGAGGCTAACACTGGGCTTCAGCTCCCGGCTCGCCACTAGATGCCTCGAATCCTCCGGGGGCTCGGCTGCGCAGGAACAATGCCGGCGGAGGAGGAGAGCAACAGGGGTCACACGGGGGGCGGAGGGACCCTGCCAGTCCGCGAATCCGTCTCCCTCCCCAGCCCCTGAAATTACCCCCCACCCCGCCCAGCCCCAGGCGAGGACGAACGCCGCCCGCCCGGACCTATCCCGGGCCCAGCCGATTGCATATACCTTGTTCTTGACCTCGGCTGAGAGCCCGTAAGAAGGGCCCTTGTTGAAGTGGGTCATGGCGCTAGTGGCTCGAGTCCGGTCCCGCGTGTCAGCGTCCGCAGCAGTGAATCCTGCCTCCCTGGCTGGGCCCCCGACGGCGACAGCAGCTACTTAGGATGCTCCGCGTGGCGTCCCGGGAGACAGCGCTGGCAAAACGGCGCTCTGGGACAGAGGAGACGGTCCGGGTCTGGCCCTGGGGTTGGACTGGGCTGGGCTAGACGGCGGTCCGCAGAACCTTCTAGTCAGGGACACGGATTCCCCTGCACCACCAGCGCCGCGGCTCCCCGCAAACTGCCCCCCCCTCGCCCCTCTGCCCGAAGCCTTTAGGGATTGGCCGAGGAGGCCGACCAATGGGGAAGCTCCTCCTCCCCGCCCTCTCTAGCCGAGGGGGATCAAGCCTGACCAATTGAAAAGCCGAGAGGGGAAATTAGAGCCCTTCCCCCTCCTCTTCTCCCCCTCCCCCAGCCGGGAAAGGATCGAGCCACCTCGTGCCCCCGAGCTGGGCCGGGCGGGGCGGCGGCTCCACCTCTGGGAGGGGCCCGGGAGAGTGGGGACCAGGGCGGAGCTGAGCTGGGGGCGCCCCCCAACTCAAGCCTAGAGGTAACGTCAACGACCTGGCATCTCCAGCCTCCCCGGGCCGGGGGCTGGAAGCCGTCGGCCCGCCCACCGACGGCTCCGACCAAACGTCCACCCCCAGTTGTCCTTCGTAGAGGTTCCGGGCCACCGGACGCATGCCCCTTCCAGGCCGCCTAGGGGTCACCTGGCTCACCTAGGTCTCGAGGCTGATTTGCCAGGGTACAAAGTGAACGTACAAATTGGGTTTTCCTTGAGGTCCCAATCTCTGAAAGTAGTGAGAAAAAGGCAGGTGAGATGAAACCGAAGAAATCCAGAAAGACATGCACTTGTATCCTAACACCCACTGTGGATGATATGCAATGAACTGGCGCTGCGGGATGAACCGAAAGCCGGGTTAAGGCGCCTGCTGCCCGCTGCCAGTAAGCCCTGCGGATAACAATAATATTCATTCCTGGCTCTTGTATGTAGTAGAGTAGCATTGTAAAGTTTGCAAAGGGCAACAATACCTTATAGTGTAACTTGATTCTCACAACAATCCTGTGTGCGTAGTATTCTCTTTTTTACAAATGAAGAAACTGAGGCTAAGAGGTTGAAAATACCTTTGCATGGGGTCACATAGTTACAGATAGTAAGTCTCAGAGGCAAAGTTAGAACTCAAAAAAAAATTTTTAAATAAGTGTTTTTGGTTTTGGTTTTGCTTTGCTTTTTTTAATGATGACCCTGCTCTCAAGGAGATTGTGATGAGTGGATGGGGAAATATGTAGGGGAATAAGGAATATTTATCATTTAGGTATTCAAATGGATCTGCATTCCCTTTTCATACAAATTGTAACCCCTGCTTGCCTACTTCATATTGCAGATCCATTTTTTACTTGAATCTATACTAGGGAATTGGTATCTGGCTCAAAGCAATGAATTTTTTTTTAATAACTTTTTATTGACAGTACATATGCCTGGGTAATTTTTTACATTATCCCTTGCACTCACTTCTGTTCTGACTTCTCCCTTCCCTCCCTCCACCCCCTCCCCTAGATGGCAGGGTCACATTATACATGTTAAATATGTTATAGTATATCCTAGATACAATATATGTGTGCAGAACCAAACAGTTGTCTTGTTGCACAGGAAGAATTGGATTCAGAAGGCAAAAATAATCTGGGAAGAAAAACAAAAATGCAAACAGTTTACACTCATTTCCCAGTGTTCCTTCTCTGGGTGTGGCTGATTCTGTCCATTATTGATCAATCGGAAGTGAATTAGATCTTCTCTATGTTGAAGATATCCACTTCCATCAGAATACATCCTCATACAGTATTGTTGTTGAAGTGTAGAATGATCTCCTGGTTCTGCTCACTTCACTCAGCATCAGTTCATGTAAGTCTCTCCAAACCTCTCTGTATTCATCCTGCTGGTCATTTCTTACAGAACAATAAATAATATTCCATAACATTCATATACCACAATTTACCCAACCATTCTCCAATTGATGGACATCCATTCATCTTCCAGTTTCTAGCCACCACAAAAAAGGGCTGCCACAAACATTTTGGCACATACAGGTCCCTTTCCCTTCTTTAGTATCTCTGGTTTATAAGCCTAGTAGTAGCACTCCTGGATCAAAGGGTATGCACAGATTGATAACTTTTTGGGCATAATCCCAGATAGAGCAATGAAATTCTTAAAGTCACCAAAATGATATATATATAAAATTATGGAAAACCCCTATTCTTTAACACCAATTTTCCTTTAATACAAGTTTTAGTAATGTTGACTAAATGCTTTGATGATTGTATCCATTTTCTTCTCCAGCTAATTTTATTTTATTATTTATTTATTTGCTTATTTTTTTGCTGAGGCAATTGGGGTTAGTGACTTGCCCAGGATCACACAGCTAGGAAGTGTTAAGTGTCTAAGGTCAAATTTGAGGTCTTCCTGACTTCAGGATTGATGCTCTATCCACTTCACAACCTAGCTGCCCCTCCAGCTCATTTTAAGGATAAGGAAACAGAAGTTAATAGGGGTAAATCACTTGCCCAATCACACAGCTAGATCTAAGGCCAGATCTAAACTCTGAAAGAGAAATTTTACTGACTTCAGGCCCCTGATTCCATCCCCTGGGCTACTGAATTGCCCCATTACTTTGATGATATCTTTTCCTATTATTTGAACCAAAAGCTCTTCAGAATTTTCTTCATGCTGAATACACTGAGCTGCCTTTGAACTATAATACATTCATAACACCAAAATTACCTGAACTTCTCTGACTCCTCCACTGACTTAGAAGATTCTATAACTGGAATTATAATACTTGACTATTAAATGCTGATTTTTATTTTTACATCTTTGTCTAGCAATTTGTACAAGGGACCTGCTTCCAAATCTAAGTTGAGTGGAAGCCAATGAAACACATCGGTTTCTATGTAACCTGCCAAAATTTTTAGGGAATCACACATTTCTCAGAGTTGCACTTCTGCACTTCCACCATATTCTTCTCTATTGCCTTTTGTCCTCAGCTTCAGTTCAGATTTCAGACTATCCAGAGTCTGTCTCAATTGACAGCCATACAGTAATATTAGAAAAATATTAGTGTTAAAAAAAGATGAATTTATTTCAGAGAGAAGCTTGAGGGTCAATAAAAGAACTACAATTTCCCAGTCAAATGATTTATACATAAAAAGTTTAATATGATGAAATGTGATGGGTCTATGGTAGGAGCAAAACTAACATGATGCAAATTAGACTAATTTTTCTTTGTTCTAGCTCACCAGTCACTGGAAAGGTAATGGGGGCATGATCAGTAATAAGTTTGCTCAGGAAACTAAAAGCTATTTGAAAAAAGATGAACAATAAAAGAAGATTTACTTAGCCATAGCAGAAGGATGTTCAACAAGGCCTGGTTCCTGAAGATACCTCTGAGACTCAGCTGAGTTACTCTTTAGGATCCATCAGCCAAGCTTCAGAGGGAACCCCTGGAGCTCTTCATGACTGTTTTATACTCAGATGACCCAGAAGGATGTAGGAAGAAGTCTCTGCCCTTCTATAGCCCTAACTTGAGATGATACCAGGGGCAAAGACTATAGTTGTTGTTATCACCTCCTGACAATAGGTAGAAAGACACTGGCCTTCTCAACTCTCGAATTCCCTTTTGTAAAGGTCTTAGGAAGAGGCCAGGTCTGAGGTCAGAAATGTCTTGCTGTTCAAGTCCCCTAAGATAAAAATACTTTAAAATGCTGTATAATATTTGCACTATGTTATGATTACTTCTGCAGAGGGTTTCCCCTCTTTCTTTCCTTTTTAACTTCCAGAAGAAACCTCATAATTCACATATCTAGAACAGAGAAATGAAATGTCAATATCAGAACTGATAATTGAGTTTTGTTCTACAGATGCCAAATCAGATAAACTTTCTTGTTTGGCCAAAAGAAGTAGTGGAACCAGATATGACAAACCAGTTTAGAAAAGAAGCTCCAAAATTGCAACATCCCTGTCAAGATGAAAAAGGAAGGAAGGAAGGAAGGAAGGAAGGAAGGAAGGAAGGAAGGAAGGAAGGAAGGAAGGAAGGAAGGAAGGAAGGAAGGAAGGAAGGAAGGAAGGAAGGAAGGAAGGAAGGGAGGGAGGGAGGGAGGGAGGGAGGGAGGGAGGGAGGGAGGGAGGGAGGGAGGGAAAAAGGGAAGAAGGAAAGAAGGGAGGGAGAAAGGGAAGAAGGGAGAAAGGGAAGAAGGGAGGAAAGAAGGAAGGAATAAATTTCTTTTGACAGTTTAAAATGAATTTTCCAATGGCATGCGCCAATGATTTTCTTTGTGTGGGTTCTAAAATGGAAAAAGAAATTCTGAAGTTATTTAAAAATTTTATTAGTGGCAATCATGAATTCTTCCACAAGTCTTATTCAAGTACTTTATAAAAGCATGGATGTGATCTAAAATCCCAGAAGGTCCTGCTGCAAGAACAGAACAGAAGTTCTGACAGGATTACTCAAAGTAGAAAGTTTTCAGAGTTGAGCTGAGTGACCCATCTTCCTCAAAAGAGTCAGTCTAGCTAAGTGCAGAGAGGATCCTTATTTAATTCTTAAATTTCTTTCTGTATTTATTCTTAGGATTAATAGTCTGACCTAAACCTGATTTAAATCATCTTCAGGAACTGTTTTAGATGTAAAGATATTCTATCCACATTTCAAAAGAGCTTTTCATTCTGTTTTTGAAAGGTTGGTTTTCAATTATGATCCCAAAGAACAGATTATGAAACACAGGTCTCTTCTTATGGGAGAAACACATAGTATGTTGTATATATGTATATATATACATATATATATATATAAAAAAAACATAGTATGTTGTATATATATATATACATATATATATATATATATATACATATATATATATATATATATATATATATATATATATATATATATATATATATATATCCCTTGTCGGATATAGTTACGATAGCCAATGTTTTTCTTTAATTTTGTGTGTGTGTGTGTGTGTGTGTGTGTGTGTGTGTGTGTGTTACAAGGGAGAGTTCATATCTATAAGTGCTGGAGAGATATTTCCAGTAATGTGAAAAACAAAAGGCATCAGTAATTTTTTTTAAAGAAACTTTGGTTTTATTTCAGCTTAGAATGTTAGGCATTTTTAAAGGAATATGTCATGATCTTAATGGAAATACCTAGGCAGTGAATATTTTGTTAAACTGTCTAGCCATCAATAGTTAAGCTGTCACATCATGAATTTTTCTTTTATCTCTGCTAGTGTCAGGCTTCCTTTTAGCTCTTACAATCCATTATCAGTTTCTTATTACCTTTATTCCCTTCACCCAAAAGCACTGCCCTAGGCACAATAATTAACAATAGGCATTTATTAAGCACATGTTACATTCTGGAGAGGTTTTTTAAGTAATTATTTTATATTTTCCCCCCAATTACATGTAAAAATATTTTTTAACATTCATTTTTTAAAATTTCGAGTTCCAAATTTGTTCTGGAAATATGACAAAAATGAAATTTTCTGCCCTCAAATGAGTTTATATTCTACTAGGAGGAAATAATGTAAATACAAAACAAATACAAGGTAATTGTATTTATAACACTATCAACTGGAGGAATTTGTAAAGGCCACAAGGAATGGACTCAGTCTTTGAGCTGAGCTTTGAGATTAACTGAGGATTCTAAGGGGTGGAGGTGAGGAGAGATTTCATTTCAGATATAAGGAACAGGCTATGTCAAATCACTGGTATGGAACAAGGCCAGTTTGGCTATAGAAACTATCTGGATGGAAGTGGCCAGAAAGAGCTTTTCATTTCATCCCAGAAGTACTAGAGAGCCACTGGAGTTTATTGAGGAGGAGAATAACATAGTCAGGCTTGTGCTTTAGGAACATCACTTTGGTAATTGTATTGATGATAAAATAGGAGTTAAGAGGCATGGAGAATTAGGTGGCTATTTCAGTAGTCCAACTGAGAGATGATGAGAGCCTGAACTTAGTCACCTGAATGGAGAGAAAGGAATATATTTAAGAGATTTTATAGAGAATTGCACATGTATAACCTGTATCAAAATGCTTACTTTCTTAGGGGGGAGGAAGGGAGAAAATTTGGAATTCAAAAAATTTTTAATGAATATTAAAATTGTTTTTATATGTAATTGGAAAAATAAAATACTATAAAATCATGTTATGGAAATAAAATCAATAGCACTTAACTAATTAGATTGGGAGGTTGAGAAAGAATTAAAAGTCAAGTATGATTCTGAGATTTTGGAACATGACTGACTAGAATGTGGCAGCAGGTGTTAGAAAGATATTCTGTTTTAGACTTGTCGAGTTTGAGATGCCTACAAGATTGTTTGAGATCTTAATTTGGTGATGCAGATAATTAGGGCTGAACATGTAGAATGAGAGTGATCTATATAGAGCCACTGGGGTCACAAATAAATGAATGAATGAAAAAGTGTTAAAGGCTTACTCTCTGCCAAACATTATGCTAAATGGTAGAAATCCAAAGAGAAGAAGCAAGATAGTTTCTGACCCAAAGAACTCAAATTCTAATTGTAGAGCACAACATATAAAAGAAAATTTAGAAGCTTTAAGTCCTAATGGTGCCATGGTAGAGCACAATTGGCAAGGCTGATGAATATTAGGTTGCCAGAAGAGGTCGGTGAAAAATGTATAGGGATATGGTAAGAAGATCCAGGACAGAGCATTGGGATGTCCCCAAATTAAGATTGGAATATGAATGAGAGTCAACTTGATATAATGTATAGTGATAACTTTACTTAGAATCAGGAAGAACTGGATTCAAATCCCACTATCAATACTGTGTGGCTTTGGATAAAGCTTGATGGGCCTCAGCTTTCTCATCTGTAAATATGAGAGAGATGAAGTTTAGGTCCCTTTCATTTCTAGATTTATAATCCTATTATTTAGCAAAGAAAACCATTTAGAAGTTTGATCAGGAAAAGTAAAAACCTGAGAGCTAAGAAAGAAGAGTGTCACAAAAACAAAAGTCCAAAAAAAAAAAAAAATCCAGGAGGAAAGGCTGCTAAAAAAGTATCAAAAGATAAAGAAAGGTCAAAAAGAATGAAGACTAAGAAAAATGAGGTGATTTGCCAAGTAAGAAAGATATCAGTTGGGAACTTTAAAGAGAGCCCATGTATTTTAGACCAGACTTTAACTCAGGAGGACTCATCTTCCCAAGTTCAAATCTAGCATCAGACACCTATTAGATGTATAACCCTGGACAAGTCAGTTAATCTTGTTTGAGCTGGAGAAAGAATGATTAACCATTTTAGTATCTTTATCAAGTAAGCCCCAAAAGGGATCAGGAAGAATTGGATACAATTGAGCAATAACAACAAAGGTTGAGAAGTGAATGAGGAAGAGAGGACATAGAGGCGACAGATATAACTAGCTTTTGTTTGGGGTTCTGCTATGAAAGCAGAAGAGATACAGGATGATAATCTGAGGGGATTATAAAGTCAAGGGAAGTTTTTTAAAGGACCTAGAAATGTTTGTAGTCAAGAAGGAGACAAGAGGCAGTGTGGTGAACCCTATGGACACCTCAGAATAATGATTTTAAAAGCAGAAAATAAAATAAAATACATAGGATTACAAAAGGATTCAATAATATTAAAATAAAGTTATAGTTTCCCCCCCATTGAGGTCCATTGACTCTTTGAAATCTGTCCATAGATCACTTGGGGGTCTGTCATCCCCAGGTTAAGAACTATTGGACTTTGTTCCATCAACTGAAATTATCCAATGCACCTTTATTCTCTTCCTCTTATTATAGATAAGTTCAGATCTCTATTTAAAAAAAAAAATAGGAAAGTATTCATTCCTTACATTTGATGTTATAAATGGAAATCATTGCAAATAGTATGAGAGTCCATCTGTAGTAGATTAGCAATTGTGATGATGTGGACACATACAATAAAGCTTACTGTTGCTAGAAAAAAAAAACCAAAAGAAACAAAAGAAAACAAAGAAAAAACAACTGTGCTTGACTAGGTTATACCCTCAAATTATTGGCCAACTTATTCCTTTCCATGTGCAGATTAAAAGAAGTCTATATTCTTCCTTCTTTCTCACCACCCATTTATTCCCTAACCTCTTGGACTCTGGCTCCTATCTTCTCTACCAAGCTTTCCAAAGTTAATAAGTTCAATAAGAAACAACTTAGGTTGGGACACTAAGGCATTGTTGGTGAAGTTGTGAAATGATACAACCATTTTGGAGAGTAGTTTGGAACTATGCCCAGAGGGCTATAAAACTGTGTATACCCTTTCATCTAGCAGTGACTCCACTGGGTCTATATCCCCAAAGAAATCATAAAAAAAGAAAAAGGAACCACATGTGCAAAAATGTTTGTGGAATATTACTGTTGTATTAAAAAATGATGAATAGGCTGATTTTAGAAAGGCCTGGAAACATTTACATGAACTGATGCAAAACAAGCAGAACCAGGAAAACATTATACATAACAATAGCACGATATGCAATGATCAACTATTTCAGACTTGGTTCTTCTTAGTGGTTCAGTGATCCAAGGTAATCCCAATATTCTTTGGATGGAAAATACCATACTCATCCAGAGAGAGAACTATAGAGATTGAGTATAAATCAACATATGCTATATTCACTTTTTTTCTGTTTCTTCTGGGTTTTTTTCTCTTGTGGTTTTCCCATAACAATTAAAGAAAAGAAAAGAAACAACTTAGGTATAATGTGATAGCTGCCTTACAAGTATTTAAAGGTCTGTCATGTGACAAGAAGATTCATCTTTTTCTCCTTAAAACCCAAGGCAGAAACTAAGTGCAAGGAATAGACGATCCCAAGAAACAGATTTAGGTTCTATGGAATGAAATATTGAGGAGAGAAAGAGAGAGAGAGAGAGAGAGAGAGAGAGAGAGAGAGAGAGAGAGAGAGAGAGAGAGAGAGAGAGAGATGAATTCTCTTTAGAAATTATGAGTCCCCCCCTCAATAGAAGTCTTCAGATAAGATCAAATGGTTCTTATTTAGTATGATATGTTGTTGAGAGAATTCCTGCTCTGGTGGGATCCAAGGTCATTTCCATCTCTTGAGACCCTGGGATTCCTTATCAATAAATCTAATCACCTTTTCTCTGTTTCATTCTCTCTGTAGCACCAATTGTCCCCTTCTTCAGGATACCATCTTGCATGGTTATGGCTTTGCACTCTCAGGCTTCATTTCCTATCTTTCTAAAAGCTGCTACTATGTTTGCTTTTCATACTAATCATATTCCTTTTATTAATTAAACTTGCTGGTGCCAAAGGTGCCTTTTGTCTCTTCCTTTTGGCTACATATAATGTGAAATGTCAGGGCTGGAAGGAACCTTACAGGCAACTGATCTAAGCCATACCTGGAAAAGGATCCCTTATAGAGACTGTGTCATGTAATGAACACAAGGTTGGCTCTGGAGACAGAAAGAACTGGACTATAATCCTGCCTTAAATGCCTACTGATTGTGTGACCCTGAATAACTCATTTAATTTCACAGAGCCCAAGGAAAGATTATAAATTGTAAAGTAGGTGCTGATCTGTCTTGGTAGACTGTTTCTTCCCCTGGGAATTTCCTATACAAGTTAAATAATTAGTCCTATTTCCTTCTCACCCCTAAAAATTAAAAAAATAATAATTCCATTTACAATATCTCCAACAAGTGGCCATTTAGTCTACAACTGAAGATCCCTAGGAAGGGGAAGCTACTACTTCCCTATTCCATTTTTCAATAGCTCTAATTGTTTAAAAGTTTTTAATTGCATTAAATCTGAGTCTACCTCTACAATTTCTAGTCATTGCTCCAAGTTCTTTCATATGAAACCAAACAAACAAAAAAATCAAGTCCCCTTTCATGATAGTCCAGTCCATCAAATACTGGAAAATAGTTCCGCCTGCCCTCTATCCCTATTAGTTTTCTCACTTCTAGACTGAAGCTTTTCACCAACAATTAATTACGACAAAACTCTGAGCACTTCATGGAGAAGACAGCAGTTGGGGAAGGCTTTAAAGGATGTGTTAGAACTGGATAAAAGACTAGTAGGGCATGTTAGATAAGGGGAGGGGCATAAGATAAAAGTCAAGGAGGTGGGACAGTGCATAATGTGCCCAGGAAATATGCACTGGGTGGATTGGGTTGAACAGATAAGAAGAGGAAGTTAATAATATGGAAATAGGTTTTGCATAATTGCACATATATAATCTACATCAAATTGTTAACCATCTTGGGCCAAGAATAAGGAAGGATGAAAGCGGAAAATTTGGAATTCAAAATTTTATTTATAAAATGAATGTTATAAATTATCTTTTCATATAATTGGGAAAAATAAAATACTACTAAAAAAGAAGAAAGAATTGAATGGTTTAGTAGTTAGAGCTCTAGACTGGATTCTGGAATTTGTTTTGTTCAGTCCTATCTGACTTTTAGTAACCCCATTGGCAAACAGTGGTTTTGATGCTGGAATACCTGAATTCAAATCCAGCTTCAGATACTTGGTAGCTGTCACTAACTTCTGTCTGCCTTGGTTTCCTCATCTGTAAAACAGGATTGATAATAGCACTTAACTCCCAGACTTTTGTGAGGATCAGATAATATATTTAAAGGAACTTTGCTATATAAATATTCACTATAAGGAGAGGCCATGTTATTTAAGACTTTATCCTCCAGGACAAAGAGTTTGAACTTGATCTTATCAGTAAGGGTGAGGAAATAGCCATCAAAAATACAGGAAAATGTCAAGATGAAAGTAGTGTTGTAGGAAAATTAATTTAGTAATAGTGGATAGAATGGATTAGGAAAAAATGAAAGATTAGAAGAGTACTTTAGCTGTCTTGGAGAAATTAAGAAATTAAAGAATTAAATGAGGCCAAGGTAAAAAGAACCTGTCCTAGACTAGTGTAGCATCCATGAGAATGGAGAACAAAGGAAAGATATGAATTTGTCAGGTGTGATTAGGAAAAGAATGAAACATTGTAATGATTGGCTGCATTCAAGATAAGGTGACTTTGGGGATCCAGGAGAATGATAGGATTATAAATCTAACAAAGAAAACTAGGAGCTAAAGTGGATTGAGCAGAACCAAGAGATCGTAGTACACAGCAACAAGATTATAGGATGATCAATTCTGACTCTTCAACAATGAGATGATTCTGGCCAGTTCTAATGATCTTGTGATGAAGAGAGCCATCTGCACCCAGAGAGAGGACTGTGAGAATTGAGGGTGGACCACAATATAGCATTTTCACTCTTTTTGCTGTGGTTTGCTTGAATTTTATTTTCTTCCTCATTTTTTCCCCTTTTTGATATTTTTCTTGTGCAACAAGATAATTGTATAAATATGTATGCCTATATTGATTTGATATATATATTTGGTTACTTGCCATCTAGGAAAGAGGATGGGGAAAAAAGGAGGGAAAATTGGAACACAAGGTTTATCAAGGGTCAGTGTTGAAAAATTATCCTTGCATATGTTTTGAAAATAAAAAAACTTTAATAAAAAAAAGAAAAAAGAAAACTAGGAACTAATACAGAATATTATAGAAGACAGTCTTTGAGACATGTATTAAAAAGATTTCACTATCCTAAATCAGGATAATTTCATGAGGAATTACTAAATAATTAAATACTAAATAATTTAATGATAAATTGGTCATTTTTCCTTTCCTTAAGTCTTCTGATCCAAGAAAAGACAACACTGACCAACAGAGAATAAATATCTGGAGACTTAAAAAGTGTATGTCTCTAAGAGGCTAATATTCTTAAGTCACTTAAAAACAACAACTAACCAACCAATCAACAAACATTCAATTTTATCTTGGACTCCAGGAACAACTAAAACATGAAAGTGTCATCCTTTTCATGACATCTCTGCACATATAGTTGTTTTGATGTGACTCTGGTTCCATCTTTGAGATCCTCCCAATGGAAATCTGAAACCTCAGAGGCTGCCTTCCAGTACTGTGAAGTTTCCTTTTGAAGCATCAGTCTAAAATGAGTCACCCAGTGAGCTGGAGATCTTCCTATGATGCTTTCAATTATTGTGCATCATTGTAGCAACTGAGCCATCCAACTAAGAATCAAAGTTGCCATCGATGAAGCAGGAAGCATTTATTAATCACCAACTATGTGCCAAGCAGCAGAAACAAATACAAAGAATGAAACACTCCCAGTCTTAAGGGGTTTACAATCTAATGAGGGAGACAACAATCACATATACTAGTCTAGTAAGAGTTCTCTTCATGTTCCCTTGTCCTATAGAAATTTGGAATGAGCTTGTATTTGGCCACCTGTGACATAGGGACTTTGAGAATCCCTTACTGCCAGCTGAGCTGGAACTCAGTGAATAGACAAAAGATGGGACTGGTACTACCTTGACCTACCTCTCAGGAACCAGTGGGGAAGGACAGTTGGCCCTATTTCTCCACCTAGCTCAGGTTTGGGCTGTTTTGTGTTTCTCTTCCTGAATTTGTGATCAAGCAACAGCCTCAAGATGAATAGGTCTGATAAGTGAGAGCCTTGTTCTGAAATTAGGAATACCTGAGTTCGATTCATACCACAGACATTTGACTAGTTGTATTAACCACTCTGTCTTTTTTCATTTTCTGTAGAATGATGACATGATTAACACATTCCTCCCAGAGTTGCTGTGAAGGTGAAAAGAAATCATTTTTGTAAAGAGTTTATCAGAGTGACTAGCACATAGTAGGTACCATATAAATGCCAGTAAATCATTATTACAATTATTATGTTAGAGCAGTCAGAATATTAGTGCTCCATTGTTACTGAACTTAATTGCTCCTCTCTTTTAATCATTCATGGCATACCATAGATATTGAAATATAAGACTAGTTTTAAAATCATATAATGTTCCTTCTGCTGTTCCAGATAAACCCATAGTAATCTTTTCAAAGATCTTGAAACTACTGTTTTAAAATTATTATAAAAGACTCTCCCTCAATAGAGTCTTGAGGGTGGGGTGGAGGCAGCTATTTTGTTTTTCTTAGCTCTTAACATAGAGACTGGTACTCAGTAGGCACTTTGTGACTGGCATAATTATGCTTATTAAATTAATAAATGTGTAAAGGACACCCATTTAGGTATTTCCCAGAGGATTACTCTTTGTTCAAAGCAAAACTTGAGATTTGGAATTGAAACAAATACAGAAGGAACTGTTTTCTAATGATTTCATTATTTTAATTACCCTGAGGAAACTAGGTGGCACTGAGGATCTAGTGCTGTTCTTAGAATCAGGAAGACTTGAGTTTGAACTCAGCTTCAGACTCTGGGCAAGTCACTTAATCTCTATTTGCCTCATTTTGCTCATCTGTAAAATGGGAATAATAATAATAGTACCATTTCCCAGAGTTACTGTGGGTCTCAAATTAAATACTATATGTAAAACACTTTGCAAAACTTAAAACAATATGTAAATATTAGCTACAATTATTATTAGTTTTATAGATGGAGTCCTTCTGGTCCTCCTTGCTTTCTACTTAGAGCTTTTATCTTTACAATTCTGATTTCCTCTTCATTCTCTGATCCCCTGCTCTTCTTTTTCTTCTTGCCTTGCCCTCCTCTTTCCACTGCTTACATATAACAATAAAGTGTTAAATAATTGTTGAATGAATGGAAGGAAGAGAAGCCTGAGAAGAGAGGACCAGAGGTGTGGAACAAGAAGGAAGTGGCTCCATCCCCCTCTTCCCAACCACAATCATATTGGTCTTTTTTCCTTTTGGTTCTTTTGATAACCTTTGTCTGCTTTTGGCATCCAGAAGCGTCATAGACTCTGCTTAGTATTTCTAGGATTAACTAAGGATTTACAGAATTGCTGACCCTTCTAGGATGCAGGCCAAGTCATTTTGTATTTACTTTATATTGGGAAGGTTGTGGAAAAAATAGGCTATGGCAGGCTAATTCTTGGCTAATTCATGCCTCTAATGCTTACTACTTTTGTGAATTTGGAAAAGTCATGGCTTCCCCTAATTACAATGCCTCAGAGGTCCCTTCCAGCTTTGTTGTAGAAGTAGATTCAGATTTAGTGCAATTAAAAACTTTCAAACAATTAGTTATTGAAAAGTGGAATGGACTACCTCATTTGTTCACAATCTGAGAAGTGCTGTTGTTTCATTTGTTTCATTTGTGGTCCCATTTAGTGTTTTCTTGGCAAAGATACTGGAGTGGCTTTCCATTTCCTTCTCCAGCTCATTTTACAGATGAGGAAACTGAGGCAGACAAAAGTTAGGTGACTTGCCCAGAGTCAAACAAACTAGTAAGTTTCTGAGACTAGATTTGAACTGAGGCCTTCCTGTCTCCAGGCCAGCATTGTATCCACTGAGCAGTTTAGCTATCCGTCTGCATCTATGATCCTATGTCATTTTGTTAGCAGTTCTGAATCAGAGATCTCTAAGCTTTTTCGTTTTTTCATTTTAATAAATTTTTTTTTGTCACATATATGTATTGGTTGGGGCAGAGGTTGCTGTGGGGAGAATTTTCTCAATGAAACCTGCATGATTGCTTCTGGGGATAGCAGAGTAGTGATTGTCTTTAGGGGGGCAACTATTAGTTCTGGGGGAGAAAAGTTGAGAGCTTGCATTATAGTGGGAGAGGGTGGAGTGAGGTCATATTGGCTTTAATAGAAGGATGGATGTGGTTGTGTTGGGTTCAAACCCTGTGACTCTATGAGGGGATAGTAGAAAGCTGAGAGAATATGAAGCTATTTGCCCTACCCACTAATTGATGAGTCATAAACCTTTAACTGTCAAACCAAAGCCTCCATTTTAAAGACCACTGGTTTAAATGACTGCAGATAGCTTAATTCTGGAAAGAGTGAATATTCTTAGATTATACTGAAATTTTCATATCTGTTTTGTGAAAACAAACTTATTCACCTATAGAGATTTTAAAAAAAGAACACTGAATTACACAGCAATAAATGGCATATTGAAAACTTTTCCCTCAAAATTCAAATACCAAGGAAGCTCAAATGCCATTTTTTTGTTGTTCCTTAGATGTAGATGAGAAAGAAACAAGTGACAAACAAATTAGATGGTAACTGAGATCTCTTCCCAAAATGACAGTTGTACTGATTTCTACTCAATCTCCTATATCATCTTCAGTTACAATTTAGTAGTTTTAATCTAATAGTCTCTATCATTTACCTTTATAGAACTGAAATCTTATGGATGTTCACATCAGTGGCCCTGCAGAACTGATGTGCCCTTTGAATTGTTCAAGGAAAAATGAGAGGAGAGGAATAGTAGTGAAAAGTACATTGGTTTTGGAAGTAGGGCCTTGGCTTTCCATTCTCAATTGATTTAGAGCCAGAGAAGGAGGTGAAGCAGTTCTGGAATCCCCGGAGCAGAGCAGGGGGTTGACTCAGTTTGTAGGCCCTGGCTTGGAGGAACTCTACATTCCAACCGGAGCTGACTACTCTTGGTTGGTTCCCCAGCCTCATTCCTTGGTCTGATTCCCTCCAAGCCTGGAATATTTGTTTCTCTTCTCTATGAGATCTCTGGGAACAACTACCATTCAAGGTTTAATTCCTGTTACCTCCTCAAGGCCTTTCCTGATTTCTCTAATTGTTAGTCCCTTTAATTTCTTTGTAATTTTGCATTTTTTTATTTGTGATAAAATTCAGCTTTTGAGAGCAGTCACTTACTTTTCCATATTCTGTCTTTGTATGCACAATGCTCAGTGCACATTTTTTGTGCAGATGTGAATGGAAATCCCAGACTGTTATTGTTAACCTTAGACTACATTTCTAGGGATATTGGGAAGTTCAGTGGCTTGTTCTGAGTCACATGCTATTGTTTAGTCCTTTCAATCCTGTCTGGCTCTAAATGACCCCATTTGGGGTTTTCTTGGAAGACATCCTGGAATTTTTTTGCCATTCTCTTCTCCAGCTCATTTCACAGGTTAGGAAACTGAGTCAAACAGGATTAAGTGACTTGTCCAGGATTATAGAGCCAGTAAGTATCTAAGGCCAGATTTGAACTCAGGAAAATGAGTCTTACTGACTCCAGGCCTGGAGCTCTACCTACTTTGTTCCTTACCTAATACTAACTTCTCTTCCCTTATGCCTTGGAGATTATTCCTCCCAGGCCCAGGATTTCTCCTCAGCTTTATAGAGAAGGAAACTGAGACCTAGAAGGAGGAGTAATTGCCCAAAATCATATGCTTACTAAGGAGTAGAGTAAGGATTCAAACTCAGGTCTTGTTATTTCAAGTTCAGGGATTCTTCTGCTTCATCAAACTGTCATTCTACAAGTAAGAATTTATTATATCATAACTCATGCTTTCTAAACTGAGCTTTTTGGGATAGGAATATGGTCAACATATTAGGAAAAAATTTTCCCTCTTTTTGTGTGTGTTTAAAATTGTCTATTATGCTACTATGTTTCCAGCTCTTTCTTTAACTTTGCATTTTAATTTGGCTGGACCATGATCTGAGATGAAAGAAAAAAGGGACTGACTCCACTTAAAACTTTTTTCCAAAAGTCTCAAGAAAACCACTAAAGAATTTAGAACCATTTTCACTTTGAATTTACTTGTTGCAATTTCCACTGGAAGGGAAAGAAGAAAGGAGGGTGTCCTTAATTCATATGCTATTTTATGTACTACTATATGAGCAGTCAAGATAAAGTACTATTACATCACTGGCTTTTGAATAATTCAGTTTCCTCAGAGTTCTGCCAGAAGTTATATGCTAGGGAACTTCTAAAGACCTCAGTTTACTCCATTTGATTATTTCCTGAAACAAATATATCAGGCTCAGATTAAATGTGAGCACCTATAGATGGTGACATTTGCCTTAGATAATTGTCAACCCCTCTAACCCCATCCTCTAATTCCCTTTGGCAAAGTTTAGGGATTTAGTCAATTATTTGACAAGTATTTATTAAATGCCAGCTATGTACCAAGCACTGTGCTAAGCCTTGCATTCATAATAGTGTCTATATTCTAATTATCAGAATGTAAACTTCTTGAGGATAAGGACTGATCATTTTGGTCTTTGTATATTTTGCTTTTAGCATAGTCCTGGTACATAATAAGACTTGCTGACTGAATGGAAGTTTTGAAATAAATTACAATATTATGATATTATGATTGAATTCTATTATTAAATTATTTTTTTTCCTTGAAATACATTGTTCTTTTTCATTTACCTTCTTATACTGTAAATTGTTCCATGCATAGGTTTGGGGCAGCCTTTGTATATATTCCCTATGTACTTATCTGTGTATATACACATTGTAGATCTGTCTTTCCCAATCCTACAAGCTTCCTCTCACTTCAGAAGAATGTAAAGGCATGGAGGAAAGGGATTATAGTTGTGTTTTTTTGTTTTGTTTTGTTTTGTTTTTTTAATCCCTTTAGGGCCTTGAGTACCTGGTCAATGTTTATTGAATTGAATTAGACAGGGACAGCAGATAGACAAAGGATTCTCGTTAGAAAAGAGGAAGACGAGGGGGACTGGATAACAGTAGCTAATTTATAATATTTATAGCATGCTTACTATGTGCCAGGTATTATGCTAGGAACTTTTCAATTCTCATTTCAAAATCTCATTTGATTCTCACAACTTTCCTGGGAGACAGGTATTATTATTATCTCCATTTTACAGATGAGAAAACTGAGGCAGAGATTAAGTGATTGCCCAAGGTCACACAGTTATAGTAAGTGTCTAAGGTCACATTTGAACTCAGATCTTTATTACTTTAGGCCCTGGACTCTGTCCTCTGAATCACCTTGCTTCCCCTAGCAGGTTGGGTGGTCATTTCAATGACCTCCAGTTTCTTCCTGTTCCCAAAGTTTCTTTTCTTTCTTTTCTTTTTTTTTTCCTGGTAAATTTATTTATTTTTAATACACATTACTTTATGAATCATGTTGGGAGAGAAAAATTAGAACAAAAGAGAAAAACCATGGGAGAGATTAAAGACAAAAACCAGAAAAAAGAAGTGAACATAGCATGTGTTGATTTACATTCAGTCTCCTTAGTTCTTTTCCTGGATGCAGGTAAAACCCACCTTTCAAATTAGTGTTCTCCAAGAGATGTCACATGACTTTGAATCATGGAGCCACTTAACAAATGAATAAATGAAAATGCAAATATCAGGCATCTAAGGAATGTTATCCTGAGTGCTAAATACTAGGGATAGAAATAGAAAAGCTAAATAGTCCATGCTCACAAGGAGCTGATAATCCTCTTGGAAGAGTCAATGTCTTTAGAGTTGTTCTTTGTCTTTCATTCTCCAACAGGACTATGCCATCAGGAAGGTGATATCATGACATGCAAGTGAGTTGGATTTAAGTGGGGGAAGGCTGTGCAAGATCACCTGCCTCACTTTCCCCTCCAGAGCCATCCAGGTTAGGACCACTGGAGATGGCCCTGAATGCAGTGGGAAACCTCAGCCTTTTTTTAATAGAGATAGTTCTGCTATGGGAAGATTATAAAAGTCCAGAAGTCCTAAGAGTGCAACAGAAGAGATGGCAAGACCCAGGAATCTGTAGATGCACTGAAAAGTCAGATGGAAGTATTTGGGGATCCAAAGGACACAGGAGTAAAGCTGATAGTAAGTCAAGAAAGTTCTCCATCTTAACCACCCATCCAAAGGTTTATATTTGGTGCTCCCTCCTCATTCAAGCAGCTATCTTTTCTCTGAATGGCAGGGGTCTTATCAGAGTCCAATCCATCAGTATTGGGAAATGGGGAATGAACCAGAAGTTCTGGTTCTGAAAGTTTCCTCCTTAAAAGTGAAATAATTATTAATAACCAATAATATGGGGAGATCAAAAGCTGCCCCACTTTTCTAAAGTCTCAATTTTAAAAGGTCAGTTTCTTGTGGGATAGTATTGATATTGAAATTGGACTAATTTTCTTATTCAGAGCCCACCTAGATCGGGAAGCTATTGTACTATAATCAATTTTGAGCAAGGGTAAATTATTTCAATAGATTACCCAGGGAGTAAGGAATATCTTAAGAAATAAATGACATAATCTAAGTTCAGGTCCAGTCCCTCATTGTAATATTCATTCTTTTGTTAATTATTAACCTGTGGTAATATGTCTTTTTTCCAATGGGTATATTATATGGTGAGCCCATCATTATGATTGTCTTTGGTATAAGAGTGAGATGGTCAAATGATCATTCTTTTATTAATAAACATGTTGACTTTATTAACAAAATAAGTTACCTAGAAATTATGTCTCTCAAACTTTTTAAATGTCACAGGGGGTAGAGATGAAGATGGAGCTCAGTTCTCATTAGGAAAGAATGGGAAACAGAAGTTAGTTTGGAACAGAATGGCTCTTCAAAGTACTTATTCCAACAAACTTTCAGTTTTAGATGAATAATAGCAGGCCTTGGAGAGGAAGGGGCCTCTTGAAAAATTAAAAGTATGATAACCCAAAGTCTAGTGAAAAGACACCTGGTAGGGATACAGCTGTACGCTTTTTGACAAAAGTGGCATAAAAATATATGGTAATATTATGGGAATTTTGGATTCTCTTTTATTGTTGTTCAGTTGTGTTCTGAGTTTTCTTTACTCCATAGACTATAGCATTCTAGGCCATTCTATCCTCCACTATCTCCTAAAGGCCGTCCAAGTTCATATTCATTGCTTCCTTAACACTATCTATCTCATTCTCTGCTGTTCCCTTCTTTTGCTTTCAATCTTTCCCACCATCAGAGACTCTTTTTCATTGAGTCCTGTCTTCTCAATTGATATGGTCAAAATATTTAAGCTTCAGCTTTACTATCTGTCCCTCCAATGAATAGACTGAATTAATTTCTTTAAACATTGACTGATTTGATTTCCTTGCTGTCTAAGGGACTCTCAAAAGTTCTTTTAATTCATTTTTATTATTCCAGGCTCAGGGCCATTCCTGCTGCCATTTTTGTTTAACTAAAAGCCTGTCTCTTGTTAATAATAACCTCACCTGACTGAAACTTGAGTCCTACAATAATAATGTTCATGTAGAGTTCTTTTCTCTCTTTCCAGAGTCCTCACCAAGTTCATATTATGTGGCATAATCATTGGACAAATCACTTTCTTACTCAGCCAGGTTAGTTTAAGTAATAGGTTAATTTACTATAAAGTAAGACCTCCTCAGGATTCAGCAGTTGGATTCAGGGCTGCCTCTTCTGGGCTAGCAACTCTGGTTGCTGAGGGGACCTTTGATGGCTTTTCCAATGTTTCAAAACTCACAAGGTCAACTTTGGCTTCCTAAGATCAGGCAAGAATAAACAAAAAGAAACAAAAGGAACAGAAGGTTTTTTGCATTCATAAATACAAGGTGACGTATTTGAGGCTGGAGGAGGTAAGGAAGAAGAAGAAAAAAAGGGAGAAGTCATTAACTGGAACTTTTTAAATGAACATTCAGCTCTGGTTCAGCAGCCAATAAAAAGACTTTTTGTTTTTGTATGATATGATTACAGTAAATAGTCAGTGAATGCTCTGGAGTCAGGGGCAGGGCTTCTATTAGATATCCCTGAAAGCATCCTCACTAAGCTTCCTTTCATTGTTTTGGCTTGGGACAGGAAGGGGCAGGAGTATATATGCTAAGTCTGAGAACTGGGCCCTTATCCTTTATAAAGGTACATATTATCTCCTCCTTTAAATTGCAAATCCCTTAAAAACAGGGAATATTTCTTGTAGTCTTAGCATCCTCAGTGCCCAGCACAGTGCCTGGAACACAGAAGTGCTTGTTGACCAACTGAAGTATAAGGCATTGTAAGAAATATAAAGATAAATTAGACATAGTATCTGCCCTTAAAGATTTGTTCATCCATCTTATCCATCCATCTATCTTACAAGGACGCATATGCCCTGGGAATACAGAGATTAAAACGTAGTCCCCGACCTCACAGAGTTTATATTCTGTTGGGAGTACACTTATAAGTAAATACTAATTACATATCATAGAGATCACATCTTTGCCACAGTGTTATGGATTGACTCAGGAAGGAAGGAGCAACCTATTCTTAGAGTTGTCTTAGAAGAAGTTGGAGTTCCTGACTTCTTGTTAGGAAAGCTGTAGCAGAGGATTCTTGCATGGTGGGCTAGAGGAGTCAAGAAGTAGGACTTGATATCCTCTGAGTTGATATCCTCTGAGTTCCTTCTACTTTTAAAGCTTTATAATAATAGAGAGTGTACTAAATGTGAGGAAAGTAGTCTCAGATTTGGACAGGATTTTGGCAACTCTGTCCAATTTCTCATTTTCATTTTTCCCAAATTTACAAAAGCCTCCCATGGCCAATTTGTTCTAGTTCCGGCTTCTGGGATCAAATAGAATAAATCTAATCTCTCTTTCACATGTCAGTTTTTAAAATATTTGGAGATAGCCACCAGAGGTCCTTTCCAAATATAAATCTATGATCTTATGATTCTATAGTATCCCTTTTATCAAGATTAAACACTTCCAGTTTCTTCAGCCAAAGCTCTTAGGGCTTTGAATATGGAAGATGGAATGAATGAATGAAAAAAAAAAAGTATTTCTTAAGCACTTATTATATGCATCCAGAAATTTATTAAACATTCATAATACAAGATAATACATAATACAAGAAAGAGAAGGAAGGAAGGACAAAACGAAAGGAAGGAAAGAAAAGAGGGAAGGAACTAAACATTTATTAAGTGTCTACTATGGTTTAGATTGTAAGCTTCTTGTGGGCCTGGACTGTCTTTTGCTTCTTTCTGTATTCCCAACAAGTAGTTGCTTAAAATGTATGTCTTTTGACTAGTCTACTATATGCCAAAACACTGTGCAAAGCATTTTACAAATATTATTTGATCCAGTAGAAGCATGAAGTGCTTTAGCACAGCAAACATTTTCTGTGGACCAAGATGATTTCTTTTATAATCAAAAAGCATCATGAATGTGAAGGGTGTCTTAAGCAGGCCTGTAGTGACTGGATTTCATTCGAGTTGGGCACTTAGCCCAGGTGGAGTCAAAAGCTGTTGTCATACAGTAGATACATCCAAACATGTGGGTTTGATTTACTAGAAAGACAAGCTGGGGGACAAGAGTGCCTTTCAGAGACAAAATCCTTTCCAGAGACATTACAGAATACTGACTTAAATGGCACCAAAAGTAAGAATACTGCATCTGGTTGAGAGGCTATAATTACTTTCATGACAAAGGAATGAAGTATGATAGAAGGGAGAGAGGAAGAAGGAAGAAAAGAAGGAAGGAAGGAAAGATAATAGGAGTACAGCAACAAAGACCGATGCCAGAAAACTAAAGTTGACAAAAGTTCCAGAAAGTATTGAATTAAGGGGAGTGACAATTGTGTGCTTATTTGCAATTTTATCCTATGCAAGAATAGAGCAGTAATCACATATATAGGCAGCAATTGACAGCTCTATTGCATCTGCATAGTTAGTAAGAGCAGATCTCCTAAGACTCTTGAATAGAATTTCATAGCTGAAAGGGACCCCAGGGGGTATGTCCTATAACCTACAACTGTAAAAGAAGTGCTCCCATACCCACTTTAAAAAGTGGTCATCCAGCCTTTGCTTTAAGACTGCCAGAGAGGGGAGCTTATTACTCCCACAACAGCCCTTTTCTCTTTTGAACAGCTTTTGTTGTCATCGAGTTTTTCCTGTTATCCTGCCTAAATTTGTCTGTTTGTAATTTTTTACACTTTGGTTCCACTTACAGCTTCTGGGATCAAGCAGAATAAATTTAATCTCTCTTTCATATGTCAGCCCTTTAAATATTTGAAGATAGCTACCAGAAATTCTTTCCAAATCTAAATCTATGATCTTATGATCCTATAGTCTCCCTCTTGTTCAGACTAAACACTCCTGGTTTCTTTAGTCAATCCTCTTAAGGCCCTGAAAATGGACGATGGAATGAATGAAAAAAAAAAAAAAAAAGTATCTCTTAAGCACTTATCATATGAACCAAGCACTGTACTAAACACTTATCTACCCTCTGAGTTATCATCTTTAAAATCTTATTTAACACTCACCCCACTTCTCTGTCTAGTCCCAAGCCTTGCTTTTTCTTCCTATACAACATACTTTTCTCTGATACAACCAGTATATCATCACCTCATCCCTGGACTAGTATAATAATTTGCCTCAAGGCTCTCTTCATTTCAATCCAAACTCTACTCAATGGCCAAAATGATCTTCTAAAGCCCAGCTTCTTAAACACTGGGTTATAATCCTATATGGGGTCTCATAATTGAATGTGGGGTTGTGAAATTGTGATTTATTATTGGTAAATCTTTGATTTGTATATCTATTTTATATACTTATATACCCAGGGGGGGGTCACACACAAAAAATCCTGTTCTAAAGCACAAGTATAGTTCCTTATCACTTTCATGATCATATGCAAAATCTTCATTAAAAAGATAATTTTCAAAAGCCCTTCATGACTTGCCTTTCTGATGTTCTTTTATCTTACAACCCTCCCACCCCCACCCCACACTATCCAATCTAGTTACATTGTCCCTTGTTTTATACCTTCCATATACCTCTTCATCTCCTAACTCTATGCCTTTTCACTGGCTGTCTCCCATGCCTGAAACTCTTCTTATCTCTGCCACTTGGCCTTCTTGGCTTCCTAGAAAGTGCAGTTCAAATCCTACTTTCAGTTAGAAGCCTTCCCTAGCTCCTTTCATTCCTAATTCCTTCCCTGTATATATACTGTATTTATCTTAAATATATACATATGTATATATATTAAATTTGCATTCTTCTCCCCTAGCAAAATGTAAGTTTCTTAGGACAGAGACCATGTTTTTGCCTTTCATTCTATCCCCAGTTCTTGGCATAGTGCCTGGCACATATCAAGCGCTTATAAGCACATAGATTAAAAAAAAGAAGAAACTAGACTCTAGGGAAGTAACAAATGTAGCACTGTTTTGCTGCAGGGTAATTGCCAAGACCTGAGAGTCTGCCTCAAAGAAATGACCCACCACCATTAGGAAAGGAAAAGTGATTGTAAGCACTGGAGTGGAGAGAGATTTTGGGACCCTATGGCAATGAAAAGAATGGGGTTCAGTGTCTATCTAAGAAAGAAAAAGGAGAAAGGAACATGGCTAACTCTACAGATCATATTACATGGGATAGCTGGACATTTGCCTATTGATAGCCACAAAAGACAGGATCTATCCTTTTGGTATATGGGCCATTTTAGTAAATAAATGAATGAGATTGCTTTCTAAGTGCCAAGCACTGGGCTAAGCCCTGCGATTACAAATAGCAAAAAAACAAGATTGTCCGTGTTCTCAGGACCCAGGTTCAGCTATGGGGTAGATGGAAAGGCCATGTGAAATACCTTGGATTTGCGAAGCTGCTAAGAACTTGGAAAACCCAGAAAAACAACCTTCAAAGTATGAATTCACAAGTCAATTTTCCTCCTATTCTGATTTCATTTTTATCTAGTAAATATTTAACAGATCAGTTATTTGGTCAAAGTCTATTCCAGATAAGAAATGCCAATAACCATTTAAGGAAACTATCAGGAAACCATGAGAGGTGCAAGGTTTTATGTTTTAGCTTATAGTTCTTTACTTCCCTGAAGCATTCTCTTTCAGGGACCATATTTCCAAGTTGAATTTGCTTTCTCTATAGATATTCCTAGTACAGTTCAGTGGTTTATGAGTATGAAGTCTGTTCATTTGTCAGGTTGAAAATAACTCATGCTTGCTCTAAATGCCAAAGATACCCTGGGTTAGTGCCAACCTTCTATTCATAAAAAATTATGTCTTGGGGCAGAGAAGGATATCTAAGAATTTTTAGTTTGTGAATTTCTTGAGAGTAGGGGTGCACAAGTAGGGCTTGCAAAGAATTCTCATTTTCTTAAATTTATATTTACATTTATATTTTTCCCCCTACACTATTTATCTTTTCTTATTACAACTTTAATGATGCAGTTTGATAAGAAAATGCACATTTTATTTCATTTGAAAACTCACTTTTAAGGGGAAGCTAGGTGGATTTGAACTGTGGTCCTGGAATTAGGAAGACCTGAGTTCAAATGCAATCTCAGACATGTGTCAGGTGTATGACCCTGGGTAAGTCACTTAACCTGGTTATCTCTACTATAAACCCAAAAAGCCAACCCTCTCCCTCATTTTAAGTTTTTTGATGGTCCTATCTTGAAGACACCTAACATGTAATGATTTCAAGTCTGAATACCTGGATTTAAATCCAGTTTCTAATACTTACTACTAAATGTGAACTTTGGAAAGTAATTTGGCTTTTCTATAATTTCCTCATCTATAAAATGAGGATGATAATACTTGCACTAATTAACTTAGAAGGGGCTGTAAGAAAAGTTTTTTATAAGCTTTAATACCTTACATAAATGTGAATTATTATATCTCATTCAGCACTTAGAATGCTTTATGCTTATTCTACATGGAGCTTGTGAATCAACAAATAACAGGGTGTGGGAAAGAAAACAGAAATATTAAACATATACTTAATAAAAGGACTCAAACTTAATGGAGGCTAATTAATCTAATCCTAAAGAATGAGGTGGTTGGATTTGATGGTCTCTAAGGTCCCCTTCAGCTCCAAATCTAGAATTCCCTGAATCCAAATTTGGAGCTGAGTAACCATAAACCAAAAGAGCGAAACAAGAAATCTTCAAGTTTTGATTTTTTTTTTTTAATTTGGAAGTTTATCTGGCTGTGTTATGTGAAACAAGAAGAGATTAGTAGTCTCTCTGAAAAGAATGGAAGAGGTCCTAGTTGCCTTTACATTACATATATGGTGAAAGCATTGCCAACCATTCTGTCAATAAATTATTTTTATTTCATAAATGGCCAATGTGTTGATTTGCTTTGATAAACTCCCTTTTGTTTTAAGATAGATAGAAGTCATTAGGAATTGACAATGATGTTTTAAAAAGCATCAATTTTATATATATATATATATACATACACACACATATATATGAATACATCTATTTGCTAAAGAATTAAGTCCAAGGGACTGAGACAAACCCTACTTCCCCTAAGTGGGAACTGATGTCTGGCAGTGACTGTAGGATCATGGAATCTCATCATTGTTGTTTGTAAGAATTGAGTGCCAGGCAGATACCAAAAGGTGGATGAGTAGCCCTGAAAAGGGCTATTCCTCTTTGAACACTCTATGCACTTCAGTGGAATACTATATTATAAAAAAACAGTGCATCCTGATTGGATGAGTAGATTCAATACAATCCAATATGTATTTATCATCAGCTCTGCCATCTACATTATGATCTTGGGTAAATCCCTTAACCCCTGGGTCTCAGTTTTTTCAACTATAAAATGACAGGTTGGATTAATTAATTTCTAATATTCTCTCTTCTTTGAAATTTATGATCTGAATTGTATAAATATGTATACATATATTGGATTTAATATATATTTTAACATGTTTAACATATATTGGATTACTTGCTATCTAGGGGAGGGGTAGGGGGAAGGAGGGGAAAAATTGGAACACAGTTCAATGCTGAAAAATTATCCATGCATATGTTATGAAAATAAAAAGCTTTAATTAAAAAAAAAAAAAAGAAATTTATGATCTGATGTCTTCAAAACAGAGGAGATGGGGACAGCTAGGTGGCGCAGTGGATAGAGCACCAGCCTTGAATTCAGGAGGACCCGAGTTCAAATGTGGTCTCAGACACTTAACACTTCCTAGCTGTGTGACCCTGGGCAAGTCACTTAACCCCAGCCTCAGAAGGAAAAAAAAAAAAAAAAAACAACAGAGGAGATGAGATGTCTTGATTACAGGATCTACTAAGACCCCTTGGATCAGGATGAATTCATGGTGAAATCTAATGTTGTCTTCCTGCTTCTTCCCTCCTCCCCACAGTGGAATCTCTTCCTTCCTTCAAGATTTGATTTAAAGTGTGTATTCTCTTTGAAGTCTTTACTATCTTGCCAGTTGCCATTGCCTGCTTTCTCAAAATTATCTTGTATTTCTTTTATATTCTGCAGATACTTGTATAAGCATATGTTGTCTATCATGATAGAATGCAAGCTTATTGAGGGCTAGAACTCTTTTGTCTTTGTATGCCCATTGTCAGAGGTAATGTGACCTGGTAGATGGAGAGTTGGGCTTCAAGCTAGAAAGCCCTAAGTTCAGGTTCTGTCTCTGATGCTTATTGGCTATTGGTCCTGGGCATTTAACTTCTTATGACTCTAGGATCTCTCTAGGAATTTAAGTTGCAGAGATGGTATTGACCTGCTTTGGAGGCAGCTTGGTGGCTCAGTAGAGAGTTCTGGGCCTTGGAGGTAGGAAGACCTGAGGTCAAATTTATTTCAGGATTTGCTAGCTGTGTGATCCTGGACAAGTCCCTTAACCTTGTTTGCTTCTATTTTCCTCATCTATAAAATGGGAATAATAATAGCCCCTATTATGAGAGTAAAATGAGATATTACTT
Source organism: Sminthopsis crassicaudata (assembly GCF_048593235.1). NCBI lineage: Eukaryota > Metazoa > Chordata > Mammalia > Dasyuromorphia > Dasyuridae > Sminthopsis > Sminthopsis crassicaudata. The sequence goes on from NC_133620.1 coordinate 409,670,271, forward strand.
ATATTTACTTAAGACAGGACCTCACACAGCAGGTACTTAATAAGTACTAATAGAAGAATATTTTATTTTTGTTTCTCCTTCTCTATTGTCTACAAAGTTAACTTTTGTAGAAACTTCTTTTGTCTTTGTGTTTTACCTAACTCTCTCCCCATTGCATCTTTCCCTGGTTAATATTATTCATAGCAAGGTCTTAAAAGTAAACCACAATTCATACACAAAAGAAGTTTCATGACTTCTTTTCCTTTAAATGCTGTTTTTTTATGAGAGTATCACATCGTTTAGTGAGGTTAGCCACTTACATGCAGGAGAAGCCACTAAGTGATAATCATTAGTACTGGATGTCTAGACAGGCAAAGAGAAATAAATTGTTCATAAAAACTCAGGCAGTCACATAGTCTTTCCTACACATATGATGGATTTGATGTAGAATCCCCTTGTGCTTTTGTGAATAATTCATTACATCATGGAGAAAGCATAGGAATTTTTTTTTTCAGACAATTCACATTCTGTTGCCAGAAAAGAGCATCCTCCAGAAAAGACAGAGAGATAATAAAAAAATATGCAATTGCTGCATTGGGGTTCGCTATCCATTCAACTCAAATACTCAAATCCATCTGTCATCTCATCTATGTGATGCTCATTCCAGAAATGCAGACCACAAACCATCCATGCTTGTCCAACCTCTGTGACTCTTGTGTATATCTTCTCACGAATTTTTTCAAAGGGGGTCCACCCAACCTGTTGTATAGACTTTCTTTGCTCCCTCTTGACATTGAAGGATACCCATGGCGTGTTTGAGTTGCCTGTTACAAATCTCTTGTTTTTACCATGAGATCAGCCAGTCTCTTTGCTGATACATGTCTCTGATGGCATCATTTACCTTTATGTACTATATAACCTGGTTACACCCACCATTTCCCTCACTTCTGTTCTTAATGTAGTACTCCTTTTCAGTTCTTCATAGACTATATATGTAGTGTGTTAGAAGTTTAACAGTGGTTGCTGGTAAATATTTAACAAATTCTCTGAGGGAGGGGGAGTATAGACACACTTTTAAGATTTATCTTAATTATTACCATTTTCTTCATCACCATCTTAAGCCTAGACAATAAACAAAATAATAAAATAAGCCCTGGTTGATAGGATTTTAAGATTTTCAAGACATAAATGCTCACACTGAAAAACTGACAATAAGCTCTCTTCAGCTGATATGAGCCATGTCTAGCATACCCAGACTGTAACAGTAATATAACATTCAATATATTATTTTCTACTTATAACCCTTTTTCACCCAAGAAAATTTTATGTGACTCTGGATATATAGGTATACGAAATAGACATACAAATCAGAGATTTACTGATAACAAATAATAATTTTGTGACCTCACATTTAATTATAAGACCCCATAGGATATTGTGAAGCACAGTTTAAGAAGCTGGGCACTGTATCACTATATTATTTTCAATAACATTACATTTATTCAGATTTTTAATTTCTGCACATCTGAGAGATAGCCATCTCTATCCTATAGGACAGGATCCTAGTTAAGAATTAGTCCATGGTTGCCATCTGATCGCTGCTGCCAATATGCTGGAGGCTTCTGGGACTTTAAGTTGGCAGTTTCTGTTAGGCTTTTAATGAAAAGGCATTTGCATGACTGCTGTTGCTAACAGGCTTGTTTACTGGGAGGCTTAGGAAGGAGGCCAGCGTTTGCAAATATGCCTTAGTTCCTAAAGCTAAACTCTAGGAATATAGGAGACATTATTGTAGATTCTGGATAGAAGCATTATTGTGTTTTCCCTGTAAACTTTCTATATTAGCAATTCTTATGGCAATTCAATTTCTTAAAAAAGAAAAGAAAGTTTTATTGATATCTTTGTTTTTTATATCAATGATTTCTGGAAATCCTGCCTTCTCAGATCAGACCTTTCCTTAGAACAGGAAAACAATTAAGGAAAAAGGAACACAATTAAGCACAAACATCCCCAGCAATGATCTCATCTGATGATGTAGGAAACATTTTCACCTCATAGTCTCTTCTCTTTTCTTTATCTCTTTCTGAAAGCAGAATTTCAAACTTCAATGATTCTGCTGATTTCTCCAGTTTTCATTCTCTTTTCCCTTAAGTTTTCCCACTTATCTGAAATCTTACTATGAATTTTCTGTTGAAATGTGGATATTTCTAATCAGCTGAAATTTCAAATAATTCCTTTGGCAGGGCTACAGTTGATACTACTTACAACAGTAAGAAGTCTGGAATTTAACTCAGCTTTTGCTAAGCTTAGATCCAGACAGGGTGGTCTTTGGGCTTATGGCCAGGAGGTTTCTGGATTTGGGGATTTCCCCTTCTATTATCATAAAAACCAACTGGATGATGTGATGAGACTAAGGGCAGGATTTATGATAGTATTTCCAAATTTTGAAATTCTTTGACACCATTTGGAATCCTCAGAATTTTAGGACTATAGGATAATTTGAGTAGCACATATGGAATCTATTTAGTTGTCATATTAATAATAATAAGCTACTATGTGTTAGCATTTATTTCTCTTATTTTAATTTTTTATCTAGACTTTATCAATCTATTGTTTAATCCATACTAATCAACCATTGTGGAGGTACCTCAAACTGTGTGAGATATATAATCCTAAATTATATGTAAATAGAATTCATAGAGTAAGTTATATTTTAAATGGGGAAGAAGTGATGTTTTATTTGCTTTTAAAAATTATTTGTTTAATTATTTCCCAATTACATGTAAAAAAAAATTTAACAATCATTTGAAATTTTTTTGAATTCCAAAATTTCTACCTTCTTCTTTCAGGCTACTTGAAGTATTTTTTCTTCTTCTGAGTTTTGATTTTCTCTGTCATCATAGTTGCTTTTTATGTCTGGTTCTTTTTTAGTTGTTTGCTTATTTCCCCATCCTATTTCTTGATTTGGAACTTTATGTTAATGTTGGCTTCCGTTGGTGGGGGGGGGGCTGGATAAGACAGGGCCACTATATCAAGTTTTAAGCTATTTCATATTGCTATTTCACATCTCATCTTGTGATTTAGAAGTTTTGGGTGTTTCCAAAATAATGTGGTCTAAGTGAAGTGTGATCACTGCTCTATTGGTCTGTTCTCTGGTCCTTATCCAGGAAGGGCCTCTGATCCCTTGGAATTACAATCAATAATCCTCTTCACCATCCCTCCTTCCCTGGGACTGGAAACTATTATTCCTACAGGTCCGTTTGGAATAGCAGTGATGCTGCCTCTTAGGGCTTCCATTCCTTCTTAACTGAACTGTGACCCAAAAGTGGCCATGGGCAATGTAATTGCCAGATATTTCCCAGGCTTGTGTGGATAGCTAGCACAGAATCCCTTGCAATCTCTTTCTGACCAGTTGCCAGATTCTTTTACTGGTTTTGGCTTAAAAGCTCCTGAAGCTACTGCTACTTCAGTCACCACCACCTAGTCCCACTATTACTGTTTCATTCATGAAAGTTCCAGACCAGCCTTCACCTCCTCTCCCACTCAGAGATCTTTATGTTTGTCTTGGGATAGAAGAATTTCACTCTGACCTTTTACTAGCTCTGCTACTCCAGAGTTCAATTTGAGGCATTATTTTAAAGTTGCTTAGAGCTATATGTTGGGAGAGCTCAGTTGAGTGTTTTCTCTGCTTCCCCATCTTGGCTCTGCCCTGGAAATCTGGAGAAATTATTGTGAATCCTTTAGTAAAATAAATAATCTGTGAGTCTATATTCACTATATAAGTTCAACTCCTGAATAGCAAGTTCTCTTCCATGTAAACACAATATGTGTCACAATATCTTCCTTCTCAGCCTTTATCCTGGTTTTACCATGAATGTATTTGTAGGACTTTCCCCCCTTTATTAGAGGCCTCAAGAGTTTGCAGGATGAAAATGTTACCTAATTACTTTGTAGTAATACATAGTTATCTAGAATATGTAGATATAGTACTGGATAATGACTATCCTCAATTATTTAAACTAAAAATTATTTCCTAATTCCAGATTATTTCAGATTTAGTTCAGAGAAAGAGGGAAAGACAGAGACAGAGAGATTTAACAAGGAAGGACTATGATATAAAGACAAAAAAGGCATCAGTACATTTTTTAAAAATCAAAAAGCCATCTTAACACTTCTTTTTTTTTTTTTTTTTTTAACAGTGCCACAGATGGAATGTCAATTATAAGTCTACCTTTTAAGATCAAACAAATAAACAAACAGCTTCCCATTTCTGAAAGAGAGTTACAGTCTACACTGTTGATGGAACAGTACATTAGTTCACCTTTTCCGGAAAGCAATTTGAAATTACACTAAAATATCCAGACCCATTGACTCAAAGATTCTTTTATTAGGCATATATTTAAAGGAGGGTCAAGGACAAAAAAGAAGATACTATATTTACTAAATTATCCATAGGAAGGAAATGAGATTTACTAATTACTTATTATTATGTTTCAGGTAATATGCTAAATGTTTTACAAATATTATCATATTTGACTTTCACAACAATCCTATTTTTTATTATTATTACCCCCATTTTACCATTGAGCAAAGTAAGACAAAGAGATGTATATGATTTGTCCTGGATCAGTAAGTGCCTGAGGCTGGATTTGGATTCAGGTTTTCTGGATCCCAGGCCCAGAACTCTACTCACTGTGCTATCATAGCAGCATTTTTTGTAAGAGCAAAGAACTAGAAACAAAGTAAATGCTTACTGACTAGGAAATGGCTAAGTAAATTTTAACATATTAATATAATTGATATTTGAGTGCCATAAGAAATGAAAAAATTCAGAGGTGCATGGGAAGACATATGCACTGATGCAGAGTGAAATTCCAAGGGTCAAGAAAACAATATACACAATGGCTACACTTTTGGAAATGGAAAGAATAATTAATACGAGAGAGAATAAGTAAGTAAGTATAATGACCAAGTTTGTCCCAAAGATGGCAAATATATCTTGCTTTCTTCTTTGCAGGGATGAGGACATATGTATAGAACTATATAGATAGAATTCAATGTCGGATTTTGTATTGAGTAACATACATTGTCAGACTTGCTTAATGTGTTGATTAGTTTTGTTGAGTTTTTTTTTTCTTTCAAAAATTTTGCTCCAATGGATGACTCATTAGGTAGAAGAAAGAAAAGAATATATTTGGAAAAGGAAATGAGGATGATATAAAAATGATATTAATTAAAATTCAAAAAAACTTATCCTTTCTTCAAAATTAAATATACCACTTATAATTACTGCTAAGGTCTCCTGACCTAGACTAAGTGTTTGGGAGGAGCACCTTCTTTCAGTTAGTTCCCGAACCCTCCAAATTCATCGCCTGCCTAAAGAATTAGGAATCTATAGGAGAATGACCAAAGTTGCTGTCAGTAAAAAGACTTAAACAACAAGGAACCTTCATTTTATGGAAATTTTGGGGGAAATTTTATGGAAAATTGTGGTGAAAGTGTTCAAACCTTAACTTAAAAACTGAAATTTTAAAGTCAACTTGCATGTACCCTGAAACATGAAAATATTTGGATTTGTAAATTTTTTTTTTAATGTCCTATTTTTCTTTGGAAAGTAACTCTTTATCTCGAAGGGTTACCTGTATGGGATTCTTTCATTTGTGGAGAGTGATTGCTCTTACCTATAGGGTTGGTGAGATTGGGAGAGAGCTTTTCTGGCTTCTACTTCAAAAGAGTTTTGCTAAAAGCAATATTAATTTCTCTTCAGGTCTCAGAAAAGAGAGACTCTGGGAAGAAGTAGATATGAGAGGAGCTGGAAGTCTCTAGCATGTCACTGTTCACAGCTTGCTACAGTAGAGATTTAGGGAATTTTCCCTTGGGTGAGATCTGGGACTCTCATGGTTGAGATGAGTTACCTAGCTTCCAAGGGGAAAACTCCTTCAATCTGTACTGTTTGTTCTATATTCTCCTTCATATATTTTCTGTTTGCTATTGGCTTGGATATTTCTTTACAATTTGCTGTTTGTGTGTTTCTTGTGGAACTGGCATCTGATGATAATCTTAGGTTTAGAGCTTGGGGAGACTTTAATTTCAACCTAAAAAGTTATATATATGCCCTTAGACTAATAATATTTAAGGGAGCAGACTGACATAAATCTAGTCTAGTCTACCCAACCACTTGCTTCCTCTCCCAGCAAGAATCAGGAGATGCTAGAGATGTCTATTCTTGCCTCTCTGTGAAACCCACACACACATCACTTATTATATTAAAAAATGGCCAAAGGTGGTGGGGGGGAACAAGTATTTTTTAGTTGAATTTTGTTTTGCTTTCAGTTTCTTCTATTTCCGTGCTTGTTAGAATATGTCAAGGTGCCCTGAAATTCAAGGAACTCTGGGCAGCCAAGACTATCTTGAAATACTGCAGATAGGCGTTGGTGCAGATAGCATTTATAAATACATGTTAACATAGTGTGTTCTAAGAGACTAGTAGGAAGTAAGCAAAACATAACCTCAAAACTAGATGAAGCACACTTTAATGTTTTAATATGTATCAAGGAATTAAATAGGCTTGAGAAGCATGTGAGAATGTGTGAATTCCACTGCAGTTAACGAAAGCATACAAGAAATTTAAGAACAACTTTTGATTTGCTCTTGAAAAAATTATACCCAAAGGGATTGTGACTTTGATATACAAACCATGAAAAATTAAAAGCATCCCTTTGTAACTTTTAAAAACCTTGCTCCCTGCCCATTCCACATATATGATTGGTGGGGAGAGCAGATCAGGTATGGCAGCTGAGAGACTGGCATGGAAAAAAAAAGTGGCATGGAAAGGCAAAGAATCAAGAGTACTTTCTGGGCATGGGGAACAATCACTGAAAAGGAACCAAAATGAGAGATAGACTGTGGAGAATGAGGAACAATAATAAGGCCAAGCTTGGCTTGAGTGGAGTATTCATTAAAGGGAGTGATATAGATTAAAGCTGGAAGGGAAGGTTTGGGCCAGGTTGTGTAAGGCTTTAAAAGTAAATAAAGAAATTTGTATTTGATCCTAGTTAATTGGGAACCATTGAAATAGACTCAGTAGAAAACTTGGGGGAGAGTTGGGAGGTCACAAAAATTTTTAACAAGAGGGTCATTGAAGAATTTAAACAAGTAGACAGAGGAGAAAAAAGATCAATGGGCTGAATAAAATTTTATTTAATTCAAGTATTTTCATTATTGTTAAATTAATTTAGGGAATTTTGACAATTAATAATGGCTTCATCACATTTGCTCTTCACAACCCTTAAAGATAAGTTATTTTGTTATCTTCCTGTCCCATCTTTTTTCTCCTCCCTCCCAAACCCATTTTAAAGATCAGAAAATTAAAATTCAGAGAGCTTCTATGACTTGTTCATGGTTACTCATGCTCATGATTAAAGCCCTGTTGTTTATATGAATCATCTGTGTAACTGTTAAAAAAGGGGGTTAATTGGGGAAGAGAAACATCCCCATTGTTTTCTGGAGCTCCCTTACCCCTTGAGGGTTTTTTTCTCTTAGAGCCATCTTCCAAATTTGAAACTTCCACCTGCATGGCTTCCAAATATTTTTCCAGTTGGGTTATTTTCTGACCTTGTTTTTCCACTTCAGCTATATTCTTTGCTCCACTGCATTAATTCTGTTTTTTGGCCAGGCCCACTGAATTTTTCTAAATTCTCTTCATTATCTATCTTGAGAAGTTTTTCCATGAACTCTTCTAAAAATTCCTTTGTTACATTCTTCCTTTAATTCCTCCTGAGGTTTCTCTACTGTATTCAACTATTTTTTTGGTAATAGGAGAGGGGATATGTGAATTTTATTTTTATCCTGTTACCCACTTGAGTTCATCTCTATTTATTACTTTGTTACTCATGCAACTTTTGATGCTGTTGTTGAACTTCTGATATTTCCCTTGTTTCTCTTATGCTGTATTTTTATTTATTTATTTTTTAAGTATCAGTTTTCCTTTAGTTTGGTCATTGTCTTTTGGTAAATTTTTTCTTGTAAGAATTCCTGGTAATTTTTTTTTCAGCATTTCTGTTGCTATTTTTAAGGGAGTTCATTTGGAATCTGGCTTCTTTGCAATTTTTCTCATTCCATTGTCTTCTTAGATATATCCCCAAAATTTTGCAGGCATTTTAATTCTTCAGTATTCCTCAGAGAGGGCCCTAAAAAAAGAAACAAAAATATGAAAATTCTTTGAATATGAGGCAATTTTTCTTTTTCTTTCTTTCTTTTCTTTTTAGTATTTAATATGTTTTAATCAGCTAAGATTTGCTTTCTCATCCTTCCAATTCAATCTTCTTACATCCCAATTGAAAAGAAAAACAAAACTCATCGCAAACATGTAAATTAAAATAAATTTCTACATTGGACATGACAAAAAAATTCTCATTTTTGCATTTTCTGAGTCCTTTATTTCTTTATCATCAGGAAGTAGATGGCATGTTTCATCATTAGTCCTATGGAATCCTGATAGTCATTATGCTAAAAGGAGCTCAGCATAACAATATTCCATCACATTAATATATTATAACTTAAAACCATACTATACCATTATTAATATAACATCCATTCCCCAAATTATAGGATCTTCCTCAAATTCCCATTCTCTGCCACCTCCAAATTAGTTATGTTTTTGTATATCCTAAGAATTTGTTTTGCTTAGAACAGTCCCTCCCTTCATCTACTTTCCCTTCTTGTTCAGTGAAAAGTATTTTATACCCAGTTCTCTGTGTGTATATTTTTCTTCTTTTGATAATTCACATGAAAGTGAGGTTCAACTGTCAGCCATTCCCCTTGTCCCTTGTTTGTTCAGATGCCTACTTGTACACCCTGATTAATGACAGGATTTTTCTTAACCTTCTTTTTCCTTTCTCTCTTATTCTATTCTTTTCTTTAGATCATCAAGATAAAACAGATCCACTCTCAAGCCTTTTGTAATTGGACTCCCTTTATGAACCCTGATGATGATAGGGTTCAGTGAGACATGCATCATTTCCCCATATTATAATGTAAGTAGTTTATCTTTGATTAGTCTTTTTTATTAGCGTTTATATTTTACCTTTTGTGTTTCTCTTCACTTGTTTTTGAACTTCAGAATTTCTCTGCAGTCTTTTTTTTCAGGAATACCTGGAGATTCTCTAGTAAAGGTCCAATTTTCTACTTATAGTTTTCTTAGTTTTGTTGGATAAATTACTTTGGTTATAAGTCCATGTCCTCTGTCCCCAGAATATCATATTCTAAGTTCTCTCTCCTTTACAATGGTTGCTGCTAAATCATGTGGGACTCTAACTATGGTTCCTCAGTTTTTGAATCATTTCTTTCTGAGTGCTTAGAATATTTTTTTCTTTGACCAGAATTTCAAGATTTTTGGTTTCTGGAAATTTACAGTGGATGCTTTCTATTTTACTTTGCCCTCTGGTTCTAAGAGATTTGGGCAGTTTTCTTTTTATTTCCTGAAATTTGTTGAAGCTTTTTTTTTTTTTTTTTTTTTTTGGATCATGGTGTTCAGATACTCGACTGATTCTTAAATTCTTATTTCTCAATTTGATTTCCAGGTCAGTTGTATTTTATGAGATACCTTATACTTTATTCCATTTTTTTTTCAGTCTTTTGACTTTTAATATTTCTTGTTGCCTCATCAGATCACTGACTTCTATCTGATCCATTCAAATTTTCAGGGAATTTGTTCTTTCAGCAAGGTTTTAAACTCTTTTGCCAATCTTTTACTTTCTTTTCCTTCTTCTGTATCTCTCATTTCTTTTCTGTTTCATCAAGCACTTTCATTTATTTTTTTTCCCCAAAAATGTTTCTAAAACTTTGCTTCATCTCTTCTATCAATCTTAGTTTGTGCCTAAGCTGAGTTCCCTTCCCTCCACCCCCCACCGATTTGCTTTATCAAAGCAAAGTGACTCTAAGTGACTCTAAACTCTGTGTTTGTGTCTGGAGAATCTTTGTCCCCATAACAGCTCATCATGATGGGGTTCTGATTTTGGACTTTGGTGTTAAGACTAAATTCTGTCATACTTCTGGAAGAAAAGTCTGGACTAGTACTATTGTTTTCTTGGGGCATTGTTGTGTTACTTTAGGATTTCAGCGACAAGCTAGGGACCTGTAAGCTTGTAATCTCCCAAAACATTCTGTTCCAGGATAAAATTTGATTTCTGTCCCCTTGGCCTCAACTGCTGTTGGACTCAACCCCTATCAGCCAATTTGAAAGATCTGTTGTTTCAGTGGCAGAATTGTAGGTTCCCCTTTAGTTTGGGATTGCTGTTTTTATTATTCCTCTTCAGGCTTGACTAAATGCTGGAATGAAATCTTGTCCTGAGTTTAGGTTCTGAGCCGGAATTTCTTCTTTCTTGGAAGAGCCTCCTTGCCCAGGAATGCTATTATGCTGTATAGGTCTGCCCTGGAACTGTGCAATGGGTGATGAAGCTACTGGTTTGTATCTGTCCCCCTGGTTGTGTTCTGCTGTGGGCCTGGGACATGCTCTTGCTCTGATGCATGGTCTTTCTGGCTTGTGCTCTACTGTATGTACAATACTGATCCCACCTGTTCCCATTGTTGGCAGACCTTATCTGTTTCCCTTTGTTGATCTGGGCTGTTCAAAAGACTCGCTGTGATTTTTGGGATTTCCCCATCATGAACGGCTCTGGTTTAGAGTTTGTGGATAGCAGCTCATAGCAGTTTCTTTTCACTCTGCCATTGCCACTTCACCTTTTTTTTCTTTTGCTCTCTAATACAATGATTTCATTTTCCTCTCCCATTCCTCTTTTATCCTTTTACAGTGCTACCACTCTTATTCTCTCCTATTTGGTTTATTACAATAGCTTTCTAGTTTCATGCAGCCTCTAGTTTCTTGCCTATTCAATCCCAGTTTAGGAACTACTGCCATATTAATCTTCCTAATGGAAAGGTCTAAATATGTTGCTCAAGTAATCAAAAACTTTCTATGATTCACTATTATTTTAAACAACTAAAGTGGAATGCCTTGCACATATATTACCTGGTAGTAGTTTAATAACTGTTTGCTTTTTTGTTGAATTAAAGCTAAGAGACTGTGAAATGAATATTAAATTAGAAGAACTAACTTCAAGTCCCAGTGCCCTACTGGTTATCTGATCTTGAGCTTGCTTCCTCCCCTATAAAGTGGGAATAATTCTTGCTTTATCTTATTATTACTATTATGCATGTATCCTAAATATTGTCTTGATGTTATGACACTAAAAATCAGCATGTTAAATGTATTTCTTGGTGTAACAATAATAGGAAATTCCTTAGTAGGCTCTAAAGAGATCTTTAGGTAACTGTACATAGAAGGTTGCTAAGCTAGTATCAATAATTGAGAAAGTAATTCTAGGTGCTTCCTAGGTGCATTTGAAGTATGTCCTGTGACATTTCTTTTAGAATAGAGCAAAGTGAGACCTGTTAAGGACGTTAGCTTAAAAAGGTCAAGGACTTTCATCTCACTTAAATCCAATTCACTTGCATGTTATGGCATTACCTCCCTGATGTCGTGGTTGTCTTTGAGAATGAAGGACAACAGTTGTCAAAGATAGATGAGATCTTCTTTACAAAATCCCATAGTAGTTATTTTCACAATCTGGCTTCAAACTTCATCATTCAACTGCAAATGCCATTTCTAAATTTTACAGAGTTCTTTTCATTGCAAGATTTAGTAGTCTTTTCTCAATCTTCCTCCTTTTTGACTTCTAGGAAGCATTTTAAAGGACTATCCATCCCCTACTCCTGGATCATCTTTCCTCTTTGGGTTTTTGCAACACTTCTTTCTTGTAGTTAGTTCTCTCACCTGGCTGATTGGCTTCTTCTCAACCTCCTATACTCGAAGTCAAGTCCCCTAATAGTGGGTGTCCCCCAAGGCTGTCTTGGATCCCCTTCTCTTCTCTCTCCACATTTTCTTTGATGTTCTTGTCAGCAGCTCCTATGGGTTTAATGATAATTTCTGTGCAGATGATTCTCAGATCTATTTTCTCAGTCTTTAGATTCTCTGCTGATCTCTGGTTGTATATTTAAATGGCCTATTAGACAGTTCAAACTAGTTATCCCATAGACATTGAAAGCTTGTTTCCAAAACAGAATTCACTGGCTTTCTATTCTAATCCACTCTTTTTTCTGAACTTTCCTATTTCCTAATCATTTAGGTTCACAATCTGGCATTATATCCTTGACTCCTTAATCTTCCTCATTCCATATATTCAATTTTCCAAAATCATATTTTTTCTTATTCCACAAGCCCTCTCACCTCCATTCCCTTTTCCCTATGAACTCAGCCACCATATTATTTAAGTCCTCATCATCATTTGGCTAGATTAGTATGAATACTTCCTAATCGATTTCCTTTGACCTTTCCCTAGTCTAATGTATTCTGCATACAGGTATCAAAGTCATTTTCTTGAAGTATGTTTTTATTATTCCCCTTCTTCATAACTCTAATGGCTCCCTACTGCCTTTGTGGGTGGGTTTTTTTTTTTTTTTTCAATTAATAAAAATCTATTTTCTCTTTTTCACCTGCTCCCACCATTAGGGTAAAAAAGAAAGAAAAACAAAATTCTTGGAGGCAGCTAGATGGTGCAGTGGATAGAGCACCAGCCTGAAGTCAGGAGGACCTGAGTTCAATTCTGGTCTCAGGTACTTAACACTTCCTAGTTGTGTGATCCTGGGCAAGTCACTTAACCCCAATTGCCTCAGTCAAAATAAAGAAAATTAAGAAAAAGGAAAAAAAATTCTTGTGAACAATAAGCATGTAACAAATCCCTACATTTAACCAAGTCCAAAATATTTCTCTTTTTCTGTTCTGAGTCTATTACCTTTCCCTATTATCTTTGTAATCAATGTATATAGAGTGTATACACTCTACAATCTAGTCAAAGTAGCCATCTTCCTTTTCATTCAAGGTCTTGTTGCATTGGCTGTCCTGTGTTTCTGAAATACATTCACTTCATTTCCTCCCTTCTTATGCTACCTTATTTCCTTCAAACCTCAGCTCAAGGTGAGGACTTTTCTGATTGTTGCAGTTGTCTAAGCACAGTGTGGTAGGTAAAATACCAAGCCTGGAGTCAGGAAAGCCTGAGTTCTAATCCAGCTTCAGATACTTACTAGCTGTGTGACCCTGGGCAAATCATTTAATCCTGTTTGCCTAGGCTTCCTCATCTGTAAGAGGAGCTAGAGAAAGAAATGGCAAGAAAACCCTAAATGGGGCCACAAAAAGTCAAACATGATTTTAAAATGACTAAACAACAACATGTGATCTAGATTTATACAGTGTGTGTGTGTGTGTGTGTGTGTGCGTGCGCACGTGCATATGTTGTCTCCTCCAATAAAATATAAACTCATTGAGGGCAGGAATTGTTTATTTTTTTGTCTGTGTCTCTATCACATAGTAAGTGCTTAATAAATACTTTTTGTTTGACTGATGATAGCCAGGTATTCAAGCTTCACAATCTGAATGTAATCAACTTGACCTGTTTTATATTACACTAGTACTTTCTTTTATTAATCTACAGAAGAGACAAACTAGTTTCTTTCTTGTCTATAAATTTATACCACCTTTTCTTCCTTGCACGTATTTGCCCAAAATGTATCTCGATTGCTAGCTTTACCAACAGAAATCCTTTCCCTCATTTCTGGTTCAAGAAAGTGCTATTTCCTTGATAAAGCCTTGCCTGATCTCCCAAGTGATAGCAGTCCCTATTTTAGCTATTTTTAGCATTGTGTAATTTCTCCAATGGACTTTTAATACTGTAAATATTTAAATTATTAATCAGTGTTAATTTTGAGTATGTCATTTCCAACATGAATTTCTTGTGGGCAAAGATTATGTCTTTTAATTTTGTATCTTTCATAGTTCCTTGCATAGGATAATTACTTAATAAACGATGGGTTTGTAAGAACCAGAATTGGATAAAACTACAACATTCACATGCTTAGGAAGAACTAACTGGCTTTAAACAGGGCAGTCATCTTCAATCCCAAAATACATGAAAGCATCACCTGGGTATTCAGGCTCACATCTAACTTAAGAAAAAGTTCCTGATGAAGCTAATAAAAATCAATTAGATTTTTGTCCTGAGAATTATGATGCCAGGTTTTAACTTAAAATGCTGTGTTTTTTTCAGCTGAGTTAGTTATAAACTCCATTCTCTCTCCCCACTTTTTTTTTTTTTAAATTCCAATGGGATTCACAAAGGAAGAATGATACAACCTTAGTAAACTAAACATTAGTATTGAAATTCCTGTTCTTTTGCTGACTACAAGCATAATTAGGCTATTTGTGTTCTGGCAAATTGCTCTTTCTATAGTTGAGTCTTTCATTTCTTCCCTCAAAATGGTTTGTTTTATGTCCAAATATGATTTTCAAATGATTAAATTTGATTTATTTTGTATGTCGGCTTTGACCACTAAGCATATGTCATCACCACTGCTTAATTCATAACAGAATATAAATTGTTTCATGTGCTCCTCTAAATTCCATTAGCTAAAATAAAATGTAAAATTTGTTCTCTACAATCCATAAGTGAGTTTATATTGAAGAATACTAAGCAACAGTAGACAGTAACCAAGAGAATAAGAGAAGAAATCAACCCAAGAGAAATTTTTACTAAAAGTGCTTTGAAAGCCATAAACACTGGCTATTCTTAGCTCCCCTTTGGGAAATTCATAGCATCTTAGATGTCATCTTTTCAAGATGTTATCCTGCTTTTTTTTTTCCTTTTAGATTTTCCATCTCTTGGATAAAAGTAGGAAAAAGGAAAGAGATAAGCATGGAAGGGAAGGAAGTCTGCTCCTCCACCTACCGTTTATCATTAAAACACTGATTGTAGATATAAGATTAAAAAATAAATAAGCCCTTTATATGATATCTTGCTAATAGCAACAAGCCAGACTGAGAAATCTAAATATCAACAGATTTAGGAAGACAAATCTATATGGAATCATATCACCTTTCATGGTTCACCTTTTTTTTTTTTTTTTTTTTTTTTTTTTTTTTTTAAACCACCAGAGAATGTAATCCACATGTTTATACAAGTACTCCTCAAATTGCAATTCATGCAGGAGGGGAGTGACATTTACCTTTAGATATCTACTCTTTAGATTTGAAAACAGTAGCAGGATAAAAGCTAAATGAATGAAAATCTACTCACACTAAATCAGAATTTACCTAATTAACATTGACACAATTACCCTTAAAAGGAAGTTCTTAAAACTTAATACTTATTGGAGTGTCCAGTCAAAGGAATTGAACCATTCACTTTGTCCCAAGGAAGTTCTTCAAAGACACATTGCCACTTACCCAAGGGACTTTGGGGCAAAGAAACAGAAACCTGCATTGACCCTTCAGAGATTCCTCGACTGGGACTCATGGAACACTAAGAAAAAGGCACTTTTAAGAAAAACTCTTGTTTAAAAAAACTTGTAACAGACAGTAAATAGGAGTAACAGTGAGGCTTTCCAAGAATATTAATCCTGAACATAAAGGACATGAGGGGAGGGAACCAAAGTAAGTGAGAGAGACAGGAGATTCAATAAAGGGGCCAGGAGGAAAGGGAAACTTCCTAAGCCCCAGACCTTAAATCATGCTGTGAGGCAGGCAAGTTACTACCCTAATCATCTTTGCAAATGGAACATTTTCCATTTTTAAAGACATCTGAACTTTTATTATATGTGCTTTGCCAGAAGATATAACAATCAATTCATATTAACTTCCTTTTCTTCTGTTTGTTCTTTGTCTCCTTAAGCCATGTGGAATAATTTTTTTTCTTTTACCAGACATGCTCACATGTGCACTAATATGTTTTAAGTTATGTCCTCTTTCGAGGAAGAAGATCCATTAGTGAGAGTTCCTCTTCCTTTTCACTTGAGTGGCCACCACCCTTGTTCAGGCCCCATCACCTCCTGTTTGACCCTTTACAGCAACTTCCAGTCTCTGTCCTTTCTAATCCATTGTCCCCATCATTGCCATAATACTCTTAAGAGGACATAAATGGCCCTATAATTTTCCTGCTCAGAAGCTTCTATGACTCCATATTACCTGTAAGATAAAATACAAATTCCTAAACTTGGAATTTAAAGCCCTGTGCAACCTCTCTCCAGCTTGTCTTTCCAGGTTTTCACAACTTTACTCTTATTACTCTCCTTTCCAGTCAAATTGGCCTGTGGTAGATAGAGCCCTGGACATGGAGTCAGGAAGCCACTCTGTGACCCAGGACAAGGATCTACATCTCTTGGGGCCTCCTTATTTGTAAAATGAGGTTGGACTTGGTATTTCTTCTGCCTCTAATCCTACAGAGCTATATCATTTTGTTCCCCAGATTTTGTATTCTATTTCCTAGCCTGACATAAATTGCCTTTCATGCAGGGAATGCTTTCTCATCTCCACTCTTCAGAAACTCTTAGTTTCATTAAAGACTCAATTGCAAGAAGCAGGAGTTCTCAGAGAAGAAAACAGGTCAGGTATCAGATTGGCTTGGTGGCCAAGCAGCATAGTACCAAGAATGGGAGATAAGATTAAGATTAATAGCCTCCTCCTTACTTTAAGTGTTTGTGCTGCCCCAGCATCTCCTCCTTCTGATTGGCTGATTTCTCTCATACTGGGGGCCCTTCAAGTCTTCAGTCCTCTCTAGATTCCACTGAGGACTCCAGACTTTCTGCCCAGTCTCTCCCTTGACTCTCACCCCATCTTTTTTTTTCAGTTTCCTTTTATATGTAATCTCCTTCCATTAGAATATAAACTCCCTGGGGGTAAAGAATGGCTTTCAGCTAGTTTTGGGGGTCCCAAGGTTTAGCACCAGGTTGGATACAGAAAATGCTTGAGAAACACCTGTTGACTTGATTCTGTGTGCCTGCTACCTCCTACTGGAAGTCTTTCCTGAGGTCCTTACTTGGTAAGGGCTCCCCCTTCCTCAAATGATCATGAGTACATGTGTCTGTTTGTTTATTGTATCCTGCAGTAAAATGTAACCTCTTTAAAGCTGGAAGTGTTCACTTTTTCTTAGTATCTTCAGTCCTTAGCTTAAAATCTTGCTCATAATATTTAGTAAAAAAGTTTCTTGGACTGGAGAAGCCTGAAGTGACTACAAACATCAGGCATAATGTGACATCACGGTGCCTAATGGCAAATAAGCTCAACTCTCCCTCTCTAGAGCTTGTTCTCTGGATCCTCCTTCAGATATGTCAGTTGCTATTAGCAGGGTGAGATTTGGGTAAACATTACAGGCAATTCCAATATTGGGGGCTGTCATGTTAGAGAACATCCTACATTGATAAGGTCATAAGCCTAGACCAAACTAATAACAACAATGGCTATATTTACATAGCACTTTTGAGATTCACCAGGTTTCTCATGAGAGCCTCAAAATAAGCCATAGAGTAGATATTATAGTTATTACTATTTTCACTTTATAGCTGTGGAAGGATGAGGATAGAAGAGGTCTGGTGATTTGCTTATTGTTGCTAAGTATCAGAGGTTGGATCTAGGAAATTCTAGATATTCACTAATACAACTTTATCACGTTGCCAGGAATGGCAATGAAGTACAGTGGACTAGAGTTTGCAGATAATTCTTCTAACGTATCCTCAGGTTACAAAAAAGCAAGTCTGTTTTTGCTTTGTGCTATCTTCCAGATTGTTATTAGTTGCTCCTGAGAGGAAACTATATACAGGTAGAGATTCTCTTCCTCCTAAGGTCTGCTCTTTTGTGCTTGTTTACAAAAAAAGGGGAAAAAAAAGAAGAGAGAAAAAGAGAAAGTGGCAGTGGAAGAGGGAGAGAAGTGAGAGAGACAAGTTCTTCTTAGCCTCTCAGCAAGGTACCAGTGGGCATGCTACATTCCTTGGGGAGATGCTCCTCAACAGCCAAGAGACAAAGGCTCACATCCTGTATTCTCTTAAGTGGATTAAGGAATGCATGAAATGCATGAGGGACTTCTCTGATCAACCTTCTCACATATATCTTGTGTTGTCTTTTGATACATAATGAAACTGGCTCTACCATTTCTCTATTATGTGGTCTTAAGCAAGTCATAATCTGGACTGAAGTCTAATCTACATAATGTTCAGGTGCCATCTCCTTCATGAAGCTACTCCGAATTCCTTCAGATCTTAGTAACACCTTTCTTAAAATTACTTTGTACTAATCGTGTATATACACATATTGATTATGGTGCTATAAAGGGAAAGAACAAAATAACTAAAACTGAATGTTGGGAAATTATAAAGAATAAGCTTGTAACCAAAGAAGAGATATGATAAGTTACCTTGCCCAACTCCTTTGCAAAGATTGGAAGGGGGAATTGAATATAACTTGGAACACTGCATGTAATTTAAGATTTTTTTGAATGTATAAATTGTTTTGCTGAATTTTTTCCTTTCATTTTCTCTCCTTTCCCTCTTTTCCTTCTTTCTTTCTTTTTTTTTTTTTTTTTTTTTTTAATTTTTTATTTTATTTTATAATTATTACATTTTTTGACAGTCCTTCTTTCTTTCTTAAAAGAAATTCTTTGTTATAAGGGAGAGTTCTTTGGGAGAGGTGAGTTGTTCCTGGTGGTGCATACCTGTAATCCCTGCTCATATTGAGGATAGTCTGAGGTTGGGGGATTTCTTCAGTTTAGGAGTTGTGAATTATAGTTTTACAAGTCAACAGCAATAATATATTAAGTCCTGTGGAATAGAGGTTGCCCATTTTTGTTTGCATAAAGAGGACTGAAGTGATCCAGTAAGGAAAAGAGAAGAATAAAACTCTTGTGCCAGTCAGAGGGGGACCAGGCCCATGAGTAGGTTCTATACTTCCAGCCTAGGCAAAATAAAGAGACCCAGTATTAAGGGAGAAGGAGGGGATACAGGGGCAATATAGATAATGTAAAAATAAAAGGTATCACTACAAAAGTTTTTTAAAATCATGCATATAGTATATACCCAATAGAAAGTAAATTTGTGGGGAGGAACTGTCTTGCTTTTGTCTCTAGACAAAGAAAAACAAGTCTACCCAAGAGTCATCCAGACAAGTACTTACCTGTTAAATTCCTACTTTGTTTCTCCTCTCCTTCCAAGTTACAGTGATTTCTTTTTCCTTTGAACTTTTCTAGTATTTCCTTATAGATACCACTCACAGGCACTTATATGTGACCTGATATTGCTTGTTATCTTGTATTCCAAGTTAACAACTACATCATCAGCTACTTGAGAGCAGGGACCATATGCCATATTGCTTTGTGCTCCACCATAATGTCTAGTGTTGACAACTCCTAATTCATTTTGATATAAATCATGCTACAGCCTGGAACATTAATGGCAAAGAGAAACTGGCATATATTACTGGAAATAGATTCAAATATTACACTAATTCTCCCAATATTATTATCCCCATGGAGAAGGGTGCATATATATACATATATATATATATATATATACACACACACACACACAAACACACAAACAGACACACACACACACACATATATATATAATATAGAGAGAAAACTTTCCTTCCTACTCTGTGGTTATGGGCATTATTTTTATTGAGACTAACTCCTTTCATTCTAGAGATGAGAATGCAGGTCCAGAGAGATTATGATCTCAGGATTGTAGATTTTGATTTTCAAGCTCCCTAGCTGAACCCCCTCATTTACAGATGAAGAAGTAAAGATTGTAAGAAGCTAAGTGACTTGTCTGAGGTTATAAACAAGCAGCAAATTGTAGAGTAGGATTCTTTTGCCTCCAAATCTTGCATTCTTGTCACTGAACCATCCTCAAGAATTTTGGCCAGGGCAACAGAACTAGTTAGTAGAACAGTTGGGGCCTACAACTCAGATTTCCAGATTTCTTTCTTTCTTTTTTTTTTTTCCCTGAGGCTGGGGTTAAGTGACCTGCCCAGGGTCACACAGTTAGGAAGTGTTAAGTGTCTGAGAGCAGATTTGAATTCCGGTCCTCCTGAATTCAGGGCTGGTCCTCTATCCACTGCGCCACCTAGCTGCGCCCTGATTTCCAGATTTCTAATTCAATTCCTTCTATTGATTTGTTGGGAACTTCTTCCAACCTCCTTAGACACACTCACATTGACCTGAAGACTTCTAAGTCCTCTGATGTTACTACTGGTCACAGATGGCATACAGTGACTACCTTTTGCATGTCTTGAATGTTGTTATAATATAATATAATATATAATATAATATAATATGATATAATATAATATAATAGTTTGCATGTATTGAATGTTGTTATAATAGTCTCTTCATGTTTTCTTCCCATGCCCTGGCCCAGTGAAATATTTTAAAAAGGTTCAATCTTTAAATCGAGCTATAAAATGTAGCTAAATGGGCCACTTGGTATAAAGTATACACCTTCTATTTCCTAAAGTGTTATATGACTGTTTTTATAGCTTTACATGGCTTTTATATGAAAACTACAGTGCAAACTACCTATAATTATACCCAGTGTTTCATTCAGTAACTTCTGTAAAATATGTTGTGCTGCTTTTTCTTTTGTGCCTTGGATGCCCTTGGGGGGAAAAAAATCTTGAACATATCAGAAGGAATTTCCTGACTTCAGAATATAAAGGAAATAAACAAAGACGCACTGATTTTATTGGCTGAAAACTTGCTAAACAGGGTAAGATCTAGTTAATGTCCCTTCCTGATATTCATTGCTCACATTAGAAACTAAAGGTTAGAAAGAAGTTCAAGACCAAAAGTGAAAACCTAGGATTAACTTTGTCACACTTTAGCCCCAAATGCTTCTCTTTTGAAGCTGTTCATAATGATTTTTCTGGGTGAATTTTGCTTCCATCAATATCTGCTCACATTTTCAGCTGGCACAAATGATATGCTAAATGGAAAAAAAATAAACCAAACCATAATTTCCTGACTGGAGATAGTGTTTGCTCTGTGCTCTGTATATCAACTACACTTTATGGGCATTTGTGGATTTTATAGATTTTAATGATGCATCTGAGTGAACAGAATAATAATATTACCTTCCATTTACTTTATAGTTCACAAGTACTTTGATCCTCATAAGAACTTTGTGGGATAGGAATAGCACAAGAAATATTTCCCTTTTTTAGAGATGACAACATAGAGACTTAGAAATGTCTTAGACACATCCAATGTTACAGAACTAGTGTTGTTGAGTAATTTTTCAGTTGTGTGATCCCATTTGGGATTTTCTTGAACTGAAACTGAACCACTGAACCAGTGAAGTGGTTTGCCATTTCCTTCTCCAACTTACTTTACAGATAAGGAAACTGAAGCAACAGGGTTAAGTGACCTACCCAGAGTCATACAGTTAGTAAGTGTCTGAAGCTAGATTTAAACTTGTTAAAAGGGGTCTTACCCAGTGCTCTATCCTCTGTGCCACTCAGCAGCCCTATAGGGCTGGTAGCAAGCTGTAAGATGCAGGACCTGAATCCTGGTCCTTTGATTTGAAATCCATTATCCCAGAACCTCAGCATTAAAAGAGCCATGAGCACTCATGCAGTCCAACACATATTCTCCAAAGAATCCCCACCATATGATACCTAGTCCATGATCATCAAACCTTTGCCTGAATACCCCTAAAAAAGGGGAAATTACTCTATCCTGAAGTGACACATTCCACTTTGCGATGACTCTAGTTATTAAAAAGAGATTCCTTGCATCAAGCCCAGATTTGCTTCTCTGTGATTTTTACTCACCACTTCTGGTCCTGTTCTCTGAGTCTGAAAGAAACAAATTTGATTCCTCTTCCAAAGCCCTTCCAATATTTGAAGGTGATTATCAGAGCTAGAAGGGACTTAAAGGGTCTGATTCTATCCTCTCAATTTATAGAGAGGGAAACTAAAGCCCAGGGATTAAATTATTTGGTTAAAGTCCTAGCTCCAAGGAGGTGGAGGAGCCAAGAATAGCTCCCAAGTTCCTGATTCTTAACCTAGAGTTCTTTTCATTACACCATCTGCTGTCACCTCTTTTTAACATCAGTGTGTTGGGCCAATAATTCATTTCAATTTATATACTATACATTCTCTCCCTACTTGATTAGTGATCTATCAGTCTTTTAATACGAAGCAGGGAGTGTGTGACCTTGAATTGTGCAGTTGTAGAAGTTAAGCCACCTGGATGGGTTTTTTCAAGTTGCTGCTGGAACACCGCAAATATTTACAGAACAATGAGAGAAACAGTCTTTAGAGGGACAGAGAACTTAAGGTGACATTTCATACAAATAGAATGGCACTGGCAGGCAATGGAGCAAACATTTTATGTTATGAGAACATATTTGGTTCAGAGGAACCAAATTTGAAATATTGTCAAATTTTATTCCCTAACCAAATATGAAACAGAAGAGAATTATTTTTCTTTCCTTTCTCATTTTTGTCTTTTCCTTTATCTTTTTATTATTTTAATAGCAATCTATTCATAACTTGGTTTTTTGGTTTCCCTAGGACTTTATATATGATTTTGATAAAAGATATTTTATATTCTCTTTTTAGGGGCATAAGGAAGCTATCTTGCTATTTTTGCCACTGGACTCATGCTAGCTAGGAGAAGAGTGGAACTGGAAATCCTTTAAGACATGTAGTAGGGTTTAAGGGTCAGAAACAGCTTGAAAACTGAGCTTCTAAGATTTGGCTGCCAGACTGGAGCTGAATAAGGGAACATTTTGGATACTTTTTTATTCCCTCCTGAATCCCTGCCAATTCAGTATATGGTATTTCCATAAAAGTCCTGTTTTTCTTCCCTTTTCTTTGAAGAGTTCCCACTCTCCTCCCCCTTACCCCCAACCAAAAAAAAAAAAAAACCAACATTTTTTTTTGTTTGTTTCAGTCATGAACTGAAAGGTTTAGAGTGAACACTGTCAATCTATGCCTCTTTCCTCATTCATGGCTGTTTGCTGTCCACGTTAGATTTATTCCAGGTAAGTTGATGGTGAGGAATACATCTATCCTGGCTTTAGCCTGGGTCAGGGTAGTATTCAACTTAATAAATATTGATTAAGGACTTACTGTGTTAAAGCCCTGCACTGGGTACTGCTAGATCAATCACTGACTTTGAAAAAAAATTTTTAAATTTTAAATTAGTATGTGTAAATTCTGCAAGAATTCAAATAAAAACTTCATTCTCTGTCTTTCCAAATTCTCAAATCTGACATAATAATCACTCCCATAGGATCATGCATTTAGAGTTGTGAGAGCCTTCAAAGTCCATCTAATCCAATCCCCCTCTCCTTACAGCTGATGAAACTGAAATTCTGGGAGGTGAGATCAGTTGCTCAAGGTCACCCAAGAAATCAGTGTTAGAAGTTGGATCTGAAGCCAGGTTGCCTCTGACCCCAGAGTTCTTTCCAATATACTCTTCCATCTTATCAAAAGGGAGGCAAGAGATAATTCTAAATTCTGAGGTCCAATTATTTCATAAAATGCCTCCATTTCTTCCACTTTACTGCCAGAAATATTGTTTTTATTTTCACTTGAATAGCTTAACTTATAATTAGGGTTGGATGCTCAGTGACTAACTCTCTTCTTCTACATTCTTGCTGTAAACCATCATATTTGTCACATGATTTTGGTTCAAATGCTGAGTTTTATTAGAATGAAAAAAATTACTCAATTATACAAGAAAGGAAAAGAGGTTAGGAATCAAGTCTAATTATGTGCTTATTCATCTGTGTATGGTTAAATGATTGAGAAGAATCCACAGGTTTTCTGTTTTACTGCTACATGCAGACAGAGGAGTAAAAAGAAACATACTCCTCCATGCCATGAGGCCAAAATGCATCTCTCTTCCCCTCTCTTTAGGAGACTAGAAACACTTCCCTTTTGTCACATTAAAGAGGGGGGCAAATACTAAGTTTTAGAAATGGGACAAGGAACTGCATGACTACAACATTGGTTCTTTCAGCTCAGTCTTGCAGAAGCATAAGAGGAGGAAAACATTTGTTCAATAATATCATTAGGCAATTTTGTATAGTTACAATGCTCACTTAATAGACTCAAAAAAAAAGATAAAGGTATTTGAGTATTACTTTAGCTAAATATTGATTAATTTTTTTTTCCTTCTGCTCTGCCAATTCTGCCTATTTTTCTTTACTCACTCAGCACTCATCTAGAGGCTTTTTGGGTCCAGTACTTTTGTTATTTATGCAATGCATGTCTGGGGGCTACATATCTATCAAAAAACATTCTCAGGTGCTTCTCTGCACAGGATACCTTTCTTGCTATTGTACATAACTAAAAGATTTGCACCTTACCTCTGAAATGAAGAGGCAATGTGGGATAAGGGAAGGATGATAGGACTTGGAATCAGGAGACACTTGGTTTTGAATTCTGCGTCTGACACTATCTGAATGACCATGTTCAAATTATTGCATCTCTCCTTACCTCAATTTCCTCTTCTGTAAAATAGAGATAATACATGTCAAGATTACAAGGATAAAATCTAAAAATCAATCAAGCATGTATTAAGTTCTTCCTGTATGTCAGGAATGAGACTGAAGATATACACTTGATGGCCTCTAAGGTTCTCTCTGGTTCTAGATCAATGATCCTATTAGGCTTTAGGAATCGATCACATACTTAGTGCTTGCTCTGTGCACAGAACTGTGCTAGATACTGTGAAGGGAATAGAAAAGAAATATTTCTTTTCTATAAAAGACTATCCATACTCACGGAGTTTATAATCCAGTGGGAAACAAAGCAGACATCCATGTGCTTATGAGTATATCAGCACATGATTAATTGCAGAATTATGTGAAGGAGACTATAAATATCACATAATTCAAAGAAAGGGTAGATCAAAGAAACCTACAACTTTAGGTTTTGAGAGGTTTCATGGATGAGTAAAGGCTAAAATGGGTCTTCAAATGATAGGTTAGATATAGAAAGACAGATGAGAAGAGAGAAGGAATTCCTGTTATGAAGAAAAGCATGAACAAAGGCCTGAAAATAAGGAACAAGCTTGGTGTATTGTTAGATAAATAGAAAACCAGCCTGAGTAATCAGACTATTTATGTTTGGAAGCAATAAGAAATATAGTTAACTAGGTCAAGTTAGGCCAGACTCTGGAAGGCTCTTCAGTGTGGGTAGGGGAGACTATACCTGATGCTGTAGGCAACAGGAAACTTTTGTTGGTGTTTGAACAGAAGGATGACATGATGGAAGTAACACAGCAACGTGAGTCCAGTAGTAGAATGCAATTTAGGCTGATAAGAATGAAGGCTGATGTGAATTAGGGAGGTAAATTAGGAAGGAATCTGTTTCAGTGATACAGGCCTAAGATAAGGACTTAGGCTAAGGTGGTGCTAGTGGAATGGAAAAGAAGGAGCCGAAATGATATATATCATAAAAGAAAGAGATGTCAAAGAAGACTCTAGCAGGCCCAGATTCAGGTAATGTTTTGAAGAAAAAAAAGTGACTGATAATAGATCAATGTACGGAAAAGTATGCAATGAGGAACAAAAAATGATTCCAAAGTTTTGTTTAGGAGATTGGAGAGAGGGGCAGCTAGGTGGTGCAGTGGATAGAGCACCAGCCTTGAATTCAGGAGGACCCGAGTTCAAATCTGTTCTCAGACACTTATCACTTCCTAGCTGTGTGACCATGGGTAAGTCACTTAACCCCAGCCTCAGGGGGGAAAAAAAAAAAAAAAAGGAGATTGGAGAGAGAGTAGAAGCTGGGTTTGGAAGGCCACTGTGGAGGAAAGATGAAGGAAACATAACCATTCCAGGTTTAATCTGAGTTGACCTATGTTGGAGAAACTGCTTAGTCAGGGAAGGTGAGCAGCAACTGAGGAAATTCGCATGTCATTTCCATGTTCATAGTAGGTAAAAATAAATGATTATAAAAAAAGTAAAATGTCTCAATTTTAAATGGTATCCTTAGCAGTCTTGAAAGAAATTCATTTTTAGATTTTTTTTTTTAAAGGTTGCTTATATCATCTCCCTTAACTGTTAGCTTTCACTATTGTGATTAAATTGTCCAAGATCCTTATTGCTGACTGCTTCACTATTGCCTCCATGACTACACTAAGGTTTCCTATCATAACTCTTGGATGTGTCACTTGAAACAGCTGGCCCCTCTAACCTGAAGGGAGGTAAGGACCTTTTAGGTCAGCTGAATCAAAGATAACAATCTTCCAAGGAAATAGGTGTGGACAGGATATGTGGTTTTGAAGGGCAGGCTTTGCAGACTGATGTAATTAATTTTTTATGAACAGTCTCATACAGTAGAGAAGAAATTGCATTCCAGAGCCCCTTAACAGGAATTTAAAAGAACAAATATGCTATTGATTTTCTTAAGCTCAGGTGGAGAGGAAAAGTGAAGGATGTCCTTCTCATTGCTATATTCTATGCAAATGCATTTTTCAAACACACATTAGAAACAACTGTGTCTCTACTGTAATCTAAAAGATTAGCTCTTCTATTCTGATCTAGAGAAAGAGAATTAGCCACAACAATAACATAGAGTACAGCACTGTTCTTGTTTACCCAACATTGTGCTGGGGCAGGCAGTCTTAACAGCACCAGTCTTAGTCCAGTTTTTCTTAAAAAAATGTATGCACAGAGGCTTTTGTAATTGGGCAAGGCTATCAGTCCCAAATCTTCCAAGAATCCATTATAATAAACTAGCTACTGTGTAAGTTAAGGCTTATAAAACACCGGGAATATTTTTTTAAATTATGGAATCTTTTCTGCATTTGTTTCTTCATTAACTAACCATTGCAATCATTGATCTAAGAAAGCATTATGAAGAGTGGTACCTGGGGAGGTTCCAGCTAATAATTGGTGGAACATAGAAATTCCTTTTGTCTTTCAAATAATAATTTTCTCTCTAAAAAGAAAGTAGAGGCCAGTGTGGTCTTAGTCTTCCCTATAAGTACAGTAATCACCTGTCTGATATTCCAGGCCTCTGTGGCTAGTGGAAACAGGACAACTGCTAGAATCTTTAGATTTTTAAAATTTGTCACATGATCTGCTACTTCATGGTTACTACATATAAGTTATAAAATGTTCTCACTCTTTCACTACATTTCCTTCTCTAACCAAAAAAAAAAAGATGTATCCATATATGTATATTCCACTGACAGATGGGTTTGTGTTGCTTTATGCCAGGATAATACTTTGCCAAAAGAATAAGAAAAGTGAAAACAGCCCAGAATATACTTTTCTCTCTTTCTCTCAGATTCATTTTTAAATGGTCAAGGGTAAGGAACTACTTTCACTGAAAAATCTATCCATTTCTTCTTGATATATATATATGGAGAGAGAGAGAGAGAGAGAGAGAGAGAGAGAGAGAGAGAGAGAGAGAGAGAGAGAGAGAGAGAGAGAGAGAACATTTATGAAATAGAACAGTACTAGGTAGAAAGAAGGTAGAAACTCAAATTCTCTGAGAAAGAAGTAATTTTCAACTTTTGGCTTTGTTAATGCTCATTTGAATCCTTTCACATGTGTGGCTCAGTCTCGGCTTCTTAGAATACCATAGAGACAGCACAACCTTTGTAGTGTAAATTAGTACTTCTCTAATATTTATTTGAGAACTGAAACTTTGGAATGCAAAATAAAGTTTGATTAAGGATATTAATTTTGGCATCTATGCATTTACATTCAAAAATAAACATTCTAAAGCTATGAAATGATGATATGAGCCAGGAAAAAAGATATTGGTATAGGCTTTAGGGATTCTGGAAGATTGTAGAAGGCACACTGTCATGAAGCCAACTTAATACAACTGTTTCCTTTATGCTCAAAAGATTCCCTGGGGACTTCACTGCTTACATACAGGAAATAAGGTCTATTCTGATACAAGAACTTGTTTTTCACAATGTGGACAATTACAGAATGTTACAGTGCAAGAAATGTTACAAATCATACAAATTCTATATTTAGTTGTAGATAAGTAATATTTCTAAAATAATTTTAAAAATCAGGAGATGATCTAGAGTAAATGATGGGGAATCCAGAAAGAAAATCTCATGAATAATTCCATAAAAATTTCATAAAATTTTCACATTTATTTTCTGGCTTAACTGAAATCCACTTTGCAAAGCAGGGTGTTCTGTTTACTAATCATATACTTGCTTTACAAAGACTAGTAATTTTGACAATTTAGA